>NC_064927.1:56548764-56851795 GCF_023897955.1 Schistocerca gregaria
GGAAAATCCAACGTGACGAGAGACAGCGCCGCCGGCACACGGTACGGGCCGGTTAACGTGATTTTGCTAACGAGCGGCAGCTCTCTCTTTCTTTGGCTCGAAAATCACACATATTGTTTACGAAAGTGGACGCGCGTAAAATTACAACGGTAGCTCTACTGAAACGCATATTTGCTACAGATGCTTGTCATGTTGTTCTATCTGTAGTATACAACTTCAATACCCACGAAAATGCAGTAAGACAAAAAAAAGATATATGTGCAGTCATTAAAATCATTAGCTTATCAGCTTGTACACTGAAGAACCAAAGGAACTGGTACACCAGACTAATACCACGTAGGACCCTCGCGAGCAAGGCAGAAATGTCGCAACACGACGTGGCAGGGACTCGACTGTCAGATGTACTGCTGCGGGGGGCTGACACCATGAATCTATAAATCCGCAAGAGTACGTGGGGTTGGGAGGGGGGGGGGGGGGGTTGATGATTTCTTCTGAACAGCACGTTGCAAGGCATCCCGGATATTATCAATAATGTTCATGTTTAAACTCATAAAAGTGTTCTGGACGTGTGGGGTGTCCCATTGTCCTGATGTAATTGCCCAAGTCCGCCGGAAGGCACAATGGACATGAACGGATACAAGTGATCAGACACGATGCTTACGTGAGTGTCAGCTGTCAGAGTCGTATCTGGACATATCAGGGGTCCCATATCACTCCAGCTGCACACACTCTACACCATTACAGGCCCTGCACCAGCTTGAACAGTCCCCTGCTGACAAGAAAGGTCCATGGATTCATCAGGTGTGTCTCCAGACCCGTACAGGTCCACCCACTCGATACAATTTGAAATGAGACAGGCAATATGTTTCCAGTTATCAACGGTCCAATGTCGGTGTTGATGGGCCCGGGCGAGGTGTAAGGCTTTGTGCCGTACAGGCTTTGGCTTGGAAAGCCCATGTCGATCATGTTTCCTTGAATGATTCGCACGCTGACACTTGTTGATGACACAACATTGAAATGCGGAAGGGTAGTATATACATACATACATACATATATATATATATATATATATATATATATATATATATATATATATATTAAATTCGTTCTTTGAATTTGATAAGTAACTCCAGCAACCTTTTAGAAAACGCAAAGACGAAAAAAATTCTGGATACAGTAGGACGCAAACGCAGTACCCACTGTTTGTTACGTGGCACCTTTACCAAATATGGTTCGATGAATTTCTGTAATGGGTGGTCTTGTATTTTATGTTACGGTCTTCCAAAGCCTTTGATTTTCGATATCTTGTGAAATGACATTTAATTATAATATGTCCTACCAAGAATAACATGTTTTTGATGAATCTTCAATGTACTGTTGCCTTAAATCGGCGTACTATGAAAACATGCGAGTTATAACACGAAAAAAAAGTAAATACGAAAATCGTTTGAGCATCAATATCACGTCTTCCATCATTTTGTTACAGCAAATCGTTCCTAAAACGATGTATTGTCGATAGATCGTCGGTGTGCCGGTGTTTTGAAAAGGCAGATATTCACTCAAAACACACTATATTGGCTTCTAATGAGCACGACAAATAGAATATGGCGTGTCGCAAGTTCTGTTTCTGACGTAGAGAACGTTCTTGTTTCTTATTGGTTCTACTTTAGACGGCACGTTGCTGAAATATTTTAGAACTTATTTTGTTTTTCACGTGTGAAATCAGTCTTCAGCATGAAAGAGTAACAAGTGACATGTTTGAAATCGTATAGCGCTACGTCAACATTAGCTGACTGCTCCAGTATGAAAAAAGAGCGTATTCTAAACACGGTTAGAAATTACGACGAATAAAATGTTTAGCGCAATGCGAGAAATTGCCGGATGGCCTGGTGTGCGTACGTTCAGCTCCCCGCACAAAGACAGGAAGTGGGAAACGAGCAGCGACAGCGGTGGAGCGTCGCAGCCGGCATGAAAATAGGAGAAGGTGGGCAGGCAGGTATCCGAGGAGTAGAAAAGGAAAGACAGGATGCGAGGCAGTGGCCGGCGTTCCGCGTAATTTGGCCGATAAATAAAGCGGGCGGAGAGAGCAGTGCCAGCCAGCCACGCCACTGGCCGCCTATACGGCCCACGCGCTTTAATTGAGAACACGGCGCTGGCGTCGCCGTAAAATAAGCTGCGCCGGCCAGTTCACGGCAGCCATTGAGGCTTGCCGCCGGTGAGAGATGGGCGGCGCACCTGTCGCAGGGGCAGCGGAGACGCCAAAGGGCCGGGCACCGTGGAGGGGGCCGCCACATCTGTGGTGTCATTCGGCGGTTGTCCTGAAGGTTTATGAGCTTCTTTCCGAAATTGTGTCTGCTATATGCTCAGGGTACGAATTCGAACAGCTATCAGAAGAAAAATTGTAGACTCGTGTTCATAGTTTATATGTTCTTTTACTGTGCTGTATTTTGTATACATTGATTTATTTGCTCAAGATTGTTTCATACAAGTCCTCCTTGACATATACCTTGAGCCACATAACATACCGATAATTTTGTTCTGCTAGAGATGGAAATTGTGCTTGAAGTTTCTCCAGAAATCACTACCGATAATTTTGTTCTGCTAGAGATGGAAATTGTTCTTGAAGTTTCTCCAGAAATCACTGAGTCAAGTCAAGCAAGGGAACTGTGTTGTGTAGCAATGAGAATGAAAAAGAGGCAAAGAGCTGGTACTGCAAATAATATGGCACACCCCGAAAATTCGAGCGAGAAATCACAGTCGTTAACTGGGAAACCAATGAAACACCGTAATGTCATTATGCCACTCGTGGAGGTCCGATTGCGGTACAGGGGTGCAAATTGGAGCCTTCGTCGGAGATGAACAGCAGTCCGTCTGGGTGCATGACCCAGGCACCTGCCGCGGCGTCCTACACACAGCAACGCTCGCAGAACGGTCGTTCAGGAGACACTGTTTGTAACCCCTCGATTCATCTAGGTGGTAGCTGTTCGACAGTTGCGCACTATTCTTCGGTACACGTCTCCGCAGCCATCGTTCACCCCCTGTCATCTATTGCCCGTGGTGCATCACGGTTGTCTCAGAGGTTTTGGTCAGTGCCATTTTGCCATCGCGGTAATCTTTAACCACGGCGGCGCGGGAACAGGATACAACCTTCGCCGTTTGCTTCCATCCTTGGCCCAGAACCAAGTGCTTATGCCCTTTTGGACGTCAGATAAATCAATCCGTTTCCGCGTAACTACGGTGGCTGCAGTGTTTGCCGCGTCCCCCTGACACGCCTTATACGCTCTCCACTGCTAGAGCCGGATCCTTCCGTCTGTGAGCGGCTCCTGCACTCTGAAGTCGAACACTGGCGGTGGTCACGTCAATGTGGCTGGCCCGCGTGTCTCTACTTATAGTTTACGATTTCGCTCTGCAAATCTTAATGTGATCGATGTAGGTGTATCCATTCCACTGCTACTGCGCGGATTCCATTCGGAAGTTCGTGCACCAGGACAACACAACAATAATTGCAAACAAGTGAAACTCCAGCATTAGTCGTGTAAATTTATACGACCAATGCGGAGGTTCCCTTGTTTGTAAAGCTTGAAAGTTTTTCAATTCGTCTGAATTGTGAATTTAAGAGAATTATAGCAGGTTACAACAATTATGACTTTAATTAGAAGTCGTCTAAATGCACTGAGCTTGTTTGTTGCTACACCCTAGTTTCGATATGAATGAGTACAGTGCCCTGAAACTGAGACCTTTTAAGTCTGACCTGTGATTTTACCCAACGAATGTTCTGTGCTCTACCTGTCCCGCATCTCAGCTGTGAGCTGCCCTTATATGCTGAAGAGAATACATTTACACAGTGATGACAAAGTCGTAGGATACGTCCAAATATCGTGTCGCACTCCCTTCTATCCGGCGTCGTACAGCAAGTGGACGAGGCAGGGACTCAACAGATCGTTGGAAGTCTGCTGCAGAAATATTGAGCCATGCTGTGTCTATAGCCGCTCATAGCGGCAAAAGTGTGGCCGGTGCAGAATGTTGCGCATGAACTGACCACTCGATTACGTCCCATAAATGTTCGATGAGATTCACGTCTGGCGGTCTGGGTGGCGAAATCATTCATGTCCAGAATGTTCTTCAAAACAATCGCGAACAATTGTGGCCGGTAATATGACGTTGTTTACGAACATGCAATCCACGAATGGTTTCTAATGGTCTCTAGCTAGCCGAACATATGAATTTTCAGTCAATGATCGGTTCGGTTGGCCAGCTCATTCCACGTGAACACAGCCCACACCATTACGGTGCTATCAGCAGCTTGCAAAGTGCGTTGTTGACAACCTGGATCCATGGCTCGGTGAGGTTAGCGTCACACTACCCCTGTCATCAGCTCTTACCGAAATCGGGACTCAACTGACCATAACCCCATTTTCCAGTTGTCTAGGGCGACGGGCCTGGGAGAGGCGCTGCAGGCGATGTCCTGCTGTCACCAAAGGCACTCGCTCAGGCCGTCTCCTGCCGTAGCTCATCAACGCCATATCTCGTCGCACTGTCGTAGCTGATGCGTTCATGGTATGTCCCACACCGATTTCCGCGGTCATTTCACGCAGTTTTCTTGTCTGCTAGCACTGACAACTGTACGCAAGCGCCGCTGCTCTCGGCCGTTAAGTGAAGGCCGTCGGCCACTTTGTCGTCCTTGCTAAGAGTTTAATGCCTGAAGTTCGATATTCTCGGCACACTACAACCACGTTACCTGTACGTTAGATGTGTTACATACCCATCAGGCGTTACCTCATTTCGATCGCTTTGTTTGTGCATGCGGTCAGGGTCTTAATACACTCCTGGAAATAGAAAAAAGAACACATTGACACCGGTGTGTCAGACCCACCATACTTGCTCCGGACACTGCGAGAGGGCTGTACAAGCAATGATCACACGCACGCCACAGGGACACACCAGGAACCGCGGTGTTGGCCGTCGAATGGCGCTAGCTGCGCAGCATTTGTGCACCGCCGCCGTCAGTGTCAGACAGTTTGCCGTGGCATACGGAGCTCCATCGCAGTCTTTAACATTGGTAGCATGCCACGACAGCGTGGACGTGAACCGTATGTGCAGTTGACGGACTTTGAGCGAGGGCGTATAGTGGGCATGCGGGAGGCCGGGTGGACGTACCGCCGAATTGCTCAACACGTGGGGCGTGAGGTCTCCACAGTACATCGATGTTGTCGCCAGTGGTCGGCGGAAGGTGCACGTGCCCGTCGACCTGGAACCGGACCGCAGCGACGCACGGATGCACGCCAAGACCGTAGGATCTTACGCAGTGTCGTAGGGGTCCGCACCGCCACTTCCCAGCAAATTAGGGACACTGTTGCTCTTGGGGTATCGGCGAGGACCATTCGCATCCGTCTCCATGAAGCTGGGCTACGGTCCCGCACACCGTTAGGCCGTCTTCCGCTCACGCCCCAACATCGTGCAGACCGCCTCCAGTTGTGTCGCGACAGGCGTGAATGGAGGGACGAATGGAGATGTGTCGTCTTCAGCGATGAGAGTCGCTTCTGCCTTGGTGCCAATGATGGTCGTATGCGTGTTTGGCGCCGTGCAGGTGAGCGCCACAATCAGGACTGCATACGACCGAGGCACACAGGGCCAACACCCGGCATCATGGTGAGGGGAGCGATCTCCTACACTGGCCGTACACCTCTGGTGATCGTCGAGGGGACACTGAATAGTGCACGGTACATCCAAACCGTCATCGAACCCATTGTTCTACCATTCCTAGACCGGCAAGGGAACTTGCTGTTCCAACAGGACAATGCACGTCCGCATGTATCCCGTGCCACCCAACGTGCTCTAGAAGGTGTAAGTCAACTACCCTGGCCAGCAAATCTCCGGATGTGTCCCCCATTGAGCATGTTTGGGACTGGATGAAGCGTCGTGTCACGCGGTCTGCACGTCCAGCACGAACGCTGGTCCAACTGAGGCGCCAGGTGGAAATGGCATGGCAAGCCGTTCCACAGGACTACATCCAGCATCTCTACGATCGTCTCCATGGGAGAATAGCAGCCTGCATTGCTGCGAAAGGTGGATATACACTGTACTAGTGCCGACATTGTGCATGCTCTGTTGCCTGTATTTATGTGCCTGTGGTTCTGTCAGTGTGATCATGTGATGTATCTGACCCCAGGAATGAGTCAATATGTTTCCCCTTCCTGGGACAATGAATTCACGGTGTTCTTATTTCAATTTCCAGGAGTGTAGATTCCCTCAAAATCTGGAAGCTGTGAACTGCTTAGAAACTGAAGGAGAATGGAATGCGTAACATCCAGAACATTTTTGTTCTACTTATTTAACCGGCTGTCTGTTACTTAAAAATAAACAATATTTAGAGCTAAATTGAAATCGGCAATGTTTAATTTAAGTTTTATTCGAAAATTGTTGATTTGTAAAGTGAAACAGAGGGATGTTGCGTGAAAATGAAATTAAAAAAAAGGGAATACAGCTTTATCATGTAGCGCAAGGAAGTCGCAATTTCCTCACAAAAAGGAAATTGAAAAACCTCAGAACGAAAGCATATTAATCATCGCTTCAATACTTTGTCTATTTTACATAAAACATGTACCTGTTACTTCTAAACAACTTTTGTACATATTAATAACAACAGGAAACTCTGGCCTTGGATGGGAATGAAGAACGTTCTTTTCAGTACAAAACAACAATAATTAAAGAGATTTTCTTATGTTTGTGCACGTAAACTGTACCTGCATCAAAGGTAATTGCTTTAGTTACACAAGAGCGCAGAAGTGACACGATCAATTAAATTTTAACACTTACGAAATGCATTTTAAATTTTATAGGGATGTAAAGTCCGAAATGGATTAACACTGAACGACGTGCGGTTGTTATTATGCGCCAAAAAAGCAAACAAAAGACAAAGAGAAGTCATCGGGTTTCAGTTTCTCTCTCACACATTCATTTATGTTTCTTTTCTACCAATGCGACCAATGCTACTGGTAATCCTACCATTCACTGCGTCATTTATGTACTGTACCAAGCTACAGAGCCGTAGTAATTATCAGCAAAGTTAATTCCTGCCGGAAAGATGAAATCCAGAAACCAGTTACGTGGACAAGAGATGATACACGAGCTAACGTCGAAAATGCAAGAGCGCATCAAAAACGTATGTAGATTAAAATATCTGACTAAATTTCAAATAAATATTTTATTGCCACAAGAAGTCTTAATTACATTCTTACTAAAGATTTTCCGCTGTCTGAGCTAATTGGTGGACTGTGGAAGTTCGTTTGAAACAGTGCGAATATCGTGACATAAGCTTGCAGACGATAAAATGTAGCCGTCTGAGGGACAGGAAAGCGACCTATATGACTATCTAACAGTACGTCGATTCGATAGCAAATGAAAAAAACAAAAGGATTTCTTAGGTTTTTGCTACATATTAACACTTTTAACATTTTCTCGTGTAACGTGGCAGCTAAACCTAGGTTCATGCAAAATCTTAGGGTCCTCGGTCATGTCCAAGGCACGAAAACCGGCTATTAAGTCAATAATCGATAACTAAAACTTGAATTGTACTGCTTCTTACTGGCCGATTACATCAACTTAGAAGCTTCTTGTGGGACCTACCGTGTTGCCTGTAGTGTCTCCGCATACCGCAGCACGCGACATAAGCTTGCTATTCCAGCAGCGAGGGCGCTGCCGGCGGGCAGTGTCGTTCAACTATCAAGTTTCCGACGCATGCGCAGAATACTTACAGTAGGCTATATATTGCGGAACGGAGGACGTTTTCGCCAGTCTGCGACGGCTCACCTGAAGGTGACTGGCAAGTGCCCAGTTGAAATATCGCGCCAAGTATTGAACGACGACCGGCTGCAAGCCCGACATTTATTCGAACATTGCGAATATCGTTTGTTAGAGGGGAGGCGTTGAAGTGGACTAAACCCTGCCGCGTTATCTGTATACAGACTGATTGTAATGAGGGTACCAGCTTCAAAATGCTGTGAACAAAATAACCACAGCTCAGAATAACATCAAATTTGAATCGAATATTATCGAAGAAAGGGGAAACGTTACGGAAACAAAAAAAGGGAAAATTTTACCATTCGCTGGAGCTGTTAATGTCGAACTTGTCTGGTCACGCACATTGCGTGAACCTCACACCCCAGCCACTGCACTGCGATTCGCCTTTCTTTTGTACCCGAATCCACTTACATTATGACGCTTACAGCGCTATATAGTAGGAAAATTTTTGTTAAATTTGTTTTTGTTTCTATAACGCTTTCTCCCTGTTTGCTAGTGTGCCGTTCAAAAATTACGTTATTTCGGGCAGCGATTCTCTTTTAATGCCGCTTTGAAACTCGGTCACCCTGTACATAGGATCCTACAAGTAAGGCACGAGGTCCAGCCGCCTACCGGTAGGCATGTGGCAGATGCACCGTCTAATATATTCTAAAACGTATCACATAAAAACGGAATTCTTCCGGGGCTCAGACATCTTTTAGTGATAAGCGAAGGCAAGTGTTTTTGACAGCCCTTAGGCTGGACCTTCTTAGTCTCACTATCCCACAGTACACCGTCAAAATATGAATGTTGCACTCTTTTGTCTTATCTCTGTCGAATACAAATAGAATGTTTAAACTGTGTATGAAGATGAAATCGAACACTGTGTGACAAAACCTCGATACTGAAAAGTTGGATTATGGTGATAACATGAAATCCTTTCCCTTGTAAGCTCTCATCGCTTGTGTATTTTTATGTATAGTCAATAATTCTTCTTCTCTGCTCTCTCTGCTGTCCAGCACTCCACTGTTCAAAGTATGTAACATTATGTGAATAACAATTAGCATTTTTGTTAAATAGTGTTTCAAGAAACTAATATATAAAATCGCGCCTTTGTCCCTGCAAAGATATTAATTCAATATATTTGTCATTAACAGCCATATAAAAGGTTGGGACTCGATTGTTTAGTGGTTGAAACAATAGTGCGCCTTTCATGCACTATGGTCAAACATTTTCTGTTATTTCGCAGAGAACCTGCCTTCATTCAAAACAAATCCTGATTATACATTTATGTTCACGGAAAAAAAGAAACAGAGCACCTTGAACGACTAGAGATAGAAGGTCCATATTGACAGGACATGTACTTTAGTATGTGTTGCAGAAACGATTAGCATTTGAACCATGTCGGTCCACGGTTTCAACATCAATATCGATATCGCGGCGCAACACCATCTATCGCTAAAATGTGCCTGCGGCACTCGTTTTCGCTATAAACCGAAGGTAATGGATGGGTATGACTTAAGCAGACGCGCAGGATGCCTCGCGGACGTACGCGGGAATCGTACCGTCAAATCAGTGAGTTTGATAGAGGGCACATGAGAGAATGCGATGCATTCATGCTGGAAACTGCTGCTCGTGTAGGACCAAATGTTTTGCTGGTGCAATGAGTGTGCCTCACCCAGCCAAACGTGCTACGAAACAAATGAACTCTGCCTATGTTTTGAAAAAAACGGTGAAAGTGCAGTGTCAAGCGACCATAGACCACGAAATCTGCCTATTCACATCGCCAGCAACATACGAGAAAGCACGACAATATGAAAACTGTAAGTTATACGCGTGAAACGTCATATATATTCATTTCCAATTGAAAATGCATATTAAACAGAAAAATAAAAATTACGTTTTGCTGTTTTGCAGATGAGAAGTTGTAATTTGTATAGCAGAATAGCTACCAAAATAAATGTCCAATAGTATCAAGTAAAGTATGTAAACTAATGCATACATCCACTCTTTTTGCCAATTAGTTATAAACAGAACTTTGACATAATGTTATAAATAATACGTAGTGCATCAGGTCGTTAATAAATATCTCAACTGTGAACTATGAACAAATGATGTATAATATTTTACAACAATTATTCATTCACAATTGTAAACATTATGTACCAAAACTTTCGCTAAATGGTAATTTGTAACAACAATTTTACAGTTAAAAAATAAGAAGAGAACGCCTCTCGGAATAGGCGTGCGGTCTAAGGGCGCCTTGCCACGGTTCGCGCGGCTCCCCCCGTCGGAGGTTCGAGTCCTCCCTCGGGCATCGGTGTGTATGTTGCCCTTAGCGTAAGTTAAGTTAGATTAAGTAGTGTAGCAGCCTAGGGATCGATGACCTCAGCAGTTTGGTCCCTTAGAACTTACCACAAATTTAAATTTTTTTTAAAGAAAAGAACCCACTGAAGATAGCACAAAATGTGCTGAAACATGTTTGGGCGAAAAAAAACGTGTCTTGCATAAGGCGGAATTCCTCTTCCCATCTCGTAGCGAGCACGAATGTAACAAGAACTGAAACATCACAAGATGATTCGTTTGTATGCAGGTGAACTGTCCTTACGAGAGCCTGATGAATGGGGTGCTTTGGGTTGTAGCTACTTCCTGGCGCACATGTGCTTTGAGGTATATTTTACGTTGTACTTCACTATTCTGGACATAGTGTTTGGCAGTGGCGACTCGTGGCATTTGAATCTAGGTGTTCCGCACTTTTATATGAAGTGCTTAGAAGGGAATGAAAGGAATGATTTTTGAACTCGACACATTGCCCCTGACGTGGCATCCCAATAAGTTATATTTCAAAACACACCTTTTCAAGAACATGTGCAGATTATCACACATTTTAACTCTTAAAATGCGAACCAAAACACAAGAATGAATGTACATGCAATACGATTACTTCAATTACATCCAATATGTCGGATGTGCCAGCTTCTGCCGCCATCAGCCAATAGGAATACAAGCAGATCATGTGACGCGTGCATAGTCTCCTTTGTGCAAAAAATACGAAGATTTTATGTCATGTGAAGCAAATAAAGGAAATATTGTGCATTATCTGGGAACTATGTAGAAAAAAACAATAAAATCTTCTATAATCAAGTAATGAATTACATATCTTTTAAAATTTCAGGTAACTAAAACCAGAAAAAGAGGCAACTTATGCAACATAGCTACAGTTTTTCTGCCTTGGTTGGCATTGAAATTCTGCTTTCCCGTTTTTTCTGTAACGCTGTCCTGTCAGTCACCCGCCAATGGAGGTCTGCGACATCTATCGGGAGATCCGTTTCAGTAGAAAATATCGCCAAGACCGACAATCTTTCCTGGCTCACAGAGGACATCAAGAATTTTTTTTTTCAAGTAAGTAAATACCTTTAAACTACGACTGACGTTGTTAAAACTGTAATAATTGACTTGAACAGTTTTTAACACTCAGTGAACATCTTATCAGGATTGTTGGTTATTGTAAATCCAGACGGATAATGACCTGAGTTCTCACGCTTAATAGATTGAAGATAGTTTATGGCGCATTTCAGGTTTTCCAAGTTCAACATAGTTTCTTTACGGTACCGTCAGGGAACTTAGAACAATAGAGAGGAGAGTTCTGTAGAAGAATCCATGATGAACCCAGAAGACGAACAGAGAAAGTAAAACGACCTCTGGCCTAGGAAAGTACTTCATCGACCACATCCCTTGCTTCTCCACTATTATTCACTCTTGTCCAGTTTCCTTTCGTTCAGTGAGCAATCAGCAGATTTATCAAGCTAGTGGAAGGGTGATTCCTTCGCTGATCTCAGTGAGGAGAGGAGCGTTCAATAATTACGCATTCTTTCTTCTCGGCCAGTTTCAGTTGGGCAAATGCGGAATGTGTTGTGGGGCGTCGGGGAGTATTCTCGCTTCAGACCCCATAGTTTCATGAAGTTCCGATACGTTGACGCGTTATGCATAGCCTTCCAAATGGCGTCAGTAACGGAGGTGCGTTCGAAGCAAAGAGCAGTCATTGAGTTGTTTTTGGCGGAAAACCAGAACAACGTAGATATTCATAGGCGCTTGCAGAGCTCTATGGAGGCATGGCAGTGAACAACAGCACGTTGGGCGAGGCGTCTATCATCATCGCAAGGAGGTCGCACAGTCCTGTCCCATGTCCCGCGTGCCGGCCGGTCGCACACAGCTGTGACTCCTGCAATGAAGAAACTGAAGAAACGACTTCACTGTGTTCGTTGCCACAGAAATGCAAAAGACCTCCTCATGCGTGGCAACGTAAGGTCGCTCGCAAGTCTGCGCTCCCGAGAGGAGCTCACTGAACTTCATTGGACTGTTCTTGCTCGCTCAGTCCGTAGATGGTTACGTTTATAAATCTGAAAGCACTGAGCGCTACTCACCGTGTGCGTGCACAGAGTCCGCTGCGCAGTTGTCCGGGCTGAACCGGGGCAGGGCCTGGCTGAAGCGAGCTGCCAGCTGCGCGTGCGCTGAAGACGATGGCGAGGGAGGCCTCGTGCGCTGCGACTGCAACACAGCAGAGACGCGCCCCCTCTGTACTGCAGCCAGCTGCTCCCGGCACGCTAGTAGAGCGCCATATTGGTGCCACACACTGGTAGAGAACAGTAAGTCGAAGATTCAGTATGTAGTGATGTGGATGGGGCTGAGACTCCACTCCTCCTCTTACAGTGCACACCGCCAAAAGCTTCATATGACCTGTCCGCTCCTACGCCAGTGTTGCACAGGTAGGCCGATCCGCCCCGCTAAAGTTCAGTCAGTCCCTCCAAATCCTTAAATGTCAACCACTCCATCTCTCTTTCGACTTGTATTTCTCTTCCTCCATGGGGATCCTCTACCGTCTCATCAAACTCACATCTCCTCACACACACCTAACACATCTGTACATCCTACACTATCACAAAATTTACTTGAACAATCCTGTTGTTTACCTCCTAATTTTCAGCCCTGCTATCTGCTATACCTAGACCAACACATCTTCCAAGCCCTACATGTACATGCACTCTACATCCTCTAAACACCAACCGATTCTCTCTTCCAGACAAAGAAATCTGCCCAGATGTTATCCATTCTAGAAACTTAACTCTTCTCACCTCTCTGACTGTATCAGTGATAGCTCTTTCCTATCCATCTTTCCCACTCATTTTCCTCTTTCACTGCCCCACCCCAATCTACTACTCTGTCTCTGTCTTCCAACTAACAACCTCAACACTCAACCTCATCTCCATAGCTACAACCAAACAAGCGCCTACATTTATACTCACAAACAGCTAAGGTTTCGCTCCTCCAAATACTAGGGCTGGAACTTTAATAGTGGCAACTATGTACCTTTACATCTTGTACCAAATAGATACGTGTTTCAAAGTTTTACTGAACTGCAAAGTAGTCACCAGCGTTGTGTAGAACCCGTTCCCATCGATGTGGAAGTCATAGGATACTCTTAGCAGTGCCAGTTGTGTTGAGAGTTCGAGCGGCGCGGTCTATAGCCCGACGAATTTGTAGCAGTTCTCAAGCGAATGCCGTGAAGTGTTTCCTTCACTTTAGAAATCGAGCTAAACTTACGAGGGCTTAAGTCAGGGGAGTGCAGTAGGTACTATAACACTTAGCAGCCCCATCAGCCTGTTCTACCGGGCCGTCGTGTCCAAACGCTGCACTACACGACACACGTTCACACCAGAGGGAGTCGGCACAGCAGTGAAGTGGATGCCTCCTAGCACCGACGCGTCAGCGCGCCTCCATTGTCGACGACATTACTGCCCTCGTCAGTGTGGACGTGAAACTCTACTACAGATGCAACAATTTCACTTCATGTTATAGTGTCATGTATGCTTTCAATCACTGAAATGTAAACTGTCGAAAATCTCTTATCTCCACATTAAAATCGGTGTACCTCCTTGAAATGCATTTCCAGCATATAAAGAATGTGCATGCTAAAATTATGAAACTGCAGTATAACCAACCTGTACTAAAATCGAAACCAGTACATGCGATTGGTAGCAGGAATATGGGCATAGCTTTTAACCTCCCCTTATTTACGTGTAAATGAGTCCTTCCCCCCCCCCCCCTCCAACTAAATGCTAGCCAATTGCCTTTTGTTAAAATTGGAATCGCTGATAAGCACAGAAATACAGAGAAGGGCTGTCAGATTTTACAGCAGACAAACCAGGTACTGGACTTAGCAGATTGGACAGAAGGCCAGAAAAATTTTTCAGAGAGAAAGAAAGCAAACTGGTCACTTAAGTAAGGTCAGCGGATAAAAAATTAGTTATTTCTAGAGAAACCATTACGAACCGCGTACTTCCGCCCTTGGACTTGACGACCGCCTAGATTAGGTTACAAAGTAGTAATGAAGATTTTTGTGAGGTAAGTGATTTGTGAAACATATAGATTAATGTTAGTCAGGCCCATTCTCTTGTAGGGATTACTGAAAGTCAGATTGCATTGCGCAAAAAAAAAAAATTGTGTGTCAGTTTAAGCACAGTAGTGTATAAATTGTTCTAAGGGGACGTTTCATATGGTGACCCTGCCAGGATACCTCACTGGAATCTTCTGATTTTTTTCTTGTAGTTTGTGTAATTAGTGTAGATTTTGTTTATTGCTAGTGTGTAATTGTAGAGAAAATCTCCTTTGTAGTTGTAGTCTTTCATTGTTGTACAGTAAAACAGTTGTGGCATGCATGTAGAGTTGCACCAAGTATTTCGCAGTTGCGCTTGCAATTAACGAGATATTATTTTCAGTGCTATGTTAATGTGTTCTCTTATTTTTGCTCTTCAAATTGTGCTTTTATATGTTATTGTCTGAAATATTGTGACAATAATGGCGTGTGAAAAACGTAACACTAGGCTCCAAAGTAAACTGAGAACTAATAGTGACGACGAGCGTCGCTTATCAGCACCACTGTGTAGTGAATTAACAGACATTCGAAGTAGTAATTTGGTAATTGTGAATAGGGAAATGGAGCGGGCGGCAAATAATGGTGTAGACAATGAAACAAGTAGTGAACAGGGAACAATTATCGATCGATCAGTCGGCAACAGCTCGCCTCAGGAATCCGAAATGACAGAGCACAATATTGCAAATACTGTAGACTTAGGTCATGGGTCCTCACCGTTTTCTCAAATGAGTCAAGACACATTTTCTGCCTGTCAAAATGTAAATGTTGCCGGTGAAAATGCACTGCCAAAAAGCATAGAAAAACAGATTCCAGACACTAATACATTATTATTGCAATTAATGCAACAAATGGAACAAAATC
Source organism: Schistocerca gregaria (assembly GCF_023897955.1). Classification (NCBI taxonomy): domain Eukaryota; kingdom Metazoa; phylum Arthropoda; class Insecta; order Orthoptera; family Acrididae; genus Schistocerca; species Schistocerca gregaria. Next base: position 56,563,838 of record NC_064927.1, read on the forward strand.
AGAGACAAACACAGCAAAAGCTTCAAAAGTTAGACACAATGGAACAAAATCTTCAAAAGTTAGACGCAATGGAACAAAAGCTTCAAAAGTTAGACACAGTGGAACATACGCTTGAACAAACACGTGAAGATTTAACTACTGAATTACATAAAATCGAATCGAAATGTCAAAAAGTGTGTAATGACGTAAAAACACAAATTTGTGAGCATTTCCAACCTATTTTTTCGCGGTATGGAAATGCATTACAGAATCACGAAGCAGCCACAAAAGAACTGCAAACTATTGTTCATGAAAATCATGAGACCTTGCAAGCTAAAATTGTCTCAGTTGCATCTACCGATTCGGTTACGCAACTTGCAAAAACTCAGGAAAACTTAAAGGACACAGTAGATACTCTGAAAATTGGTTCAGAAAGACACATGGAGGACATTAGTTCATTATCAGAGAAAATAGTTGAACTTTCAGATCAGCTAAATAATTTATCTACGAAGGTAGATGATAATTTTGAGATGGAACCTCCGAAACGACGTAACAATGACCGACATGCGACCCGCCGACACGATGATTTTGACTATAAGCTGTTCATTACTACACATTTAAGAATTCTGGCAACGAAATTCATCCACAAGCGTGGCTTCATCAATTCTCTCATTGTTTTCTCCCAACTGATCATTAGAGCACAGATTATAATTTATGTGTGGCTACTTGGAGAATGAACCAGCTGAAAGAATGCGATCGGTCATTCACGACTGCCACAGTGAAGGAAAATTTTATCATGCCTTCCTCTCAGCATATTGGTCTCAAGCTACACAAAAGACCGAGTAAAACATAGCATCATTATGATGAAACATTTCGAACAATCTGAATTTTCCAGTCTTGTGAAATATTTTGAAGACATGTTACATAAGAATCAGTATCTTTCAAACCCATACAGCCCCTCAGAACTCATCCACATTTGCTTAATCAAATTGCCTCAACATTTACGACATATTATTTTAGCAGGACGATGCAAAGATGATATTGAAGCTTTTCAGGGACTCTTACAAGAACTTGAAATTGACACTGACGATCACGGAACGCGAAAACAGGAACACAACAACTACAGGTCACATCCGTCACAATTCCGTGACGACAGAAACAATAACTGGACACGACACGTCTATTCTTACAACGCAAATCGTGACCAAAACAGACACCACCCATATGACAACCACTGGAAGAGTAATAATAGTTACAGAGAAAGGTCGCATTTCCGTAGTAATGAATATGACAGAGATAACCATAGAAACAGACAATATGGGAACAAAAACAATTATTAACATAGACGCTAACCTTGAGAAAAATTCCAGTATTCTTTACCGACGTATACCGCATGATAATTGCGTTCAAGTTAACTCTGAGCACTAGGAAGAGTAAAGGATTGTACTACATTTCACATGTAAAACCGTTTATTGAAAGATAATCTGCATTTTAACTTTTCCTTTGCCATATAACTTTTCACTTTACATTAATAGTATGCTTTGTCAGACTAAAAAATTGTTAACATGCGACAGTGTTTGAAGTTAACTATCCAGTCTAGAACCTAGGGAACATTTTTAAACAGAAATTACGAATGTATTGTTATAGTGAACAGACGACACAATGTTGTTATTTGTACATTCTTGCTTGTTAGTTGCACGATTACGTAACGACTGTAGGGCTCACATACTTAGAACATGTACCGGTACTGCTAACGAGATTTTAATCCAACATTTTGGTTTACTTGAAAATACATTCTGGATTTAAAGTACTTTCTGAGAGATACCAGATGACACAGTGGTTAGTTTATTTGACCACTACACGATTATATCACGACGCTACTAATGAGTGACACAATTTATATTATTGCTTTTGCGCTGTTCTGTTTTATATCTGCACAGTATTTCTGAATTCTTCTGGAAAGTAAAACATGTTTTAGGAGTAACTTTTGTGGTATAGCTACAATGAGACAGCCTTTTTTGTAGCACAACAATACGTTACAGTGTAATACTTTCTTGATCACGGTACTGAACGTAATAACTACGATATCTATATGCATAGCATTTCGTTTTTGTTTATCATGATGTAAGTACATTGACTTCTGTAGAACTTAGCTTTCGGAGGACGATAACTACGACACTTTCACAGAATTATCTTAAAGCAAGGAGACGTATTTGAGTGAATAATTTTGTACTTAAAACATTTATTTTTAAAGATATTTGAAGTACAATGATACAAAGGTTTTACGTGATACATTTCATTCCATTGCTGTATTCTGTAACACCTGAGGATATAATTACATTAATCCTCAGGGGGGTACACGCTTACTTTGTGTATCATGTGTTTGGCAAGCACAAGGAGCCCTAGCTAATATGGTATTTGCTTACACAACTTTACACATCGGTACCATATTTCTCTAACACATAAATTACACAGCTATCTGATCATTTAACTGAGAGAGACAAACACTTATTTTACTACATCAGTGACAGATGTTTACGTAATTACACCGTTGGATAACTTCAAACTAATGAAATTGTATTTTGTCTGTACTTTGTGAAATGTTCATATTTTTTCAGAACCATTGTGATACTATAAGAGCTTTGAATGATGTATTTGGTATGGGATCATGATTTTTAAAGTACGTTTGAGGCAGATACTTTTGACATGAGCAGAAAATTTTTTTAGGTTTTGAAATTATTGGAGGAAGGTACGACGATTTTGAGAGTTGACTGAGGTGTTATGATGTTATTATTACGATGACTATGTGTATTATGCTGCTGAGGTATGTTTATGACCAATAAGCTGATGCTATATGAGGAATTTGACTATGCTATGTATTTATTATGATGAAATATTGAAGAAGTGTCTACGAATATGTATATGTATAATAAGGTAACGAATAATGAGTAGTGGTTAGAGACTCTGGTTTGTGAAAAAGGTTGTTGGAAACCAAGAATCGTACTTGAAGAGTTATGAAATGTATGTAAATGCGTGAATGTATTACAATGCCGACGAAAATTTTTTTAACACTGTTATATCCTTAGGATTTTGTTTTTACAGATGTGTAACGCAAATTCTTGACCTGTGAAATTTTTTATATGAGACTGCTACTGTAGCGGAAACTGGTGTTGTAAATATTTCGATAAGACAGTTAAGTGACCACCTGCACGTAATGCGTCGTGGGCACCCAGCTGCGGGACAACCACCTGACAAAAGAAAGCCATTAGTGTGTGCCTGTCAGAGGTACAGGTGGAGAGAAAAAAAAGAGGCCATTATCCTCGCTATTGACATTCCTTTGTAGAAAGCATCGCAAATACGACACGCTCATTACTTGGAAAGATACTTACATCTGCACAGCTGATTATGACAAGCGTCTTTCTACGAGAATTGAGAGAATTTTTTACTACCTTATGAAATGCCATATGGCTAATGAATGATGTCTCATGCCTTTCTTTGTACATATTTGCTCATTTTGTTTAGTATCTAGTTTCTAGCTGCACTGCAGCATTGGTTAAATAAAATTTTATAGATGTACTAATATAAATATTTTCTGTCTACAGATCCAGTATATAAAAACAATGTGATATACTTCCAAAAAATGAGGGAGCACAAAAAGACATTTCCCTTCACAGGAACTGCATACATAATTTTCTTTTCAAGTACTTGGTAATTTATTTCATAGTTTTTGTGGTGCACCACTTAAATTATATAGACATTAAGATGTGAATATACATTTCCCTTATCTGCGTTGTTGTCTTCAGTGTACTATTTTTTCTGCTTGTGGGCTTGTCATGTTTAGGTATAAGTTATTAAATTTGTTGCTGCTTGCTTTGCTTACTTGCATTTTTTTGTCATTGCTGTTTGTATTAATTGTTTTGTACTGCTGCATTGCCTCGTCCCTTAGTTTAGCATCTGAGCTCAGTAGATTTAAATTACCTTAAGAGGGGGTAGACTATATAAGAGAATGAGTTACGATGAATTGGAAGGAATGCACTGAGAAGCTATAAGAAAATGGTTTGGCCAAAAAAGTATTTTGAAAGAGGATAGGAACAAAAAAAGTAGGGTTTAGGGACAACAGGTTTAGGTAGGATTTTCTTGGAAATAAATGATGAGGTAAGATGATGGAAAATAAATAATAAGGTAAGAAATATGTGAATATATAAATACAGAAAGCATGCTTGGATAGGATTTTTTTTTGGCTGGAGCAAATGTTGAAATAAGAGGGACGATCTATGGTATGAAGTTTTGGTTTGGACTGCAGTACCAAATGTTACACTGAAAACAAACCCTGTCCTTTCCTTCTGTTATCCCACTATGTGTTTGTGTACCCTTGTGTATTTATGTTCTACCGGTCTTTATATGTTTATCTGATAAGACTTATGTTGCAGAATTTTTCTAATACTAAGCTACATTCACTATGATGAGGAATACTGTATCCTCAAATATAATTTGCATTAATAACATGTTATTTACTTTGTAAAGATGTTTATACATTATTTATTGTGTTTTGTTCTAATGCTCATGTGCGAAGTTGATGTTTCAAAAGTTATTCTGATCTTTTATGTATGTACTTATGTCGTAATTTTTGTAACACTAATGTATATGTTTATTTCTATTCTTTTATAATGCCCCTATTACTACAAATGTTATCTGTATTAATATGTTTTTAATGATGTATTTTGTAGCTTTGTTATTGTATTCTTATGTTATAAAATTGTAATTGACACCAGTTCATCAGATTAAGTAACTTGTAAATTACATTTCACTGCACACGTTCCTGTTGGTCATAGTATATGGACAAAATGTGGGAAGTAGGGACTGATAGTGTTTGCACATGTGTTGATAATTCAGCAGGGGACTGGTTAACAGCATTGCTGGTTCTAAGGGCAATTCCAAAAACTTTGTGCGTGCACAAGTGGTGGTTGATGGACTTGCTATATTCTCCGCAAGACTCATCGATGGTGATTGTGCACCTGCCCAGTCGCAACAGATGGCTGTTGGGTATCTCTACAAGGACTGAAGTGGGTGATGACTCACCAATACCATTACTTCTACAAGGACTGCAGTGGGTCTGCACCTATGGTGGCCCACCAATACCGTAATCTCAACCAGGACTACAGTGGGTCTGTTCTGTGATGACCTACCTACCAGTATTCTCCAAAACTTCGACTGACTCTGCTGTGGGTTTGCTCTCTTGTGACCCATTACCTGTCAGCATGTCAAGAGTCAGCACTGTCTTTCCGTTGGAAGGACAACACTACTTCTTCAAGACTGCTTCCGTGTGCATTCTGTTTTACTGCTCAGACTTTGAGAAAAACACTGCAGTTTTACTGTGATGAACGATCAGGACTGTCTTTATGGAGTATGAGAAAATTTTAGCTTTTAACCAACATTGTATCGATATGTGTGTGCATTTCATTTCTTTGTTATTGTAAATATGAAAAAAAATTTCAAAACTGTATTGGCCACTGCCCAAAACAATTTGTAAATTTTTTTGTGGGGATCATGGGGGCTATGTAAGTAGGATGTTTAGGTTTTTTTATTGGTAACGCCAACGCCACGTAGCGCTCTGTAAGAAAATCACTGGCTGTGCTGGATGCTAACAGCGCGTAGCGTTGCGCAGTTGGAGGTGAGCCGCCAGCAGTGGTGGACGTGGGGAGAGAGATGGCGGACTTTTGAAATTTGTAAGAATTGGTGTCATGAACTGCTATATATATTATGACTATTAAGGTAAATACATTGTTTGTTCTCTATTAAAATCTTTCATTTCCTAACTGTGCCTGTCACTAGTTAGTGACTTCCGTAGTTTGAATCTTTTAGTTAACTGGCAGTAGTGGCGCTCGCTGTATTGCAGTAGTTCGAGTAACGAAGATTTTTGTGAGGTAAGTGATTTGTAGGGATTACTGAAAGTCAGATTGCATTGCGCAAAAAAATATTGTGTGTCAATTTAAGCACAGTCGTGTATAAATTGTTCTAAGGGGACGTTTCAAAAGTTGTGCAGGTACTTCGCATTCAGACTGAGTCATTCACTGAGCATTTACTCACTCAGTGCCACCAAATTTCGGAGATGCTAATGTCTGCGTTAGTGTTACTTAAACATAGATAAACTGTCGATTAATCGATAGTATCTGCAGCATCGTGGTTTAAATATGTTTATAGTGTAATTCTTTTTTAATTGGCGCTGGAAAAATCGTTGGTTCCTATTATCTCCATGGCGTTTGCAGTGCAGAGGCAAAGTAGATTGTATGCAGTTATTTAATCAACATCAAACATGGTGTCGCCTTAGCCAGTCTATGTTGTTTATAAACTATGCTTTTAACAGATTTGTCGCTATGGGCGAGGGGTCGTGGGAGAGCGAATTATCTTGTTCGTGTTCCAGCGATGACAACTCACAGTTGTGCGCATCTCGTACCGGCCAGGTGCTTATAGTAAAAACTACACACGTAAATAACGTGGATTCGAGAATGTGCATTATACAGATTTTCATCTTCAAATATGTGAGATTACTTACTTGTAGCAAGGTAGACAAATGTAAATAAGGCTGTTGTAATACAACGCAGTTCATAGAGGAAAAAATGACATTTCAAGATTTGTTAAGTGTTTGTAATTGTACTGTAGAACGCATTTATTATAAATAAAATTATTATCGTTATTAATTAATCACACCTGCTTCTATTTTCTGCTGTTTCTGAGTGCTCATTGTACTTACAAGTGTCTTCAGTAGTACATGTTGATGTGTAAGGTGATTCGAAAACACAAAACATTGACTCCATCCTAATGCCCATGCGTCGCTTCTGCTTTTGTAGAAGCACAAATATCATTCACATATTGGTTGCCCGTGTTGCGATCGATTGGCGGGGCTTGTTCCTTCAAGGACACACCAACTCCCGCAAAACTGAACATAGTAGAAGCGCAAGCTGTCGAGTGTCAAGTTTTTTTTTTTTTCTATGCTGGCTGGATATAATCACTTAAATATACAGCTGTATTTACACACTACCTCCTTTACAGCACTGCAATGCATATTCATAAGTAATTCGGGTGAAAGGTGAATGTTTCAGTGGATGTGACACAAAACTAATCTCTTGTTGCCAAGAGTTGACGGTGAATGTCCAGCATTGTTTTTGCAAAACTTCAAATCCTGTAGATATTTCTGTAGCTCTTGCCCGTTAATGCTCCATGGCGAAAAACTAGAGAACTGCGGATTAATAATAGAATTGAAACGTGAGGAATCAACTTGTGAGCTAGATCAAGCCCAAGAGGGCAACCAAAAGGAGTCAGTAGACAAAGCAAGTTCAAAAGTAAAGAACTTTCTTCTCTTCATGCACGAATGATTGCTTTCGATATGCTGCCGCACAGAACTTCCGATCATCAAGGTTTAAAAAAACTATTGTTTATGGCTTAGACAGCACATATGAGCTGCCAGAGAAAACCACACTTAAATGTTTGCTAATCTCAAAACTATAGGAAGAGAAAAAATAAATTAGAGAAAGCCCTTACAAAATGTAATGTTTTTAATATTACAACGGAAATATGGAAAAGCAATGCGAATGAAGGCATGCTGCCATTGACTTGCAACTCTATAATGGACGAAAAATTAGTTTCACCCAAATTAAAAGTGACAAAAACTGCACGTCATCACAACTCAGAATGTATGAAGCTAACAGTTTTCTAAATGTTACCTTCTTAGACTTGTCAGTGCCATGCTGAGAGATTCCCGTCGGCTTCACTTGGCAGTTTCACCCCCCCCCCCCCCCCCCTCTGCCCGCCCCCACTCACGCTGACCCACCTTGTCGATATTAATCTGAAGCCGTCGTGCCATTTGTGTTCCATTTACTGACACTGACAGTAGTAACAAATCATTGAATAATCGCGTAACAACAGTTTTAATATATTTTCTTATTCATTGCTACAATAAGTTACACATTTGAGCATGGATGTCTCTATAATGCGCTTTCTTAAAACACTGTTACCTCCGAGCTCAAAGTTTTCACTTGAAAGTTTTTGCAATAGTAGATTGACAAGTGCGAAACGAAACCGAACCCCCACACCGTCAGAACAGATAAAATCTGCTGACAGATGTGTTCCAATTACTGTGTTGCTGTCTTCAAAGTTTATAAACAACGTGCTTTGGTGTGCGACATATGCGTAAGTGCTTCCATTGCGTTAGCGAATCAGAATAGAATTAAAACTTCCGTTGCTTATAAACTGGAGTCAATATTAATGCCTATATTTTCCAAAAAAGACCAACCATACAAAGTTGTAAATACATAGAGTAGTAACCAAATTGTAACTTTCCAGTGGTGATGGAGAACTCTCAGCTATTGTGTAATGGAAGCTGTTGTATCGCCACTACAGTGAAGCCGACGAAACGCTATCTGTCAGGTGCTGTCAAGTGCAGACTTTCAGCGGCACAGGTATATTATACACTGAAGAGCCAAAGAAACTGGTAGACCTGGTCAATATCATGCAGGGCCTCCGCGAGCACGCAGAAGTGTCGCAAAATGACATTGCATGGAAGGAATTGCCACAATGAATCCTGCAGGGCTGTAGATAAATCCGTAAGATTACGAGGGGGTGCAGATCTCTTCTGAACAGCACGTTGCGAGGCATCCCAGATACGCTCAACAGAGTTCATGTCTGAGGAGTCTGGTGGCCAGCGGCAGTGTTTAAACTCAGGAGAGCGTTTCTGGAGCCACTCTGTAGCAATTCTGGGCGGGTGGGGTGTCGCATTATCCTGCTGGAATTGCCCAAGTCCGTCGGAATGGACAATGGACATAAATGGACGCAAGTGAACAGACAGGATGCTTACGTATATGTCATCTGTTTAGAGTCGTATCTAGACACATCAGGGGTCCCATATTACTCTAACTGCACCAGCCCCACACCATTACAGAGCCTCCATCAGCTTACAGTCCACTGCTGACATACAGTGTCCATGGATTCATGAGATTGTCCCCATACCTCTAGACGTCCATCCGCTCGATATAATTTGAGACAAGATTCGTCAGGCCAGGTAACATGTTTCCAGTCATCAACAGTCCAATGTCGCTGTTGACGGGCCCAGACGAGGCGCAAAACTTTGTGTCGGGTAGTCATCAAGAGTACACGACTCTGCCTTCGGGTCCGAAAGCCCAAGTCGATGATGTTTCGTTGAATGTTTCGCACGCTGACACTTGTTGATGGCCCATCATTTAAATCTGCAGCAATTTGTGGAAGGGCTGTACCTCCGTCACGCTGAACGTCGTTGTTGGTCCCGTTCTTGCAGGATCTTTTTCGGGCCGCAGAGATATCTAAGACTTGATGTTTTACCGGATTTCTGATGTTCACGGCACAGTCGTGAAACAGTCGTACGGGAAAATCCCCACTTCATCGCTACCTCGGAGATACTCTCTACCATCACTCGTGCGCCGACTATAAGACCACGTTCAAACTCGCTTAAATCTTGATAACCTGCCGTGGTTTCAGCAGTAACCGAACTAACTGCGGCAGAAACTTGTTGTCTCATACAGGCGTTGCAAACCGCAGCGCCGTATTTTGCCTGTTTACTTATCTCTTTATTTGAATATGCATGCCCATACCAGTTTCTTTGACGCTTCAGTGTATAGGGGGCAGTCAGCACTGCTGTCTCTTGCAGCACCTTCCCTTACCCTTCATTAATACCCCCCAACGAAAGGCGAAACACACACCAAAACTTCTACAAGCTACACGCTTTATGTCGACTGCACTGTCACAAGAGCTGCCGATCTCAGCGATGTAGCAGCTGCTGCACTGCACTAGAGTGATCGCCCTTTTGTTTTGGACTGAGTGTCAACTCATGTGGGAAAAACATAATGAGTGAAGAAGCGACCCTTGGTCTCTTCAACGCAGCTTCATTCTTGTTATTCTGGTGTGTAGTTTATTCTAAACATGCTGTAGCTCATCACCTAGCATTTACACCTAATGTAGCAGCACAGTATGGCACACCAGTAAACATTTCCCCTCTCGCTTCCCTATTCCATATCACCTTACTCTTCTTTTTCTTCTTCATTCTTTTCCTGCTTTCCCAATGCTTCTAAGGTACTGAAGCTCAACGTAACATCGACAAGTAATCTATTGGCGCAATTTGTATGAGAAGTATTGTTTTCATATATGAAAGTAACTTTTCAGGCAACAAAACGCCGAAAAAAATTATTTTTTGACAATATTATGTGAATTTTCGCAGATGCTGGCAGGTTCCTTTAACATTAATTTTTTTTTCAGGTCATCAATCAACTCTTACTAGAATACAATTGTTTTCATATATGAAAGTAACTTTTCAGGCAACAAAACGCCAAAAAAAATTTTTTTGACAATATTATGTGAATTTTCGCAGATGCTGGCAGGTTCCTTTAACATTAATTTTTTTTCAGGTCATCAATCAACTCTTACTAGAATACAATTTACGTGATTAGACAGTAGTAATGGTTACAGACAACGGCGCAGTTATGAAAAAGCTGCCTAAGGGTTCGACATTCAATCTGTTTTGTCCACTGTATCAACTTAACGCTACAAGCAGAAACATTTTCCAAAATGTTATTGAAAACTAAGGTTATTTTGACTTTTTTCATAACTGTACACTAGCCGCTGACGAACTGCGCCATGTTCTAAAAAGAGCAAACAAAAAAAGAACTGAGACTGATACAAGAGGGTGCCAACTCGATGGAACAGTTCATGCCACACGCTCAAAAGAATTTTGGTAGTACGAAGTGAGCTTGAGATTGCGATCAATGAAAGGATAAAAGCAAAAAATTGCTTAGTTATACAAGAGATAATAGATCTTTTTCAACCTTCTGGAGCAGCAACAACAACAATCTCTGAGGGGTCATACATCACTGCTTGCTTAAGCATACCTCTTATACGACGTATTGCTGCAAATTTTATGACTTTGAAAGCACCTTAACAACTAATGAAGGACGAAGCGTTCTGGATTCGTTGATTAAATCAGTCAATGAAAGATAAAAAACATTTAACTCATTGACTGATAATATGATTATGACATTATTAGATCCTAGGTTTAAAAAACTTATTTCCGGACGTTCAAGAGCAGACGATGCTGCACGAGTACTTCAGAAAGAGTATGCTGCTATCATCGCATTAGCTACAAGAATAACACCTGAAACAGAAACATCCAAAAGCAGTGCAAGCGGGTCTACTGATACATCTAACAGTCTGAAATCGGATGATCTACTTTTTTTTGCCAAATTAGCGACAGCGTAACGTCAGTGTCGTTACACCAGTCAGTGATTCCATAATTGACCTACATCAATATTCCGAGAAACCTGTAATAGACGAGCATCCTTGTATATTCGAATATCGTGCAAAATCTAATAGTACATTGCGTGTAATGGCCACTACGTTTTTGTGGTGCCCAGCGACTTCAGTTCCTGCAGAAAGTGTTTTGTCCAGGGCAGGACAAATAATTACTCAAAAACGCAAAAAACTAAAGGAGAAGACTTTAAACACCTTACTTATATATTTTATTGTTGTATTTCAAACAACAGACTAAAGGACAATATTTTAAATTCCTTGCTTTTTATAAAACAAAATTTGCAAGGCTTGTGTGGTTGCATTTTAAATAATAAAAACTCTGAGAAAGCCATTTTTAATTTGAAGTACCTGCTCAAACGATCGGCTGTTAATGAATACATCGACCGTTCTTAAAATGATTATAGATAATATCGGACTCGTCAACTATCGATGTTTAAGTAACACTAGTGTGCATTTTAGACACTGTTCCAGCTTGTCCCACAGATTTTCTATGTGGTTCAAGTCAAGTGAGTCAGCCGGGGTGGCCGAGCGGTTCTAGGCGCTACAGTCTGGAACCGCGCGACCGCTACGGTCGCAGGTTCGAATCCTGCCTCGGGCGTGGATGTGTGTGATGTCCTTAGGTTAGTTAGGTTTAAGTAGTTCTAAGTTCTATGGGACTGTTGACCTCAGATGTTAAGTCCCATATTCCTCAGAGCCATTTGAACCATTTTGACATTTAAAGAAGATTGACATTGTCACTTACACCTTGTAAATAGCTGTTAATGCGTATTGCATGAAAAGTGATAGATTATCTTTATTATCAAAATGGCGTAATGAATGATTGCCTATACTAACAGACGTTGGAATGCCAGTGGAAATGAAACAGATGGCGTAATTCAGGTCCTGTGTGGAAAAACCCGCAAAAGTGTGTTGGTCCTGTTTAACACATGAAGTAGCCCAAGACGGATTGTCGGGGGACCTGAGCGCTGAAGCACAATACGGGGCCGGTAGGATAAATGGATACTACTTCGGAAACTCTGAAAATCTTGGACGCAGCAAACAAGAAAGAGCTACCTCGGAAATCACGCAGGGTGGTTTATTTCCGAGGATTTTTACTCCGAGAAGCGTACCATTGTATGAATGCATAATTAACGGGCATAGGTGTTTCCTCGCAAACTTTCCGCGCTGGATGACAAAAGACTAAAATATAGTCGGTCGGCGTTCGGAAGAATCTGTTAAGAGGGAGAGTAATCCGTGGTTTGAAGAATATGATTCGCCTGCTGCAATTACGACGGAGGGGAGCCGATCTTTGCTGGGAAACCAGCGGCGGAGACAAAGAGGTCTTCCATTTCGAGCGCCCGTGTTTCACGGTCACTCAGTATCGGCTCTCAGGAGATTTTATAGATAGTGAACGGTTAGGCAGTATACTGTTGCCAAATTACAAGATTCTGAACTCCGATTCCGGGTAGGGAGCCGTCGTTAAGCACTCAGCGTTCAGTGATTGAGAGCGCTTCTCCTGTCTATACTCACGTTGAGACGTTGTCTGGACTCGGCCCGTGTGGCTGGGAGTTCGCGTCCTAGTTTTGTAAATCGTTTTTTTTTGTTTTTTTTTTTTGTATTTTGTGACTGGAGTTCTTCCATCATCGCAGACGTCTACGACAAGCATCATTCCGACATACCGACATACATACGGTGATTGTGCTAACTGCTTTGGCTTATTAGGACTATAAAGCTAAGCAGCTGCGACCACGTAAATTTTATTTCCACTGAGGTTGCACACCACTGTAAATCATCTTTGAAAGTAGCGTCTTCTAGTGTTTTGTACGTAGATGATATGAGTTATCTCGGGTTATTTATATTAGATCGCGTAGCTATAAAAAGGGACATATGTGGGCAATTGATCAGTAATATTAGTTATGGAGTTCATTTGTATCTCTTTATGTCCATTGGACATTGATATATAAACATTTGTAATATATAAAGGGATTTTAATCTACAATAAATGTATGATCAGAAACAGCATTTATCATGTTGTAGTTACTAGTTCCCCAAATCATTCATCTAAGTGTATGATGTAATTTATATGCTAAAGAGCAAGAAGGAGGAAATAATATCACCACTAAGCGATCCTAAGATCTGCTTCAGGGGGCAGTCGGACCGGGCCAAATCTTCATTTCCACTTTCAGTATTTTCCGTTGCGCACATTCGTTTTACACCCGCCTGGAGTAGCCTCTTGGAACTGTTACATCCAATAATAACCCTTCCGATCTCAGAAGAAAAACTGCCAAGATGTAAATTCTTCAGTAATTAATCGTTACAAAGTGGCACTTCCAAAATACACCAGCTATAAGCCTGAAGTGACGCAAGCCACCTAGGGCCGTTCTTATGGTCACAGACGTATTCGATGTGACAGAGAGGTGAAAAGGACGTTGGAATGAACATCCATCCCAGGACGCCCAACTGATTCAAATCCCGACGATGAAGGCTGCGTTGTTTGATATTCTCCGTCGCTAACGGTTGGCACTCTACCGCATCTACATCCAAATGGAACAAGAGAAAGATGGTCTGTGGCATTATTCCGGAAGGGCTGCGTGTGACTATGGTGGCAAGAAACAGACGATAGCACCTCCTTCTTTTCAAGACGGCCTGGAAAACTTAAAATGATATTGATATTTGCGATTCGGTTGTTGAATTTAAACGTTAAGCAACAAATGCGTCATGAGTGTACACTGATCAGGCATAATATTGTGTACACTATCTGGTAGGTGACGGTGTAAATAGAGTCTGCAATGGAGAAGAGACGAATCGGGAATCATTTCAGCGCAAATGAGGAAATCCTACCGACTTAAGCAACTTATACGAAAGGCAAATGGTTGTGACCCGGCGCTTCGGAACTACGAGGGGCGTTGAATAAGTAATGCAACACTTTTCTTCCCCGACCATTTTCGGTTGAAAAAAATGCGAAATTTGTTGTCGGACATCGTGGAATATTTCCACTTTAGCTCCTGTAGTTTCATGAAGTTCCGACATGCGGGGGAGCGTTCCAAGCAGACAGCTGCCATTGAGTTTCTTTTGGCAGAAAACCAGTGCATCGTAGATATTTATAGGCACTTGGAGAATGTCTATGGGGATCTCACAGCGAACAGAATCACGGTAAGACTTTGGGCGAAGCGTCTGTCATCACCCCAGGATGGTCGTGCTAACCTGTCCGTCCTCCTGCGCGACGGCCAGCCTCACAGCTGTGACTCGTGCAGTGTTGGAACGTGCGGACACTCTCCTTCTAGGTGATCCACGGATCACCACTGAGCACGTCGCTGCCCAACTGGACGTCTCTCTTGGTAGTGCTGACGTAGTCTACTCGTCCGCAGGCTGGGACACTCAAAGGAGTGCGTCAGCTGAGGTCCACGCACCCTAGCAGAAGAGCACGCAGTACCATCTATGTTGAACAGGCTGCACGTTACGAGGCTGATCGTAAAAAAATTTGTCGAACATCGTCACAGGCGATGAAACGTGGGTTCATCACTTAGAAGAAGAAACAAAACGGCAATTCGTGGAGTGGCACCACACAAGTGAAGTGACGCCATACAACCTGTCCTCCGAAGAAAAACTTCGAAGCCGCACCCTCTGCCGGTAAAGCCATGGCGGCGGCCTTCTGGGATTCTGGAGCGGTTGTTCTGTACGATGTCCTCCATTATGGTGTAACGATCAACTCTGAATGTTTTGTGCTGCCTTAGGAAAGTGAAGAAACAACTTCAGCGTGTTCGTTGGCACAAAGATACCTACGAGCTTGTCCTTCTCCGTGGCAACGCAAGGCCTCACACAAGTCTGCGCACCCGAGTGGTGCTCAGAAAACTCCACTGTTCTTTCCCGTCCAGCCCACAGCCCGGACCTCGCTCCTTCTGACTTCCATCTGTTTGGACCAGTGAAGGATGCACTCCATGGGAAGTAGTACGTGGATGATGGGGATGTTATTGATGCAGCAGGACATTGGATCCCTCGTGGTGCCACGTGGGCATATGCGCCCTCACAGTAAGGTAGCGTAAGGAGATTATACTGAAAAAAAGGGGGTGTTCTAGCTAAAAGGATGGGGAATAAAATAATATATTGGGGTCCTGAATAAAACCAACCTGCTTTCAGAAAAAAATGTTACACTACTTATTGAGGACCTCGGTAGCATCACACAAAAAGCGAAGCTGCCGAGCTATTCGTGTGGTGCTACTGCAAGTATCTGTGGAAAGTGAGTGAGACCACGTGTAGGCGGCCAGGTATGGGACGTCCGCTTCTCCTCACAGAACATGGAGGTCCAATTCTTCTCCACCCTCTCAATCAGGGTGAGCGGCGATCCGCGGCAGACCTGACGACAGCGTGCAATGCACAAGGGTGTCGGAGCACATTGTTGAACATGGAGCCCCGCAGCGGTCGATACCTACGGGTTTCCGTGGTGACTTAATCACACCGACAGTTGCGATTGCAGTGGCTGTGATTTAATTGAGACTGGGCCCCGGGTGAGTGCAAACGTGTCGTCTTTCTTTTGAGCCATGTTTCTAGTTTGACCACGTTGATCGCCGTCGGCCAGGCGAACTGCTGCTAGAAGCGAACCCCGCACCACGGACGCAGCCTGCTGGCGGCAGCATCGGCACGCATGCCACAGTACGCGTTCCTAACACGTTCGAAAGCGCACCGCATAAAAACGATTTGAATGCCTCTGAGCACTATGGGACTCAACTTCTGAGGTCTTCAGTCCTCTAGAACTTAGAACTACTTGAACCTAAGTAACCTAAGGACATCACACACATCCAATACAGGCAGGATTCGAACCTGCGACCGTAGCGCTCGCGCGGTTCCAGACTGTAGCGCCTAGAACCACTCGGCCATTCCGGCCGGCTAAAAACGGGATTTTACTGTTCTCGTACGTAAGGGTTCTGTTGAGAAGAAGGTATTCTCAAATGTGTTGGATAGCCCTTGGGCTAGGGAGCATTTGTATACCCAACAGAAGGATCCTCTTACTGTCACTGTCCTACAGTACAGGGTCAAAGTAAGGATAGACAATGGAGCAAATCGGTTCGTTCGATGTGGTCTACGATCGGTCTGATGGGACTTACGGAGGAACCATTACCTCATAGGCGTTCTTAACTATATTTTCGCCGTCACCAGCTGAGGACTCTAAGACGGCTTACAACAAATGACTGAAATTTTTACTAATATTTCTAAGATCTTGATCTCGAAGAATCCCCAAAACTTTTCTCATCTCTCTATCGATTTCCAAGATAGAGAGATTCAAAGTTAGCCTACTTCTACACGTAAAATCCGGTGTAAGGCCAAATAATAGGGAGCCGCAGCAAATTGCTCAAATTTTGACACTATATTCTGTAGGCATTTATCTAGAAAATCTTTATGTGTCGTCGAGTAACACCCCAATAACTTTTTTTTGGTGCTAAAACCGAGCCACAGATTCTGAGACCGCTATGCAAAAGAAATGGTTGCAATTTTTACGATGAATTCTTAAGGCGTATATCTCGTACAACCTTGAAAATGTTCAGCATATCTTCATCCGGTCGGCAGATACAGAGGTTCAAAGTTACTCAATTTGTACAGGAGCAATTGTAAATTTGTGGTAAGATCGTATGGGACCAAACTTCTCAGGTCGTCGATTCCTAAGCTTAATCTAACTTAAACTAACCTACGCAAAGGACAACAGACACACACCCATGCCCGAGGGAGGACTCGAGCCTCCGACGGGTGAGCCCCGCGGACCTTGACAAGACGCCCTAGACCGCGCTGCTTGTAAAATGCACACGTAAAATCCGCTGTTCATAAAGTGACGTAGCACGGAGAAATATGATGCAAAGTGTCTCCGTAATCATATGGTTACTCCATGTTGTAGTACTGAAGTATGCAAAATTTCTTTGCACATAATATCCGTTTAGAGGTATCAAATAAGTTTTGCGTTATTTCAATTTCATGAAAGTAAACTATCCAAATTTTACCGACTAATACGGGGAGGTAGGGAGGTAGGAAGGAAATAAATGAAGAGGCAGAGAAGGTAGGAGACAAGGTACTGGCAGAAGTGAGGCTGTGAGGACGGGGCGTGAGTCGTGCTTGGGTAGCTCAGTTGGTAGAGCACTTGCCAGCCAAAGACAAAGGTCCCGAGTTCGAGTCCCAGTTTTAATCTGCCAGGAAGTTTAACACATAGTATGAGTTACATGCCCTGCTGCTGCAAGGGGAAAAGGGAACTGAAGGATAAATGGTCCTACTGCAACACAAAAATGCGAATATGTTCTTGCTGATTTAAAAGACTTTCGTAAAAATATTGGCATGGTAACATACTTACGCTATTTTATGCTGAGAGACAAGAAGATAGTGACAATGGAAAAGAGACCGAAACGTAATAAATACTGGAAGATAATAGACAGTGGTTCTGTTATCGAAAGAGAGAAGGACTAAATGACAGTGTGAGAGAAAGACAGGCAACAGTAGACAGTGACAGAACAGTGCTAGGAGAAGAGTGGCCGGGGGGTAGGAATGAAATAAATAAAGAAGAAGAGAAATTAGAAATGGGTGAGAGGAAGTGATAATGAGAGACAGAGTGTACGGGAATCACAACGAGGAAGGAAGGAATGCGAGATTAGTACTAAGGGAGAGCAAGAGGGAGATAGTGGCAGTGAGAGGAGAGTGGGAGAGAACGATGGGGACACGGCAGACAGAGAGATAAGTACAGTGAGTTGAGCTGAATGAGTGACTAAGAAAGGGCATCTGTGTGTGGATGGGTATGAGCTACTTACTGCGATGTACTGGTTGTAGCTCGGGGAGATCGTGGTATTTAGAGACGAAATGCTAGTTGAAAAAGCCAGAATATGGTCGCATGCTGTAATTTTTGAGAAAGTCTTAAAAGTGCTGAGGGAGGTAGAATGAGGCCGCTGGTACCGCGTCTTTTAAATAAATAGGGGCATTTTCGAAATTTTTGTTCTCCGATAGGAGCATTTTTCCGCTGGTTATATTTTGGGGGACTTTCACTTGGAGTTCCCTTGGTCCTCTGACAGTAATTGAAGGCACTATGGCAGTGTGGACTAAGTATATTAGTTGGGATGATCTGCACCCTTTCATAATGTCTTCCCGATGCTGATGGCATCTTTCTTCTTCTTCTCCTTCTTAAAAAAAAAATGTTATGGGACTTAACTGCTAAGGTCATTAGTCCATACGCTCACACACTACTTAACCTAAATTACCCTAACGACAAACACACACACCCATGTCCGAGGGAGGACTCGAACCTCCGCCGGGACCAGCCGCACAGTCTATGACTGGAGCCCCTGAGACCGCTCGGCTAATCCCGCGCGCCGATGGCATCATTCATCAGGATAACCGTCCGTGTCACGAAGCCAGAATCGTGCTACTGTCGTTTGAACTCACACTCGTATGTTAGGTAGAAAATTCTCCTCATTTGAACCCGATGTAACACTTCTAGAACACTATCGCGAGCCATCTCCGTGCCCAAAAACTAAGGGATGGTAATTTACGGGGATTGCGTGACCTATCTATAGATACTTGTTGAAGTAAACATTTAAACATTCAGTGACTAACCAAGCGCTTATTGCATCCCTGCCAGGCAGAGTCGCTGCTGTATTGCGTTTCAAAGGTGAAAAACACTGTCACGATGGTTCTTCTCATGGGTGTACATGAGTTGTGTATTGCCAGTAGATAATACGCTCCAAGACAATGAAAAAGAAGACGCACCACGAAGAAATTATCCATATGCGACGGAAATCGATGTATATGATGCACATGTACACAAAAATAGATGATTGCAATTTCAGAAAAATTGTATGGTCTATTCGAGGAAAATAGCTACACAAAATTGACTAAGTTAATAATGTGTCATTCCATCTGTGGCCCTTATGTAAGGAAGTGTTGGGCTTGGTATTGATCGATATTGTTGGATGTCGTCCTGTAAGATATCGCGGAAAATTCTGTGCAACTGGCGTGTTAGATCGCCAAAATCTGGAGGTTGTTACAGGACTCTGCCATAACGCTCCAAACGCTCTCATTTGGGAGGAGATCCGGCAACCTTACTGGCCAAGGTAAGGTTTGGCAAGCACGAAGACAAACAGCAGAAACTGTCGCCGTGTAGAGCGGGCATTATCTTGGAGAAATGTAAGTCCAGCATGGGTTGCCGTGAAGGGCAACTAAGTGGGACATAGGATATCGTCGACGTGCTACTGTTCTCTAAGGAAGTCATGTATGAGGACCAAAGTGCTCATGCTATGATATGACCATCACTCCCGCTTTTCGGTCCGTATGGCGGGCGACAGCCAGGTTGGTATCCGACTGCTGCCTGGGGCGTCTCCAGAAACGTCTTCGCTGATGATCGGCGATATGTGGCTCAGTTCAAAGTGTAATTCATCACTGAAGACAAATCTACTCCAGTCATGAGATTCCAGGTAGAAGACGTGTCTCGAGAGACACCAGACAGCGGCGGGGTACCATCCTGAGCGTCGTCCACCATACGGCGCGGTAAGGGCTGATGTTTTGGGCTGCCATCTCATTTCATGGCAGGACTCCCTTTGATTGTCATCCGAGGCATCCTTGTAATACAGCGATACGTCGAAGATATTCTACATCCCGTTTCGGTGCCCTTCGTGGGAAGCCATCCTAAGGTTAATTTCGCCAGTTTTATATCCCCCCGTACACGGTGAGAGTTTCTACCGCTTGTTTTAGTGCTTGCCAGAACCTACCTTGTCCAACAAGGTCACCAGATCACTCCCTAACTGGGAACGTTTGGTGAATTATGGGCAGGGTCATCCAACCATCTCGGGATTTTGACGATATAATTGGACAGAATTTTGGATGATATCTCTAAGGAGGACATCCAACAACTTTGTCAACCATTGCGAAGACGAGTAATTCCTTGCGTAAGGACGAGAGGTGGACCATATACTGACTTGCTCATTTGTTGTTTCCTTTGAGTAAATTATCCATTTTTTTCTGAAACTGATATCATTTGTTTGTCTGTACGTGTGGATAGCATCTACCGTTTTCTATCGCCTTCGTATAATTCCCTCACGGTGTGTACTTTTGTCTTAAATTGGAAGTGAATGTGCAGTGTGCGGACTGCTAGGTAATGTGTGCTGTAGAACAGACTGTGTGTGTATGTGTGTGAGAGAGAGAGGGCGCGGGGGGGGGGGGGGGCGGAGGGGCCGATGAGCAGAAGGAGCGGACGGCTGCAGTGTTGGGCTTAGTGGGGAGTCGGCGGCGAGGCCGCGCTCCAAGAGCGCGGCGCGACTGATCCGGGCAGATTAATGGCGGCGGCGTCGCAGAGCGCAGGAAGCGGCCCTGCCCAGAGGGTGTCCGGCCGCTAAGTGTGTTGTGACAGCGGGCGGGACTCCGGAAGCGGCACGTGTTGCGCAGAATCCCGCAGCGTCCTCCTGCCGCCCGAGCAGTACTCTGACGGCCTGTCGCAGTAGCAGGCGCGGCTGCGAAACAACTGGCGGAGTGTGTGTTAGCAAGCTGCTACGAAAGCAAACGTTCGGCACACGTTTAAGCGAAGGCAAAGCCTATTTGACAAACTGAGCTTAGCGAAGCCACAACGTGTGTCAGGAGATCTGGGTAGAAGCTTTCGGTGATTATAAATGCAAACAAATTGACTCCAAACCGTAAGAATTTTAGACCTTAATAACATCATTAAGCAGGTCAAGGTTATATATTCATACTGGCATCCAAATAATAAACAGTAAACCGACACTCTGAATTAAGTTTTCCGACACTGTGTCACAGCGGACGGTCGCCCTTCCTTTTAGTTCAAAATGGTTCAAATGGCTCTGAGCACTATGGCACTTAACATCTGAGGTCATCAGTCCCCTAGAACTTAGAACTACTCAAACCTAACTAGCCTAAGGACGTCACACACATCCATGCCCGAGGCAGGACTCGAACCTGCGACCGTAGCGGTCGCGCGGTTCCAGACTGAAACGCCTACAACCGCTCGGCCACTCTGGTCGGCGCTCCATCCAGTCACCGCACGAAAAACTGAAATGGCATACAGCGAGATAACATCGCGGAATAGATAGACTAAAACCATTCAGAAGTGGAAAGCCATCGGAATCGGATGAGACATCTATCTGAAAAAAGAACGTGTACCCTTTCTAGCAGTAGCTTGTTGTAGGTGAGTGGAACATCGAACGGTGATGAGTCATGATTTTTCAGTCTTTGGTCAATTTCTACGTTTATTACAGGGAGTAAACGAAATAAAATACCTGAAATTGGTTATTTCAGAACAGTTTCAAGAGTCATGTTAAATTGGCGTAGAGAGAAAACCATATAACCGAAAACCGGCTGTGTCAGCGACCACCACCACCCATTGTACTTAACGTTGACCTAATATCATGAAATTTGCAAGGAAGCAAGGTCTCACACTACATACAACTTTTATCAATCACACACATTACAGTCCTAACCTGCTAAATGTCAGGAACTACTGTAGGGACTTTTATCTAGTTTTCAGTAATAGGTAGATTGGTTCTTGAGGAAGCTTTGTGTACATAATTTGCCAGTATTTCTTCATATTTGGTTAAGCTGCAATGAAGCGAAGTTATCTTCCATTGTCACAACGATGGCTTTGTCACCTAGCGGTCATAGACCTTACGGTCTGTCGACTACCGCGCTGACAGCCTATGCCTGCGACACGTATAGCATCCGGAATGTTTCGAAAGCAAAATAATACTGATGCTGGATTGCGGTTGTATTGTTTGGGATGCATTTGCGTGACAGCAGTTGCCCTGCGGCAGGCTGTACCGCCTCCTTCTCCGGAGACTTCTTCAGATGTTACCAGTAATCACAACGGGGCCGACAGCAGACCAAGTCAATGCGCCTTCAGTTTGTACGTAGCATACTGTAACTCCAGAGTTAATTAAGTAAATGAACAATTACTATAGCGAACGCGAAATAACACAACAAATTTAAAGTGAAAACTTAAAATGTTGTGGGAATTCCTGCGACTGTGTCGACACCGATGTCAGGCCAAATTCGTCGCAGTCCTCGATTCCTGCAATGCACGACCCACTTATTGTTGTGACCAGGCGAAACAGCTTTCGTTTGTCCGCAACTGGGGTTCTCTGATTGCACGTTGAGCGACACAGAGGAACTGTTACTCACGAGATATTAGTTCTGTTAGTACTCTTTATTACATTAACGACTAGAAGATTTACTTAAATGGATACAGTTCCTTGCCACGGGATTGCTTGATAATTTATAACTGTCAGAGATTATTAAAGCGCCACTTGATGTGGTAATTAACAAACTGTTCTCTTGGCGTTCTGTGTTCTCCATTTACGAAAGTACAACAGCATCTGATACTCTGAGTTACTCATCAGTCCTACTCGACGGTGCTGAGGCCACACACTGGGGGGAGAGCACTCACGTGGTCGGCCCTGGATCGACCTCCAGTGTGAGGGCGCAGTCTTCAGGTGCGCCTCCCATACACCGAGACGTCGCTAACACCTGCCGTACTGATACGCGGCACCAACTTTGGTCTGGCTCGGGGATTTCTGGACGACAGCATACTGTCCTAACAGGGAGATGTTTTCTACTGTGTCCGAAGTCTAGGGATTGAGCGATGAGAGGATACGCAACAAAAAACGTCTAATGAAATTATATCCGGAAGTGCATGGTTCTCGTGCTATAGACATTCAACCATACTTTGTTACATGAACTGCGGTCTAATACGCGCTGTAGCATGCAACCACAGTTACAATATCCGTGGTTTCCTTCTAGAGGGTGGTACGGTTCCTGATACGTCATGCCCTAGCGCTCTCTCTCTCTCGCTATAGTAATTAGTAATGTTGTGTCCAGTTCACTTCTCTTGATGACTCACTTCGTAGTGGATGTGATACAGCGTTGTGCACAATGGTTCCGTCTTCGAATCGACATCTTGCCCACACGGCAAAGGCAAAGCAAATGGCAAAGGGCGGCGGGCAGCAAGATTGTATTAGGAGACCTATCCTAGACGACAACAAGCGCAGCATCCAGTGTTCCGCTGTTTGTCTGAGCAATCAAGAAATTATAAATGACGTACCCGAAATGATCGGACACCAGACTTGGAGGAAAATGTGACACCGCCGTGTCAATACGATGCAGTTGGCTCTCCAGTACAGAGTAAGCCAGACGACCGTGTGGAACATTCTCGATGACTATTGTCACTGCACTTATCACTTGCAGCGGGTGCAGGGCTCACTGGCCACAGACGTTTCACATCTGCAGCAGTTTTGTCTGTGATCTCTTCACCAGACAACCACAATTCCGGGATTTGTGTCATCCATCCTATTCACAGATGAGGCCAACTTTAAGAGGAGTCTTACTTTGATAAGTCACGTGTGAGGTAATACGCAGAATCCTCATACGGCTAACCATGAGCATCGGTGCAGCTGGAACGTGTGGGCCGGGATAATGGGCGACCATATTTTGGGACCAGTTTTCCTTCCACGGCGCCAAACAGGCCGGAACTGTCGGCATTTCTTACGGGTGACTTTGCCAACCTGCTGGAAGAGTGACACTGATGATTCGACTGGTTACTTGGTTGTTACATGACGGTGCTTCAGCCCACTTCGCCGTTAACGTCAGAACGCATGTCAGTCGTATCTTTCCTGGTCGATGGAAGGGACGAAGGGGTCCAGTTGCATGGGCTGCTCGATCACCAAATCTCAACCGGTACGATTTCTGGTTTTAGGGCCATCTGAGAAGTATCGTGTGTGCAGAGCCCATTTCATATGTGGAGACAATGGGGCAGCGAATTCACGCTGCCTTTCAAACTATTCGGATACGGCTTGCCGAAGCGAACGTGTGAGACAGAATATGCTACGGCGCGTACACGCGTGCGTTCAGGTACATGGAAACCATTTCCAACACATTTTGTAAATGTGGCTGTGTAGTACAGCGCGTTTTAGACCGCACTCTCTGTAACATATATGATTGAGTAAATGATCTCTAGTACGGAAACTATGCAATTCCGGACATAAGTTTCTTAGACCTTTTTTGTTCTGTATCCTCCCATCGATCAATCCCTAGAGTTTGAGTCGCTGGAAAAAGATCACCCTGTATACACAGTTAAGTTTGTAAAGAAGCCTACGTGTGAGAGATCTTCTCGCACTATTCGGTTCTTTTTTTCTAATCTCGTTATTTTCATAAATCACTGGTCATATAAAATTTATACGCTACTGGCCATTAAATTGTTACACCACGAAGATGACGTGCTACAGATGAGAAATTTAACCGACAGGAGGAAGATGCTGTGATATGCAAATGATTAGCTTTTCAGAGCATTCACACAAGGTTGGCGCCGGTATCGACACCTGCAACGTACTGGCATGAGGAAAGTTTCCAACCGATTTCTCATACACAAACTGCAGTTGATCGGCGTTGCCTGGTGAAACGTTGTTGTGATTGTTGTGCAAGGACGAGAAATGCGTACCATCACGTTACCGACTTTGATAAAGGTCGGATTGTTGCCTATCGCGATTGTGGTTTATCGAATCGCGACATTGCTGCTCGCGTCGAGACCCAATGACTGTTAGCAGAATATGGAATCGGTGGGTTCAGGAGGGTAATACAGAACGCAGTGTTGGATCCCAACGGCCTCATATCACTGGCAGTCGAGATGACAGACATCTTATCCGCACGGCTGCAACAGATCGTGCAGCCACGTGTCGATCACTGAGTCAACAGATGGGGACGTTTGCAAGACAAAAACCAACTGCACGAACAGTTCGATGACGTTTGCAGCAGCATGGACTATCAGCTCTTGGACCATGGCTGTGGTTACCCTTGACGCTGTATCACAGACAGGAGCGCCTGCGATGGTGTACTCAACGACGAACCTGGTTGCACGAACGTCAAAACGTCATTTTTTCGGATGCATCCAGGTTCTGTTTATAGCATCATGATGGTCGCATCCGTGTTTGGCGACATCGCGGTGAACGCACATTGGAAGCGTGTATTCGTCATCGCCATACTGGCGTATCACCCGGTGTGATGGTATGGGGTGCCATTAGTTACACGCCTCGGTCGCCTCTTGTTCGCATTGACGGCACTTTGAACAGTGGACGTTACATTTCAGATGTGTTACGACCCGTGGCTCCACCCTTTATTCGATTCCTGCGAAAAGCTACATTTCAGCAGGATAATGCACGACCGCATGTTGCAGGTCCTGTACGGGCCTTTCTGGATATGGAAGATGTTCGACTGCTGCCCTGGCCAGCACATTCTCCAATCTCTGGTCAATGGTGGCAGAGCAATTGACTCGTCACAACACGCCAGTCACTACTCTTGATGAACTTAGGTATCGTGTTGAAGCTACATGGGCTGTACACGCCATCCAAGCTCTGTTAGACCCAATGCCCAGACGTATCAAGGCCGTTTTGGGTATTGATTTCTCAGAATCTATGCACCCAAATTGCGTGAAAATGTAATCAGATGTCACTTGCAGTATAATATATTTGTCCAATGGATACCCGTTTATCATCTGCATTTCTTCTTGCTGCAGTAATTTTAATGGCAAGTAGTGTACAATAGAAGCAATAGATATTAAGTTCCGAATTATAGGCTTTTAATACGAAAAATTAGTCTAAAAGCGTATTTTTGCCGAATTAGTAATCGGAAAAATTGCGAGGCCCGCAGCGAGGTGGCGGGAGGCTGCAGCAGGAGGCGGGGCGGCGGCGGCGACTGATGGCGAGCAGGTGCGTCCGCCGCCGCCGCCCGCCGCTCACCGATTCCCAGGCACCGAAATAAGGCGCGGCCGGCCCAGCCCTCTCTGGCCTCCCGGGGGCCGCGGCGCAACCTCCCCTCCCCCCACCCACTATTTTGTCAATCGTTTATTAATTTGTTACGCATTTAGCGAGTGGCTAGCAACACATTACAGAGGAAACGTTGCTGTTTTCACAATAAATATAGGATGTCTCTCCTAAGACTCGTAAGGCGCAGTTTCTGTTTCGTTTCAGCACAGAGTTGCCATTTCGTTTTTGGATTGTATAGCTGGTATCGACGAAAAAAAAAACGAATCTTAGCGTCTTTCGGGCGACGCCCAGTGTCGACGGAAAGAGTCGGTTTACTTCCAGTTACAAATAAACCGATTTTTTAAAGTGGAATTCCACGTGTCCATTGGACAGAGTGGTGCCATATTGGCGCGGTAACAGGGGCAGCAAAACGAGGAGAACAGCCAGTGCGGCGGCGCCGACTGCTGCCGCCACGGGCAGGGGAGGCTGGCCGCTGCAGTAGCACAGCGCGTCATAAACTGAACGCAGGTCAAGCGCGGGAACAGGAAGAAGCTATGCTGGACTGTGGGAAAGAAGCAGAACAGAAACGGGAACGGTCCAAGGACAAGAACTGCAGTATAAAGCAGCCACGGCGTCCCGGTCAAGTGGTCACGGTATCGGACCGGAGAGCGGCCGAGCCGGGTTCTAATCTCCCTCGTGCCGCTTTTTTTTTTTTTTTTCTTCGCTGTATTCAAATTTCGGTTAGACGGATAGCTGCCCTCTGTAATAAAAAAACTGAGTTAATGGATCATCAACGAAGTGAAATGGGTGTCTTTCGACGTCCGCCCAGAGCAATTACACTCCTGGAAAAGGAAAAAAGAACACATTGACACCGGTGTGTCAGACCCACTATACTTGCTCCGGACACTGCGAGAGGGCTGTACAAGCAATGATCACACGCACGGCACAGCGGACACACCAGGAACCGCGGTGTTGGCCGTCGAATGGCGCTAGCTGCGCAGCATTTGTGCACCGCCGCCGTCAGTGTCAGCCAGTTTTCTGTGGCATACGGACCTCCATCGCAGCCTTTAACACTGGTAGCATGCCGCGACAGCGTGGACGTGAACCGTATGTGCAGTTGACGGACTTTGAGCGAGGGCGTATAGTGGGCATGCGGGAGGCCGGGTGGACGTACCGCCGAATTGCTCAACACGTGGGGCGTGAGGTCTCCACAGTACATCGATGTTGTCGCCAGTGGTCGGCGGAAGGTGCACGTGCCCGTCGACCTGGGACCGGACCGCAGCGACGCACGGATGCACGGCAAGACCGTAGGATCCTACGCAGTGCCGTAGGGGACCGCACCGCCATTTCCCAGCAAATTAGGGACACTGTTGCTCCTGGGGTATCGGCGAGGACCATTCGCAACCGTCTCCATGAAGCTGGGCTACGGTCCCGCACACCGTTAGGCCGTCTTCCGCTCACGCCCCAACATCGTGCAGCCCGCCTCCAGTGGTGTCGCGACAGGCGTGAATGGAGGGACGAATGGAGACGTGTCGTCTTCAGCGATGAGAGTCGCTTCTGCCTTGGTGCCAATGATGGTCGTATGCGTGTTTGGCGCCGTGCAGGTGAGCGCCACAATCAGGACTGCATACGACCGAGGCACACAGGGCCAACACCCGGCATCATGGTGTGGGGAGCGATCTCCTACACTGGCCGTACACCTCTGGTGATCGTCGAGGGGACACTGTATAGTGCACGGTACATCCAAACCGTCATCGAACCCATCGTTCCACCATTCCTAGACCGGCAAGGGAACTTGCTGTTCCAACAGGACAATGCACGTCCGTATGTATCCCGTGCCACCCAACGTGCTCTAGAAGGTGTAAGTCAACTATCCTGGCCAGCAAGATCTCCGGATGTGTCCCCCATTGAGCATGTTTGGGACTGGATGAAGCGTCGTCTCACGTGGTCTGCACGTCCAGCACGAACGCTGGTCCAACTGAGGCGCCAGGTGGAAATGGCATGGCAAGCCGTTCCACAGGACTACATCCAGCATCTCTACGATCGTCTCCATGGGAGAATAGCAGCCTGAATTGCTGCGAAAGGTGGATATACACTGTACTAGTGCCGACATTGTGCATGCTCTGTTTCCTGTGTCTATGTGCCTGTGGTTCTGTCAGTGTGATCATGTGATGTATCTGACCCCAGGAATGTGTCAATAAAGTTTCCCCTTCCTGGGACAATGAATTCACGGTGGTCTTATTTCAATTTCCAGGAGTGTATATCGAACGAAAACGAACAAAATGAGATTAAAAAAAAGAGTGGTAATCTTCGTGCAATCTAAACTTATGCCGGCACGGTAGCTCAGCGTGTTCTGTCAGAGAGCCGCGTGGCCTCTGTAACAAAAAACTGAGTGGGAGGATCAACCACCGAACTAGAACAGGGTGTCTTGCGACGTCCGCAACGACCAAACACAACGATCAATAACGAACAAAATAAAAAAAAGTGATCACGGTATCGGACCGGAGACCGGCCGAGCCGGGTTCTAATCTCCCTCATGCCGTTTTTTTTTTTTTTTCTTCGCTGTATTCGAATTTGCGTCGTGGTCTAACGTCCGTTTGCAACAGCGAGGTGTAAGGAAGAGACCTATAAGGTTTAAATGGTTCAAACGAGCACTATGGGACTTAACATCTGAGGCCATCAGTCCCCTAGAACTTAGAACTACTTAAATCTAACGAATCTAAGGACATCATACACATCCATGCCCGAGGCAGGGTTCGAACCTGCGACCGTAGTGGCAGCAAGGTTCCGGACTGAAGCGCCTAGAAGCGCTAGGCCACACCGGGCGGCAGGCCAATTAGGAAAGTTGGTTTTGCACAGCTACTCTATTAGCAGCAGAAAGGAAGCGACCTTCGAATGGGAACAGCAAATGTTACGTGGCAATGCGACACGTGAACCCAGTCACGTCTGGTATATCATACACGCCATTAGTCAGAATACCTGTTTCATATGACGTACCTAATTTGTGTGCCTTGTGAGTGAGTGAGATATGCCTCCTTGCTCGATTTAGGTGTTCGTATGAATATGAGGAGGTTTTGAATAGAATTGGGGAGAAGAGGAGCTTGTGGCACAACTTGACTAGAAGAAGGGATCGGTTGGTAGGACATGTTCTGAGACATCGAGGCATCACCAGTTTAGTATTGGAGGGTAGCGTGGAGGGTAAAAATCGTAGGGAGAGACCAGGAGATGAAAACACTAAGCAGATTCAGAAGGATGTAGGATGCAGTAAGTACTGGGAGATGAAGAAGCATGGAGAGCTGCATGAAACCAGTCTGAGGACTGAAGACCACAACACACACACACACACACACACACACACACACACATGAATATGAATGTGATCACTGCCCACTAAATGATGAAAAGATAGTAGTTTCTCAAATAAGCTGTAACACATGAAGGCAACAGTTTCAAAACCTCATCGTTTCTCTGTGCTCTGTGAAAACATTGTTTTAACGTTTTCGAAGTTGCGTTCCGTTTTGTTGTAACATAATTCATGCCCGTTTATTTCTTATTTTCAATTCTGTGAGACGTCTGTGTTGTATCTTGTCTGTTCTCACAATTCGTCACATTTACTTGCAACGGTAACGTATTCTTACCACATGACTCATACGCTATTATCAATGTATAGTATGACAACCGCCAAGACTACAGAAAGAGTGACCAGACGGGCAGTTCGTAATGTTGGAAAAAAGGAGCTGTGAACACAGCTCTTCCACATGATAGTCCAACAGTGTGACCATCCACTTATCCAGTTATTATTACAGAGAGCAGCCTTCTGATTGAATTCGCTCATCTACCGTGCAGGCACCACGAGGGCTTGATGTTGCACTTGTTATGCTTGGACCGTTCGCTGTTTCTATGTGGCTTTTTTTCGCAGTCCTGTACGCCTTCTTCCTGTTTCCATGTTCGATCTGTGTTCAGTTTCTGGGCCATCTTACCAGTGAGGGGGTTCGATGGAGAGTTTCCCTCGCGACGTAGGTGCTGAACTGCTATTTATTCTTCGTGTTTTATTGTCCCTGTAAGTACATACCGATAAAACGAACATCGCACTAGACTAATTTGAGAGCTCTCTGCCGAATGGAGACATAAAATTCCGATTTCAAATTAATTTCGTTTGTAACGAGAAACAAACTGACGTTTTCTATTGACTCTTGGCGCTGCAAGGCAGACGTGCCGAGTAGTAACTTCTGGTCTGGGTCCATCTAAAATCACGATAACAGCAGAGAAAATATGCCTGGCAATTCTTACGAGAGACGCAGAGTTTACATACACAGTACTTAACAAACATGTACGCTAAAATTTACAGCATAAATTCCTCACACGTAAACGAAGATTTTATTTTATATGAACATGGGTCTGGAAAATCTTCCTTTCCAAGTTGCAACTCAATTTCTCCAACTCATTAATCATAGCAAACACACAAGAACAGTACATTAGAATCATAGGGGGCATGCACTCCAGATGACGCCTAATTACGTTGTGCGCCGCCAGTGTTTTGTTTTACATGTCCCTGGTGCCAAGCGACGCACGTCATTGCTTGTTTAAAGGTAGCATCAACTGTTCCAGCGGTCAGCACACGGGTTACTATGTAGAGTTAATCACAGACGTGTCTCGTGCAATGGCGGTGCATACAAATGCAGAGGTGGCAGATGCTCATTTGCTCTATCGATTTGCTGGCGGTAATGGCGCTCACGTTCAACTTTTTCACCGGAGATATTTCCAGGTCAACGGAAAACGTCAGAAGGCATTGATCGTCGTCCTAGCCAACGTGGGGCACTGAAGCCTGAGGCTCGCAGTCGGGGGAGGCCAAGAAGGACGAGGGCACCGCAGCGGGAGGCGGCAGTTCTTCACGCAGTCGACGGCTGCCGCACCGTCAGTGCAAGACGCGTGGCCGGAATGCCGAATGTTGACCACGTGACTGTCTGGCGAGTGTTACGCGAGGACCAGCTCATTTTTCTGCACGGCTCTGCGAATGGTTCAGTCGACAAAGTGCCAATCCTAGTTTTAGTACTACGGTGCTATGCACAGATGAGGCCCCATTTCAACGAGATAAGACTGTAAATTTTCACAGTCGTCATGTACGGGCAGACGTCAATCCTCACGCAACTGTTGAAGCAAGTCATCTACAAAGATTTTCTGTCGTTATTTGGGTAGGCACTGTTGGCGACTGTTTGGATGGGCCTCCCCAACTTTCTTCCACCTAGGCTCAACGGGAAAAAGTAATCATAATGTCGTAGAGAATGATCTGTTAGGAGATGTGCCTTTAGCTGTGCGACAAAGCATGTACTTCATGCACGATGGAGCACTTCCTCATTTTGGTGTTAATGTCCGTCGGCTTCTGGCTAACAGAACCAGTGACAGACGTATAGGCAGAATGGACCAATTGCCTAGCCTCCACGCACTCTGGACCGAAAACCACTCGACACATATTTTTGGGGCCATTTGAAAGCTGTGTTAAGGAAGGCTGCGAAACTACACGCAATGCTCCAGATATACGTCAGCGCGTCCGAGATTCACGACGTCGGCGAGTTGGTCCACGGAAGGAGTGTTGGACATCTCCTGTGAGAAAGAGTTGCATGTCGTATGGTCGTGCGTTATGTTCGCGTGTGTTTCCCATGATAAATGAGTTGGACAAAATGAGTTCTCTAACACGGAAACGAAGCATTTCCAGACCCATGTTCATGTAACATAATTTCTCCGTCAACGTGTGAGGAAAGTGTGCTGCAATTTGTGCCACATATTATTGTTACATCCTGCACTTAATACGTGGAAAAATTAATTAAATTTACAGTATTAACAAAGCACAGGCGGTCACAGACATATATACAGCTGACGTCTTTATTGTCAACAGGAATCCTCTGGACTCCCAGGAAAGGATAATTTTGGGTCCGTACGTAAAATACGCTGAACAGTTTGTTGTTCTGGACCACAGTTACATCTGGGAGACGTTGTTAATGTCCATTTGCACACTAAGTTAGCAAGTCTTCCAATGTTTGTCCTTATTTTGTTAAGTGCAGACCAGATATTGAGGTGCTCTTCAAAACTTGGTGGCCTTGTCGAGATGCATGGCATCTTCAGATGTTTTGTACAGTGTTGTTCAGAGAGATAAACAGTGCGTTGTTGTTGTAGTCTTCAGTCCAGAGGCTGGTTTGATGCGGTCTCCATACTACTGTGTCTTGTACAAGCTGCTCCATCTCCAATTACCTACAGCAACCTACACCTTCTGTCCAGAGGCTGGTTTGATGCAGTCCCCATAGTACTGTGTCCTGTGCAAGCTGCTTCATCTCCAATTACCTACAGCAACCTACACGTTCTGAATCTGCTCAGTGTATTCATCACTTGGCTCCCTCTACGATTTTTACCCTCCACGCTGCCCTCCAATACTAAATTGGTGATCCCTTGATGCCTCAGAACATGTCCTACCAACCGATCCCTTCTTCCAGTCAAGTTGTGCCACAAACTTCTCTTCTCCCCAATTCTGTTCAGTACCTATTCATTAGTTACGTGATCTACCCATTTAATCTTCAGCATTCTTCTGTAGCACCACATTTCGAAAGCTTCTATTCTCTTCTTGTCCAAACTATTTATTGTCCATGTTTCACTTCCATACATGGCTACGCTCCATACAAATACTTTCAGAAAAGACTTTCTGACACTTATTTCTATACTCAATGTTAACAAATGTCTCTTCTTCAGAAACGTTTTCATTGCCATAGCCAGTCTACATTTTATATCCTCTCTACTTCGACCATCATCAGTTATTTTGTTCCACAAATAGCAAAACTCCTTTACTACTTTAAGTCTAATTCCTTGCCATCACGTGATTTAATTCGACTACATTCCATTATCCTCGTTTTTGCTTTTTCTCATGTTTATCTTTCATCCTTCTCTTAAGACATTGTCCATTCTGTTTAACTGCTCTTCCAGGTACTCTGCTATCTCCGATAGAATTACAATGTCATCGGCAAATCTCAAGGTTTTTATTTCTTCTCCATGGATTTTAATTCCTATTACAAATTTTTCTTTTGTATCCTTTACTGCTTGCTCTATATACAGGTTGAACATAATTGGATATAGGCTACAACACCGTCTTACTCTTTTCTGAGCCACTGATTCCCTTTCAGGCCCTTCGACTCTTATAACTGTTACCTGGTTTCTGTACAAATTGTGAACAGCCTTTCGCTCACTGTATTTTACCCCTGCCACCTTCAGAATATTAAAGACAGTATTTCAGTCAACATTGTCAAAAGTTTTCTCTAAGTCTACAAATGTTAGAAACTTACATTTGCCTCTCCTTAATCTGTCTGCTAAGATAATTCGTAGGGTCAGTATTGCCTCACGTGTTCCAAGATATCTACAGAATCCAACTGATGTTCCCCGAGGTCGGCTTCTACCAGTTTTCCATTCATTGGTGAAGTATTCGTGTTAGTATTTTGCAGCCGTGCCTTATTAAAATGATAGTTGGGTAATTTTCACTCCTCTCAACAGCTGCTTTCTCTGGGATTGCATTTATTATATTCTTATATAAGCTGAGGGTATTCGCCTGTCTCATACATCTTGCTCGATGGAAGAGCTTTGTCACGGCTGGCTCTCCCCAGACTATCAGTAGTTCTAATGGAATGTTGTCTAGTCCCGGGACCCTTTTTTGACTTAGGCCTTTCAGTGCTCTGTCAAACTCTTCATGGAATATCGTATCTCCCATTTCCACTTCATCTATGTCTAGACGTGCTTAAAATAAAAAAAAAGTCGGTAACCAGGTTTATAACTTGGCAGTTATTATAGTAGCTTGGTGCTCAGTCTTGTTCATAGCTGAGTGTTCTCCCTAAGACGATAACACCTCGTCGAGCGGGGGTGGAGGGACGGGACGGGTTGGTATCGGCTGGAAGACACATTAAATTCTACTTTTCCTCACTCGCTCTGCGCTTAGCATAACTAGGACAATGCGTTTTAAGCTCGTTCGGTCTACGAAGAGAAACATAGAACGCAGGCATAAAAGCAGCATTATTTGCGGTCAAAACTGTAGAAAAGAGAGTTGCTTATAGATGGTCCTGAACCCGGTAAACTGGGCAGTGGCTGTCAACAATATCATTGCTCAAAAAAAAGTAGGCTGTTTATCACAGTATATCTGACTGAACATAATTTGTGTAATTTTATTACGAAATGTTTATGTTCAGACGTTTTCGATTTTTGGTGTCACCTATACTTCCAAAAACGAAAAGAATGCTCCTGTGAGTGTTACTCTACTATGTTGAGAACTTCTATTTACTTGTTACGTTCTTTTCTCTCGATTCACTTATCACTAATGGAACAATATGAAATTTAAAAAAGCTCTGGTTGAATTTTGATTAATAATTGGTCACAATAATACACGTGAAGACTATCGCGAACACAACCATCCGTATTACTCATATGCCATGTATATTGGGGTGAATGTGGTACTGTTAATCAAGCAAGTAGTTAAGATCAAATCTGTCAAAAACACAAGGAGCCGGAAACTATATTCACCATGCCTGTCAAGCTGGTTAGGGTGGTCGACTATCTACTCAGCATTCAGCATTGTCATTTTACTAGTACAGAATTTGTGATATGTTTTTAAAGAGATGGCGTTGGCGATTCCCGCCGTTACATTGATGTTTATATATGGAGAAGAAATTGGTAGTGACCTGGAGAGTGATTTTGAAGATTGGGACAATGCTGGTAAGTATGACAGTGGTTAAAAACATTCACATTTTCTTTTCTTTAAATAGACTGTATTATTCCACTTTCTTTTCCACAATTTGCTTAAGAAATCTTTCAGTACGATGATTTCGAGTCCGCTCTTTATTAACCATATGTGAATTGGGAGTTGCATCTCATTCACACAGATTTTATACTCATCAGTGCGAACCTGTAATGGTTCTTGAGTATCGCAAAGTTGTCTGATTAGTAAGATGCTGCTCTAAATACGTCTATTATCAATTTTCTCTGCATCTGGCCAACCTATTTTATAATGTCCAACAGTTCTCTGATGTAGTGCTTTGTTTCCAACCGGGAAAATTTTTCAGCATTTTTCTTACCAGTATCAAAATGAAAGGTACTCATATGTTTTTCTGAAACATTATTTTTGCCCAATAATTGACTCAAATTTACAAGTAAAACAGCTTTTCAGATTGGTTTCTATGATTTTGTTTTTGGTTTAATTTATTTTTTTAACCTTTTTTCAAATTGTTCCCCAATTGTGCATTGCTCTACAGGCATTGAAAAACGTCTTTTTGACATACTACATCTGTCATACAACTGAATTCCAACACTTAGACATATTGCTATGATACAGTTCGTTGAAATTTGTTGACTTTTTGAAAACTTCGGCAGATCGGAAAACAAGTAATTATTATTTTTTGGTTGAGGCAAGCCGAATCTATCAATTTTGCGTCATTTCGCCCGTAGAGCTGTAGGACAAAAGTTTTATTCACGGGGTTGTGTATTCTATAATTCATCGCTAAAAAAAATACTGACAAAGCCGAACAGACAGGAGTTATCCATACTTGTATTTAGTTGGACATGATCATAAGAAGCCGGAAGACCGCGCACATGGCGACTCCATGTTTCGTCCACAGGTTGGTTGTAGTTATCTGCTACACTCACAAAAATTCAACATACACTGCAGTGGTTGCAAAAATCTTCCACTAAAAAATTAACTTGAAACGAAGATAAACTGATTAACGGTAAATTTCTCTTATTGGAACAGAGACAAAACCAATCAACCTAAAAATGGAGTTAAATTAATTATACCCAAACAAAGATAAATTAATTAAATTATACACAATGACAAAATTAACAAATATTTTTCTGTTAAACGAAGATTGATTAAATTCGAAATGCCAATAAAACAACCAACCAAACGTTAAACGATTGTTAGATATGAAAATTTATATTATTTATATTTATGCTAATCTTTAGGTTTAGCTAAACAGTTTTTCCTACAGAATTTTTATTGTTAGTTATTAAATTGCGTTCTTCTTTATGCTCTCCTTACATTCTTCTTCTAGATCTTCTAGTCATTTACAGTTTTTAATTTTTACTTTTCTTAGTATTTGACCTATTTTCAAATTTTCTATCATTTCTCTATCTTCTTCTTTATACAATAAACTATCGTTTTTCTCAAAAATTGGATGCATATTTAAGTAAGTTATTCTGGGAAAATAATTTACATTATAAGTAGTAAAACAATCTGTTGTTATTTTCAAAAATGGTTTTATTTGATATAGTAAAAAATTTCTAATTGTTGCCAAGAACTACTATATGTAATACAAATAAATCTCTCTTTTTAATACTATTTTTATTTTCTTTAAGTTCCATAAATTTTCTTTTATTGCAAACTTTAATAATATAAACAGATGTTATACCATTTTGTTTGCCCAATACAACTTGTTTTTACCATTTACCACAAAAGAATACATTTTGTGAACTCCACGTGTAGGAAAATCTATCCATTGTCATTGAAAATAATTTTTTATTTCTTCTTCTGTTCCTCTTGTTTGTTGTTCCTTCTCTAAACAATTTTTGTAATTTGTCTTTTAAAAGATGTAATTCTATTTAAATATTCTAGTTTTCTTTCTCATAAATTTTCTAGTTCTCTCTTTTTAGTAGATTGCAAATACCTTAGTAATTGGTTCAGTTTATTTAATCGTATATGGGTTGACATTGTTGGAAATATTTCTTCTTTTTTGGATGAAAATGGAATAATACTAATTGCTTTTGTTAGTCCTAATTTTTTCGATATTTATTTATTTGGGTATTATAGAAAATAAGCTACTGGCCGTAGATACACCAGATCTTAAATGTGTCCCCATAGAAAAGTCACACAGAGTGAGATTTGGTGATTGGAGAATCCATATCATCAAACAGCTCGCTCTGCACTTGAACTCGCCATGTTTGCGATTAACGCTGATTATTGGCACATTACCAAACTATGCTGGGACAGTATACATGAAAAAACAAAAAACTTTCAGGGTTTCTCTTCGAAATTATGTATGATATCTGTACAACATTTGATTCTTGTACAATAAACAATTCAAAGTGCTCCTGGGTTTTTTGCACACCCTGTATTTAACTAATTTTTCTCCTTCTTCTTTGTTATCTGTTTTAATTTTTATTTGTATTCCAGTTAATTTTTTTGTGTTTCTGTTACCCCAAAAGACATATTGCAAGAGATTCTTATGAACAAGACAACAACTGTTTTGTAAAGTATCGGTTAATTTTTGCCATATTTTAGATAGTGGAACAGAATAAAAGGGAACTTTATAGAAATATTTGCTGTTATTTGCTATTAACTGTAAACAGTCAGGTAATGGATCAAAATCTTGTTCTTTTTGGAAATGTGGATTAACAAAATATAAATTGTTGCCTCCAGTCTTGTAATAGCAGTTTCCTTAGCTAATGTAAAGGTAAATGTTTCTTTTAATCTTCTGTCTAGGGAATTAAAAAAATCTATAATATGGATTCCAAACTGATTGTTAACTTCAGAACTCGATAATTGTAAGATAGATGTTTTTTACTCTCGAATTAGAATTTATCCAGTATTTTCATACAGAATTATTATTGTTGATTATTACATTTCATTCTTCCTTATGTTTGCTTTGCATTCGAAAATTTTATTATCTGTTAAGTACATGATCATTTTTTTCTTTTTTTAAAAATTCCTGTAAAATCTTGTGTTATGTCTAAAACTAATAGATAATAACATTCTTTACGAAATTCTTGCAATATTTGTGGTAGTTCTTTTAATACTGTATCAATCTTTGCATCTGATTCTATTTTGTAGGGGATAATAACGAGATTTGTATATTTACTTCTTATTACATCCATATCTACATTAATAGCTTGTTTAGCTCCTTTTCACATTGTTGCATTCGAATCTAAAAGAAGTGATAATTTAGCTTTAACAGCATGGTTTGTAGAACAACATTTAGAAAATACTCCTCAAAAGAAACTATAAATGATTCACATATTTCTTTCTCAATTAAAAATTTTTTTGCTTGTAACTTGTACAGTGTACTAAATCTAATATTTTAACTATCATAATACTATCAAAGAATGGGTCTGTAATTGGTATAAATTCTGTTACGTTTTTCTCCATTTGTGTAGATAATATCTCCAATATTTGTAGCAAGATTGTTATTATTTAAATTTTTTGTAAGTAGCCATATTCCAAATCTTTCATTGGTTGGTAATCTTTATTTCCAAAGAGTTCTGTTGTATAATATTTCTTTTTGTTTGTAGCATACATTATATTTTAAGCTCCATTTATAGAGACAAAAAACATTAGATTAGTGAAAAAAGGCTAGAAATTAAAAATGGTTAACAAACAGAAGAAATAAAAAGTAGCTGGAACTGGGGTAGCTGAAACTAAGACGAAGTGATTTGTGGGACCTGTATGAAAATATCAAATCGACATTGATAAATTTCGTACTAATGATTATCCTGAAAATAATATTTATGGTATGCAAAAGGTTAATAAGAGAATTGTAGGAAAATTGAAAGATGATTGTAATAGAACAATTATAGAAGAATGTTATGGTCTGAGAGCAAAAAGTATGCATATAAAGTTGGTGATAAAATAGAGAAAAATCTAAAGGAGTTAAGAAATGTACTGTCAAAAATAGAATAAGCTTAGAAGATTGTAAATATAATATGTTTAACAATAGAGAATAGTACAGAAGAATTAATATGATTCAAAGTGAAAAATATGAAATATACACAGTTGAAATAAAAAAGAAAGCGTTGAGTCCTCATTATAACAAAAGATATGTTTTGGAAAATAAAATAGATACATTACCATATGGACATTACAAATTTCTTCTTTAATTACCATACCTGTTGTCATGGTGGTTGCATTTAGCTACCTGAATAGCGTTTCAATTTCACCATTGTTATTTCCTGTTACAACTATGTCAGTTATTTAGGCCAGTATATTTGGTTGTTTATCTGTGCTGTTTCCATTCGTTGCTCATTTGGTTTCTCTTACCACGTTTTCCATGATACGGTTGAAGATAAGTGGGGATAATGCATCGTCTGGATACATTCCAGTTTTGTTCTCAAAACAGGCCGATATGGAACTACCCTGCTTACTGCCTTCTCCATCAGCTAGAACATTTTGACTATCTACCTAATAGTTAGTATGTCCTCATCTGGCATGGATAACGGTGGTGACGTGTCATGGCGTGGAAGCAATGACCTTGGTAGGTCACTGGAGGCAGTTAGCGTCACATCTACACAGACAAGTCATCTGATTCCCGTGAACATTGGCGAGGGGCGATGAGCTCTGACGCCACATTCAATTACACCCAAATGTAATCGATCGGGTTCAGAGCTAGCAAATTGGAGGGGCCAGCACTTCAATTGGAATTCGTCACTGTGTTCCTCGAATCACTCCACCATACTCCTGGCATTGTGGCATGGCGCATTATCTTATTAAAAATGCCACTGCTGTCAGGAAATGTGATCGTCATGAAGTGGCATACATTGTCTGTCATGGTGCCTTGCATGAGCACCACTGAACCCATGGATGCCCATGTGAATGTTCCACAGAGGACAATGACACCACCACCAGTTTGTGTCAAGGAGCTGTTCTCCTGGAAGACAACAGACTCGCACCCTCCTGTCAGTAAGGCTACATGCACTATGCGTGTGTCTGACTAGCAGTCATTCCTCACCAGGAGATGCTACTATCACCTGAACACGTTTGTATCGATAATAAGTTGG
Source organism: Schistocerca gregaria (assembly GCF_023897955.1). Classification (NCBI taxonomy): domain Eukaryota; kingdom Metazoa; phylum Arthropoda; class Insecta; order Orthoptera; family Acrididae; genus Schistocerca; species Schistocerca gregaria. The sequence continues at coordinate 56,603,668 of NC_064927.1, forward strand.
TGGTCATGATAATCTGCGTGATCAGTGTAGTCTGATCAAACTGATTAGTTCCTTGAAGATTTCGTGTTCTGCCATAATTTTCCATACCATTTCTCCGTGATCAGATCGTATGTCTCCCAGAAGTCTATGAACAGGAAATGGACACACTTGTTGTATTCTCACATTTTTTATTCATGGTCTTGATGCAGAATTTGATATCTACTGCTCATCTGTTTCCAAAAACCATTCTGGTAGTCTCCTATTATGTCCTCGGCATAGGCAATACTGCATGTGAGAGTTCTACACATGCTCTGACTAGCAGTGATACTCCTCTGTAGCTCCTACAGTTTCTTTTACGCCCTTCCTCTGTATAGGGACCATGATTCCCTCCATCCATCAGGAATTTTTTCATCTTTCCAAATTTTAGGATTCTTGTGACGTTTGTCACCGCCATATGTCAGCAATTCCCCTGGTATTCCATTGTTTCCTGTAGCTTTGTGGTTTTTCACTTTTTTTAAACTCTTGATTACCTTTCGCATGCTGGGTCACTTACAAGAGATTCAGCTGTTGTAGGACATGATTTCTCCAGCTTGTTTTCTGCTTCCGGGGTGCTCAATAAGTCATGAAACTCCAAAATCATGCTAAAGTCCGCGTCATATTAGAAGGCAACCCAATTTTTAGCCTTTCTGCGCATCCCCCTCCACTAGCCATTGGCAGCCAATAATATTCATTCCTTTTCTAAGTGGCTAGCAGCGAGTTATAGCTAGACAGTGAGAACCTCGCTCCAACGTTCTGCACTGTTGCTGTGCTTCGCGACAGCCGAATTATCCATTTAACTGTCAGGTATTTTTGTATTCCTTTTTATTGTAGCAGCATAGGTGTGAATGTGTATCTGTAAATTAAGTTCGACGGCAATAAACGTGAAGTAATGGTTTAAGTGCGATGGCAATAAATGTGAAGTGCTTCACAAGCAGGCGAGGGGCATCATTTATAGCTTTTTCAAACGTGAATTTGAAAGCTGGTCTCCTATTGTTGACGTTTGAAGACACAAGAACGACCTTCAGACCCATGTAGCGTCGGAAAGAGGACTGTAAAGAGAATTGTAAATGACAATGTCATAGCTGTAGGAAGTTGGTTTCGTGTCGCCTGGAAAGCATCGAAATCGCAAGGAACCTGTAACACAAATGGATGGTTTCAACAACAATGTTTTAGAAGTGCTCCATTTTAATGATGAGTGCCCGACGTGACAAACACATGTTACAGCTATGCAGGAGAAAATTGGCTTCAATGTAAAGAATTTTACATTGACGATTTGTTAAGAAGAGAGTTTTTAGTTCAAAGAAGTGACATAGGTGCAGCACAAACTACATCCCACATAAAGATTCACGATACAAGAGACGGCGGTAGTTGAACAGTCTATTACCCTGATGAAACTTGGGTCAATTAGAATCATCCCAGGAAGATCTTCTGGATCTGGTACTGGCGATTTTGAAGTTTTCATAGGAATAGGTTCTCGGATAATTATTCTGCATACTGACTCTTTGCCTGATTTTGTTTCTAAGAGTAAACTTGTATTTACGTGTAAGAAAAACACGCTGTCAGTTTCGTGACGTGATTCACAATTCTTGTCATACCTTGCTTCGAAGTCGGTCATTGCCAGATATAATTCAACTGTTATAGAGAAAGCACCAAGCACAAACACCATAGAAGCGGATATTTTTCCCTGGCTTAAAAATAAAAATATTAAGTACAGTATAAACCAGACTCGTGCTGATCTCTGCAGCTCGTTAATTTATACAAGTCACGTGACAGAAGGAACAAACTTAACTTCTTTGCACGTGAATGGGATCACACAGTTTTGCGTTTACTCACGTGCCGCTGTCAATGTAGCCGTATGGAATTAATTTGGGCAAAGGATAAGGCTATGTGGGAGAAAAAAAAACATTCAAGATAACATTCACTGAATCGCTTGCGCATGAGGCAATAGACAACATCACACCTGTAGAGTGGGCACAGTCTCTGCGGCACGCTGAAAAGCTTCACAAAGAATAATTTGACAAGGAAGTGGTGACGGATACAAGCCTGTCATCATAAATTTACAATCATGGTGCTCGGAAACAGACTCAAATAGAAGTGACGGTAGTATTACAATGTAGACAAAGTAACAATATTTCTTAGTTTTAAAGATTTGTAGTATAAAAAATGTGTTTGTCAACAGATCAGTTGGGTACATAATAATGAGAACTTCCTATCCTTTTGGATTAGGACATTTTATCCTTTGAATTATGCAGACTATAATGTTCAACATATTACCCAAGGAGAAGTTAAGCTTCACCCACCATGCTGTATGCTCTAATAACACGTAGCTGGATAAATTCGTCAAAAGTCCGATATATCCACATGTAAACCCCTGTCATTTTCAAGGCATGAACTGGATAAGGCCCAAAAATGACAGTAACTACTACTTGTTGAGATATCGGTGGCTTTCGATGTTATTTGTCATCATTCCCTGGAGTTACTCGCACATGATGGCTAACTGTTTGCTTGTTCGGTGGATTGTAAATACGGTCTCTCACTGTAATGTCGAAAGAATTAGTTTACACTGATAATGCCCGTTAACTTCGAAAAATATGACAAATTGGTGACCATTTTTACGAGTCTTTTCATCAGTCTTTTCTACCGCTAATTCTTTTGTAAGCGAACGATTACACTTAACTAAAGTAGAACACATCATCACACACACCTTATACACATTTTTTAAAATTCTATTGAGTAGAAAAATTTGCCGAGCAAATATAATGATTTCGGTTTCTCCTTGAAGTTACTTTTGTTGTGTATTAAATTTTTACTTATAATACAGTCCAAATCACAATAAATGATAATTATTGCAAGCAGTTTCAATCATCTTGTCGTTAGACAATTGTCATTTTGAGAAAAATTGTACTTCACGTCTTCAAAAGGCTGTGTCGGCTGTTCTCACCACCCAGTGTCAGAGGAGTGAAACTGTGGAGCAGTGGACACGACGTCGTGAGGACATGAATTAATAGTTCTCTCATGACGACTGGTCGAAATTGGTTTTAATATTTACTATTCCCCTCATAGAGTTGAACGGATAACGAGCCTGACTGTTGTCCGCAACAGTGCAGTTTGGCAACGTGGACTCGCCTGCTCTCTGCTGCCACGCATGCGCAGTCCTCATCCCTTCGCTGCTTCCTCTCAATGCGCAGAAGCGCCATCAACATGACGCGGGCTATAGTACGAATTTAATGTAGAATTACTACTCGTGGTTATAACATTACTGAAAATTGTCGACAGTACAATATTATTTACTTCTTTTCAAATAGCCATATTCAACATATCGTCGATACAATTGACTTTAAGTTCCAGCAACTAACTTGGCGACGACATGGTGTTTTCGTCTTCACAAATCTCAATTACACGTGCTGCGATCTATTGGCGCTGAGTGGCATTAAACAAGAGACATACGTAGCACAAAACATGCAGAGCTGTTGGCGGTCGTTTGGAAGCAAGGCAAAAGACTTACTTCTGCAGAAAAGCATAAAAACCGAACTGCACGATCAGGTCCGCTCGGGTGGCAAGGGTTAAGACACAGTCGTTCTCCTAATGCTTCCCACAATCTATTAATCAAACACAGACGTCACAAGTTTTACGATACCTCTGTCTTTTACTACAAGTACGAGAGATACGCACAAAGTTAGCTCTTCTCTACAAATTCACTCATTTTTGGGTCTTATTTTTCCCAAGGCTGGATGAATTGGCAGCGCGCACGATGTAGTAGTTCGAATTTTGGCTCTTGAAGTAACACGACACCTCGAGTATCATCTCATCGTCATTCTCAAATACTTGTCATCCAATAGTTTCTTCATCCGAGCTCCATGTTAGGAGAATACGGACGTTAGGCAGTACCTGATAGCCAAAGACAGCTCCATGTGCGGCGCTGTCTGGTGCAGAATAAGGTGGACACTACTCAGGAGGATGTCGTCATCAGGAGAAACAAAACTGGCTTCATACTGATCGCAGCGGATGTTGAGCCTTTAATCGGGCAGATAGGTTTAAAAGTTTAAAAAGGGAAATCACTAAATTGAAGTTACATTTCGTGGGATTTAGTGAAGTTGGCTGACAGGAGGAACAGGACTTCTGGTCAGATGAAAATAGGGTTATAAACACAGAATCAAATAGTGATATGCAGAAGTGGAAAAGAAAATAGAAATGCGAGTGATTTACTATGAACACATCATCGTAGCGAATAAAGACACAAAACCATGACCACCACAGTAGTACAAGTTTATATGCCAACTACACTAATGGCCATTAAAACTGCTACACGACGAAGATGACGTGCTACTGATGCGAAATTTAACCGACAGGAAGAAGATGCGGTGATATGCAAATGGTTAGCTTTTCAGAGCATTCACCGATTTCTCATACACAAACAGCAGTTGACCGCCGTTACCTGGTGAAACGGTGATGTGATGCCTCGTGTAAGGAGGAGAAATGCGTGCCATCACGCCAAGCGATTTCGGTTTCTCGTATCGCGACATTGCTGCTCGCGTTGGTCGAGATCCAATGACTTTTGGCAGAATATGGAATCGGGGGGTTCAGGAGGGTAACACGGAACGCCGTGCTGGATCCCAACGGCCTCGTATCACTAGTAGTCGAGATGACAGGCATCTTATCCGCATGGCTGTAACGGATCGTGCAGCCACAACTCGATCCCTGTGTCAACAGGTGGGGACGTTAGCAAGACAACAACCATCTGCACGAACAATTCGACGACGTTTGCAGCAGCATGGACTATCAGCTCGGAGAGCATGGCTGCGGTTACCCTTGACGCTGCATCACAGACAGGAGCGCCTGCGGTGGTGTACTGAACGACGAACCTGGGTGCACGAATGGCAAAACGTCATTTTTTCAGATGAATCCAGGTTCTGTTTACAACATCATGATGGTCGCATCCGCGTTTGGCGACATCGCGGTGAACGCACATTGGAAGCGTGTATTCGTCATCGCCATACTGGCGTATCACCCGACGTGATGGTATGGAGTGCTATTGCTTACACGTCTCGGTCACCTCTTGTTCGCATTGATGGCACTTTGAACACTGGACGTTCCATTTCAGATGTATTACTACCCATGGCTGTACCCTCCATTCGATCCCTTCGAAACCCTAAATTTAGCAGGATAATGCACGACGGCATGTTGCAGGTCCTGTACGGGCCTTTCTGGATACAGAAAATGTTCGACAGCTGCCCTGGCTAGCACATTCTCCAGATCTCTCACCAATTGAAAACGTGTGGTCAATGGTGGCCGAGCAACTTGCTCATCACATTACGCCAGTCACTACTCTTGATGAAGTGTCGTATCGTGTTGAAGCTCGATGGGCAGCTGTCTTGTATCACGGCCGTTATTACTACCAGAGGTGGCTGTTCTGGGTACTGATCTCTCAGGATCTATGCACCCAAATTGCGTGAAAATGTAATCACATGTCAGTTCTAGTATAATATATTTGTTCAATGAATACCCTTTTAGCATTTCTTCTCGGTGTAGCAATTTTAATGGCCAGTAGCGTAGCTCCGCAAGTTTAAGAAATTGAAGAAATGTATAATGAGATAAAAGACATTATTCAGATAGTTCAGGGAGATGAAAATTTAATTATGAGGACTGCAATAGTTGGAAAAGGAAGAGAAGGAAAAATAGTAGACGAATATGGCCTGGGAAAAGCAATGAAACAGGAAGCCACCTGGTATAACTCCGCACAGAGCATTATTTAATCATCGCTAGTACTTGGGTTAAGAACCATAAAAGGAGATTGTGACCTGGGACACCCTAAGGTTTCAGACTGATTATACCACGTAAGTCTCATTATCGTTTAAAAACCTCCGAAGTGACGTAGATGATGTCAAAACAAATAATTTAATATAAGACAAATGGGGCCGAAAATGACGGGAAGTGGTGGTGGGTAGTGTTTAACGTCCCGCCGACAACGAGGTCATTAGAGACGGAGCTCAAGCTCGGGTTAGGGAAGGATTGGGAAGGAAATCGGCCGTGCCCTTTCAAAGGAACCATCCCGGCATTTGCCTGAAAGGATTTAGGGAAACCACGGAAAACCTAAATCAGGATGCATGGAGACGGGATTGAACCACTGCGCCACCTCGCTCGGTGACGGGAAGTACTCCAAACGTTGATGACAACTTTTGAACATGTGACGTACCTCGCCGTACGTGTAGCGGTTGAACCTACCACACCTGCCGCACCTGATTGTCCCAACCGAAGGGCGTTCACGGCGGAGTGCCTCTGAACCTGCGTGAGCGGCTGTACTCCGTGGGGCTCAGGGTTTGGGCTTGTTCTGGCAGGCAGTATTTTCTTCACTGCGTTAAACAATAGTGTGTGGACATTGAGTTAAGGTATATCGCGCAAAACAAAAACAGAAAAGATACAAAAGGAAAGAAACATAAAATAACAATAACTTTGCTTGGTCACAGGGAGGACAATAATTTTGTAACTTGTACGTTTATTACGGGTCACATTCACAAATAGACTTCGAAAATTGCGTTTTCTTGAACCAAGTAAGCGATGTGAGTCACTGTCCCCTACCGGCGAGGTAGTACCGGCAAGCCCAACCATTGCACGTGCGGAAGGTATGTCATCTGATGACATGTTCAAGATTTGTTATCACTTTTGTGATATTTCTAGACATTTACGGCCCAATATGTCATATTATATTACTTTTCGCAGCGTCATTTATGACGCTTCATGTTGTTGTTGTGGTCTTCAGTCCTGAGGCTGGTTTGATGAAGCTCTCCATGCTGCTCTTTCCTGTGCAAGCTTCTTCATCTCCAAGTACCTACTGCAACATACATCCTTCTGAATCTGCGTAGTGTATTCATATCTTGGTCTCCCTATACGATTTTTACCCCCCACGCTGCTCTCCAATGCTAAATTTGTGATCCCTTGATGCCTCAGAACATGTCCTACGAACCGATCTCTTATTCTAGTCAAGTTGTGCCACAAGCTCCTCTTCTCCCCAATTCTATTCAATACCTTCTCATTAGTTACGTGATCTACCCATCTAATCTTCAGCATTCTTCTGTAGCACCACATTTCGAAAGCTTCTATTCTCTTCGTGTCCAAACTATTTATCGTCCATGTTTCACTTCCATACATGGCTACACTCCATACGAATACTTTCAGAAACGACTTCCTGACACTTAAATCTATACTCGATGTTAACAAATTTCTCTTCTTCAGAAACGCTTTCCTTGCCATTGCCAGTCTACATTTTATATCCTCTCTACTTCGACCATCATCAGTTATTTTGCTCCCCAAATAGCAAAACTCCTTTACTACTTTACGTCTGTCATTTCCTAATCTAATTCCCTCAGCATCACCCGACTTAATTCGACTACATTCCATTATCCTCGTTTTGCTTTTGTTGATGTTCATCTTATATCCTCCTTTCAAGACACTGTCCATTCCATTCAACTGCTCTTCCAAGTCCTTTGCTGTCTCTGACAGAATTACAATGTCATCGGCGAACCTCAAAGTTTTTATTTCTTCTCCATGCATTTTAATACCTACTCCGAATTTTTCTTTTGTTTCCTTTATTGCTTGCTCAATATACAGATTGAATAACATCGGGGAGAGGCTACAACCCTGTCTTACTCCCTTCCCAACCACTGCTTCCCTTTCATGTCCCACGGCTCTTATAATTGCCATCTGGTTTCTGTACAAATTGTAAATAGCCTTTCGCTCCCTGAATTTTACCCCTGCCACCTTTAGAATTTGAAAGAGAGTATTCCAGTCAACATTGTCAAAGCTTTCTCTAAGTCTACAAATGCTAGAAACGTAGGTTTGCCTTTCCTTAATCTTTCTTCTAAGATAAGTCGTAAGGTCAGTATTGCCTCACGTGTTCCAGTGTTTCTACGGATCCAAACTGATCTTGCCCGAGGTCGGCTTCTACTAGTTTTTCCATTCGTCTGTAAAGAAGTCGTGTTAGTATTTTGCAGCTGTGGCTTATTTAGCTGATAGTTCGGTAATTTTCACATCTGTCAACACCTGATTTCTTTCGGATTGGAATTATTATATTCTTTTTGAAGTCTGAGGGTATTTTGCCTGTTTCAGACATCTTGCTCACCAGATGGTAGAGTTTTGTCAGGACTGGCTCAGTAGTTCCAATGGAATGTCTACTCCGGGGGCCTTGTTTCGACCCAGGTCTTTCAGTGCTCTGTCAAACTCTTCACGCAGTATCATATCTCCCAGTTCATCTTTATCTACATCCTCTTCCATTTCCATAATATTGTCCTCAAGTGCATCACCCTTGTACAGACACTCTACATACTCCTTCCACCTTTCTGCTTTACCTTCTTTGCTTAGAACTGGGTTTCCATCTGATCTCTTGATATTCATACAAGTGGTTCTCTTTTCTCCAAAGCTCTCTTTAATTTTCCTTAGGCAGTGTCTATCTTACCCCTAGTGAGATAAGACTCTACATCCTTACATTTTTCCTCTAGCCATCCCTGCTTAGCCATTTTGCACTTCCTGTCGATCTCATTTTTGAGACGTTTGTATTCCTTTTTGCCTGCTTCATTTATTGCATTTTTATATTTTCTCCATTCATCAATTAAATTCAATATTTCTTCTGTTATCCAAGGATTTCTACTAGCCCTCGTATTTTTACCTACTTGATCCTCTACTGCCTTCACTACTTCATCCCTGAGAGCTACCCATTCTTCTTCTACTGTATTTCTTTCCCCCATTCCTGTCAATTGTTCCCTTATGCTCTCCCTGTAACTCTGTACAACCTCTGGTTGTTTCAGTTTATCCAGGTCCCATCTCCTTAAATTCCCACCTTTTTGCAGTTTCTTCAGTTTTAATCTACAGGTCATAACCAATAGATTGTGGTCAGAGTCCACATCTGCCCCTGGAAATGTCTTACAATTTAAAACCTGGTTTCTAAATCTCTGTCTTCATAGGTTTTTAAAAATTATTACGGATCATCCTATGTAATGGCCATACCGAGCTTTCGTAACCATATTTTAAATTGTGAGACATTTCCGCGGATACGTATGGACTCTGACTACTACTTATTGATTATGAACTGCAGATTAAAACTAAATAAATTGCTAAAAGGTTGGAAACTGAGGAAGTGGGACCTGCTTGAGGTGAGAGAACCAGAGGTTGTTGAGAATTTTGAGAGGGAGTATTAAGCGATAATTGACCATAACGGGGGAAAGGAATACAGTAGAAGACGAATGTGTAGTTTTCAGAGATGAAATAGTGAAGGTAGCAGAGATAAAATAGGTTAGAAAATAAGGCCTAGCGAAAATCTTTTGACAACATAGGAGACATTCAGTTCAACTGGTGAAAGGAGAAAATGCAAAAATGCAGCAAATGAAGTAGGTGAAAAGGATTACAAACATCTAAAGAATGAGACTGACGGAATGAGACTGACAAAATGGATAATCAGGAAGGGTTATAGGACAAATGTAAGCATTTAGTAGCATATTTCACTTCGAGAAAGACAGATACGGCCTACAGGAAAATTGAAGATGCCTTTGGAGAAAAGAGGAGCAGCTGTATGAATATCAATAGCTCAGATGGAAAACGAGTCCTAAATACAGAGGGGAAAGTTGAAAATTTGAAGTATACAGAGGCACTACACAAGGGAAATGAAGTTTTACGCAAATGGAAGAGGGCATAAATAAAGATGAGAGATATGAAACTGCGAGAAGAGTTTGACAGACCTAAGTCGAAACGAGGAAACTACTACATATCCCTTGCTGTCAGGCAACAATCGCTGTTGAGCTGAGAACCGCATACCTATTGTAGTTGAGGACATTTGACGTCTTGAACACTGACATGCCCCGAAAAACTGCTGCATCTTGCGTGTAGTTTAAATTTATTACCTCCTTGCTGCTAACGCTAGTCCAAACATGTTTGGCAGGCATGCCACTAAATGCACCTACAAAACCACACACATAACAAAAGTTTTGCATCACCTGGGTTCCGAGAGTTGTGGAACCTTTACAGAAAATTGGAACAGAGATCAGTTTCATAAACATCATTTTCTCCCTTTATATTGCTCATGAAAACCACATATTGCATGTTGTACCGCCATACAGCGAGACCATCAGTGGTGGCACCCAGATTGCTGTACACACCGGTACCTCTAATACCCAGTAGCATGTCCCCTCCACTGATGCACGCCTGTATTCGTCGTCGCATACTATCCACGTTCATCAAGGCACTGTTGGTCCAAATTATCCCTCTCCTCAACGGTGATTCGGTGTAGATGCCTTAGACTGAGTGATGGGTCACGTCGTCCATAAAGAGCCCGTTTGAATCTATCCCAAGCATGTTCCATAGGGATCATGTCTGGAGAACATGCTGCCCACTCTAGTTGAGCGATGTCGCTATCCTGAAGGAGGTTCAAATGGCTCTGAGCACTACGGGACTTAACTTCTGAGGTCTTCAGTCCCCTGGAACTTAGAGCCACTTAAACCTAACTAATCTAAGGACATCACACACATCCATGCCCGAGGCAGGATTCAAACCTGCGACTGTAGTGATCTCGCGGTTCCAGATTGTAGCGCCTAGAACCACTCCGCTACTCAGGCCGGTTTGAAGGAATCATTTACGTGACGTGCAGTCCATGAAGACGAATGCCTCACCAATATGCTGCCGATGTGGTTGTACTATCGGTCGGAAGATGGCATCCACGTATCGAACAACGGTTGGCGCCTTCCGTGACCACCAGCGGCATACGTCTGCCCCACATAATGCCACCCCAGAACAGCAGGGAACCTCCACCTTGCTGCACTCGCTGGACAGTGTGTCTAAGGCGTTCTGTCTGACCAGGTTGCCTACGGTCTCCAAGGATTGTCCGGTTGGGGACATATGCGACACTCATCTGTAAAGAGAACGCAATGTCACTGTTGGGACATCTGAACCGCGCTGCACGGTGTCGTGGTATGAAACATGGACCTCGCCATGGACGTCAGCAGTGAAGTTGCGCATCATGCGGACGACGTCCTGTGGCTGCCCGAAAAGCATTACTCAACAGGGTGGCGTTGCTGTCAGGGTTCCTCCGAGCCATAATCCGTAGGTAGCGGTCATCCACTGCAGTAGTAGCACTTGGGCACCCTGAGAGAGGCATGTCATCAACAGTTCCTGTATCTCCTCCATGTCCGAACAACATCGCTTTGGTTCGTTCCCAGACACCAAGACACTTCTCTTGTTCAGTGCCCTTCCTGGCACAAAACAAGAATGCGGACGCGATAGAACCGTCTAGGCATGTTTAAACTGGACAACACAAGCCGTGTACCTCCTTCCTGGTGGAATGGCTGGAACTGATAGGCTGTCGGACCTCCTCCGTCTGATAGGTGCTGCTCATGCATGGTTGTTTAGATCTTTGGGCGGGTTTAGTGACATCTCTGAACAGTCAAAGGGACTGTGTCTGTGATACAATATCCACAGTCAACGTCTATCTTCAGGAGTTCTGTGAACTGGGGTCATGCAAAACTTTTTTGTAATGTGTGTATATCATGGTACCACATAGATTTCAGGAGATAGGACATTATAAACCATCAGTTGCGTGAAAGATGCTGTATCTTGCATGAAGTTTTCAATACATGTTTCTTTAGTACTCAGATACTCATACAGTTGAAACAAGTCAAGGAAATGCCTGACACCTGGCAACGTTTTTGACGGTTTTCAACTGCGTAGCGCAAACGGCTGCAGGCAAAACCTACAGCCGTCCGCAATGAAGAGACGTTGCCACAGAGACGTTTAGAAAATCGCGTTGTAAGACACGACGCTACGCGGTCCCGTCCTACTTGCGCAAACTGTCCGCGGCGCTATACTTACGCATTTACACATCATGCATATTTGTTTGAACGACTGTTTCGTAATTTAAAAGGTGTTTCCACAATTACACGCAAGTGAAATTTTTTCGATGTTACACTACAAACACAATTCATCTTTTGTTTTCATTTCTAACAGAAAATTAGCAAAATGAACACGCTAGTAAGAACATAAAAGCGTAAACCGCAGGAGCTCTTCCAACATTTTGCATTTTGTTACAGATTTACATTGTATTCACAAATATATTCCGCAAACCGCCTTATGATGTGCTGTGGTAGCTGCGTTTAGCGACACGCACTTCTCCTCTTCCCTGTTGTGCTTGTGAAAGGTCGTAGGAACAACGAGTATCTTAAAGTGTTCGTATGGACTGACTTGTCCGCTTTTGTCGCCTTCGTCATTCCGGCAGACGTCTGTGGAGGGAGTAACGCGCTGTCCGACTCTGCTCGCTTCCGGGGTTTCGGCGGGGAGAGTCTCCGCGGTCCGCGACGCCTCTCTTGTAGCGCCTGCGGCTGCAGCCTGTTGAACGTCTCCGTGCCGACCAGGCGAGCACCTGGCGACCTCTTCTATTAATCCAGCCTGCTAAGTGTGCCTCAGTGTTGTGCAGTAGTCAAGAACCGGTCTTAAAGTGTTTTGTAAGCGATTTATTTCGTGGATGAATTACATTTCATCAAGAATCTTCAAATAAATCTCAGCCTGGCCTTTGGTATTTCTACATCTAATTTCATGTGATCGCTCCACTCTTCCTCGGTCAGAACTCTTACTGATAGGTATAGGAGGTCGACAAATACATTGAAGTGCCAAAGAAACTGGTATAGGCATGCGTATTCAAATACAGAGATATGGAAACAGGCAGAATACGGCGCTGCGGTCAGCAACGCCTATATAAGACAACAAGTGTCTGGCTCAGTTGTTAGATCGGTTGCACTGCTAGAATGGTAGGTTGTCAAGATTTAAGAGAGTCTGAACTTGGTGTTACAGTCGGCGTACGAGCATCTCCGACGTAGCGATGAAGTGAAAACTTTTATGAACGATCATTTCACGATTGTACCGTGAATATTGAATATCAGGAGCCCGGTAAATCTAATCTCCGACATCGCTGAGGCCGAAAAAAGATCCTGCAAGAAGAGGATCAATGACGACTGAAGAGATTCACTCACCGTGACCCTTCCGCAAATTGCTACAGATTTCAGTGCTGGGCCATCATCAACTGTTAGGATGTGAACCATTCGACGAAACATCATCGATATGGACTTTCGGAGCCGAAGGCCCACTCGTCTACCCTTGATGAAGTACACGACACAAACCGTTAAGCCGCGCGGGGTAGCCGAGCGATCTGAGCCGTCTTGTCAAGATCCGAGCGGCTTCCCCGTCGGAGGTTCGGGTCCTCCCTCGGGCATGGGTGTGTGTGTCGTCCTTAGCGTAAGTTAGTTTAAGTGGTGTGTGAGCTTAGGGACTGATGACGTCAGCAGTTTGGTCATATAACACCTTACCACATATTTACAAATTTAGAAACCCTTACGCCCTGCTTGGATCCACAAACATCGACATTGGACTGTTTCTGGCTGGAAACAAGTTGCCTGATCGGACGAGTCTCGTTTCAGATTGTATCGAGCGGATGGAGGTGTAAGAGTATCGAGACAACCTCATGAATCCGTGGGCTCTACATGTCAGCAGTGGACTGTTCAAGCTGGTGGAGGCTCTGTAATGGTGTGGCGCGTGTACAGTTGGAGTGATACTTCTAGGGACGACTCTGACAGGTGACACGGACGTAAGCATCCTGTCTGATCACCTGCATCCATTCATGTCCATTGTGCATTACAACGGACTTGGGCAATTCCAGCCAGACAATGCGACACCGCACACGTGCAAGATTGCTACAGGGTGACAACAGGACAGTCTTCTTAGTTTAAATACTTCCGCTGGCCACCAGACTCCCCAGACATGAACATTATTGACCATATCTGGGATGCCTTGCAAGAGATCTCCAACCCCTCGTACTCTTACTGAATCACGGACAGCCCTGCAGGATTCATGGTGTCAATTCCCTCCAGTACTACTTCAGACATTAGTCGAGTCCATGGTACAGCGTGCTGCGGCACATCTGCGTGCTCGCGGGTCCCTATACTATACTAGGCAGGTACACCAGTAACTTTGGCTCTACAGTGTATATGGCAAGTCCAAAAGCACAACACATTACAGTACCTAGTGCGGTGTAGGTCAACAGTAGGCATTCAAAACAGCTTACACTTACCTCGGTCATAGTCATAGAGTTCCTGTACGGTTTTGAAGGACATCTTAAACCATTCTTCATGGACAATAGTGTAAGGTCAGATAACGATGACGAAGGCGGATACCGATCACGCACCCTTCCTTCCAAAGTAGATCACACAGATATCATGACTATGGTGACCAGGTATGCACGTGTTCAGTCCTGGACGATGCGAGGTAGACGAACAAAAGTCCTGTCGTCTTGGAGCACATCACCTTTAACGCTAGACTCCGTACCACCAGGCCTCGGGACGCCAACGCTACTGACCGACTGCAGTGTCAACCTCAGCAGACTGGCGGCACTGGATGCGGATATGGATGGCATGTGGTCAGCCCACCAAGCACACCGCCCTCCCGGCGGTTGTCAGTTTTCGTGACCGTAGCTGCTACTTCTTAGTCAAGTAGCTCCTGGACTAGATGCGCCACGTCTGAGTGCACCACGCTTGCCAACAGCGCTCGGCAGAGCGGACGGCAACCGATCCAAGTGCTAACCAAGTGCGACAGCCCTTAACTTGGGAGATCTGACGGGAACCAGTGTTACCACTGCGGCAATGCCGTTGGTCAGCATCACTTTTGGGGAACAAATATTGTACCGTAGGATCGACCTTGCCACCCGAAATAGTTACATAACCCGTGGCAATAATGCGACTTGCACAGTAACTTGGGACCCATGGAATACCACGATATGGCTGCCCACACAATTACCAAACAGCCACCACGTTTCACTCTTGGGACGCACACTCGGCCAGAATTTAAAAACAGTGTGAAAGAAGAGACATGCGGCAAATGACTTTCTTCCATTGCTCCACAGTCCAACTTTCATGCTTTCGCGTCCTCGGCACTACGTTTTCCCCGTTACGGGCTTTTCCATCACTGGTGCCCTGTAATTTCCCCGGTTATGGAGCTCCCGTCGTGCTGTTTTGGTGTTGACAGGCTTCGCTAGGGCGGCATTCAGTTCTGCAATGACTTTTGCTGCTGTCGTCCTCTTATTTTCCGTTACAGCCCTCTTCAACGAACGTCCGTCACGGTCGCTCATCGCACACTTTCGTCCTCGTTGTGACCTAAGCGGATGATGTTTCTCCGCTTCCTCTGCGTCTGATGTACATCATTCTCTTGACTCTCTACAATGTTTTAATCCGTTCTGTCTTAGGGATTATGGTAGCGTTTTGTACGGCACTGCTGTGGAATCAACTTTGCGCAATCTCGATGTCATCCTTTATAAGAGTGATTCGTCTTGTCCTCGGAGCCATGAAATCATGCACTATACGAGCGCCAACAGCCCGCATTCCGAAGCAATGCACTCGTATCTATACGGAACAGTATTCTGAGCACCAGCGAAACTTGCAACGTATTGAGGACATTGAAAAGGTGGCGTCCGTGGTCAGAAGGAACAGCGCAACCTGCATTTATGTTAGAGCGAGAATTTCTCTCGGTGTTTCCATGTTGCTGTCCAAGCCGCTTCACGGTTATTAGCGCTTGCACCACCAACAGTGGGCTTGGCAACTATAGACGGGTTGACTTGTCTGATGGATTCGTTAGTCAGCTGGGATCCGGCGAATCGCCACTGCGCTTCCCTGGTCGATAGCTTCTGTTGACAACGCGACATTCCTCGTCTCCTATACTGGCGGGTCCGCCTCTTGTTACTGGAACTGTTGATATTTTTAAAAATATTGGGAATCAAATACATCAATGTTTAAAAGAATATCATTATCGGCTCTCGATACATTGAGAAAAAGTATCATTATATCCATGTATCGGCGAAAAAGAAATTGACGTACCCGCCTATAAAAATATCGGCTGTACATTGTAAATATACTGCCGGATTGGTTTATTTTTAGATGGTCTGCACATCAACAGGTATCATGTCTGTCCCTTTTGGAGCGAGAATTGAAAGAAAAACGAACGCCGTTCGCCACATATCACATTTTTCGAAGCACTTCATGTCAGCTTCCCTGTTTTCTTTTTATTTCTGCCAAAATTAGCGATCTAGCAGTTATAGTGTCAAAACTGTGTGCTGAAGGTAAATGTTGGAATTTCTGCTGGTAGCGGCGTTCGCCGATTACGTCACCGTTTCTCCCACACGTCTCCACCCACCACAAACAGCCATTTAGATTTTTGTACATCATTTCCAGTAACTGTTTTTGAAGAATGCTGATGAGAAGGAATAGGACATAATTTGCGTTACAGATTGTTTTTACCGCAACGGGTGATGATGATGATGTTTCGTTTGTGGGGCGCTCAACTAAGCGGTCATCAGCGCCTGTACAAAGTCCCAATTTTTACACATTCCAATTTTTTCGCAGTCCAATTTAGCCACTGTCACGAATGATGATGATGGTAATCAAATGATGAGGCAAGAGAAAGTCTCCAATTTGGATGGGAATCGAACTCTGGACCCCGTTATCTAGAGGCAGCAACTCGTGTGCCATCCTTTAACAACGGATATCTTGTTATTCTGTTCACACCGCTACCTCCCAGTGCAGTCGCACTTATTCTTTTCCATCCAGTACAGTTGCTTCACACAGTGAGAGACTGGACGTGATAAAGGTCAAAACGTAGTACCACTCCTTCAGACAGAGCAGTAAAATTATGTTCTGCTAGAGTTTAAAGAGAGCAACTTCAAACATGTACTGAAAATTATGAAAAAGTATAATATAAAATAAATATTTCGAGGCTCGATATTATCATTCTGATATGGATATATCGAGAGATAAACATCGCCAATATGTACAGATAAATTATGAAAAAATAACGATACTTAAATATCGATCTTTTATCGAGAGGGATACACGTGACATGTAGTGATCAGTTCCTCATTACACAAGGGTATCCAGATGCTTTTGATCAGATAGTGTGAACGACGCTCCGTGCATAACATCTCTATCTGCTGTGGTCCTAGATGCATTTGACCGGAGCGACTGCAGCCGGCCAGCAGCGGGCAGAGGGAGAGGCGCAAGGCTGTTTCTGGTGGCCCATTACGGCGGATGTGTAGTGGCGACGGCGCGCCAGCTGCAGCGGCCGCGAGGGCCGAGCGCAGGGGCCGCTTTACGCGCTCTGCGGCGGATAAATCAGACGGAAATAGGAGCGCTGGCGCCCGGACAGCCTGCGGACTGCGCGGCGCGGCGATTAATCCGCGCAGGCGCTCGCCTCGCATCCGACGAGAGCGCCCCTCTGTCTGACCGAGCCATGTGGGCGCCGTAAAACGCGGCCGCGGCGGTCTGCTCTGGTGCACTCGCCTCTTCACAGGCGGACGGCGGCGGCTGACGAGCAGCCCCCACAGTGCGGGGTCGCAAAAGGCGTCTGACGCGCCACATGTTGCCCACCACACAACCGTAATATTGCCTGCTGATGGAAACAGGAGATGGCACTGGAGGTAATCGAATGGTGAGCACGGCGTGAAGTCACGGAGCGTTGTTGCACTGCTTAGTCGACGAGCGACTCACGACACAGTCCTAGTGCTGTTGTTGCAAATTAGAGCAATGCCAGCGATAAACAATTACACGGAACCTCCAAAGAAACTCATGTAGCCACGAATATTGATATACAGAGATAGGTAAACCGGCAGAATACGGGGCTGCGGCCGGCAACCGCTATATAAGGCAACAAGTGTCTGCCGCGGTTGTCACATCGGTTACTGCAGCTACAATGGTAGATTAGCAAGATTTAAGTGAGTTTGAACGTGGTGCTGTAGTCGGCGCACGAGCGATCGGACACAGCATCTCCGAGGTAGCGATTAAGTGGGGATTTTCCTGTGTCACGATTTGACTAGTGTGCCGTGAAAAATCAGGAATCCGATAAAGCATCTAATCTCCCACATCACTGAGGCCAGAAAAAGATCCTGCAAGAACAGGATCAATGACGACTGAAGAGAATCGTTCAATTTAACAGAAGTGCAACAATTGCGCAAATTGCTGCAGATTTCAGAGCTGGGCCGTCAGCAAGTGTCAGCGTGCAAACCTTTCCATGAAACCGCATCGATATGAGCTTTCGGAGCTGAAGGCCCGCTCGTGTGCCCTCGATGACTGTGTGGCACAATGCTTTACGCCTCACCTAGGTCCGCCAACGCTGGGACACGGACTGTTGATAACTGGAAACATGCAGCCTGGTCGGACGAGTCTCGTTTCAAATTATATCGGGCGAATGGATGTGTCAGCAGGCGACTGTTCAAGCTGTTGGAGGTTCTGTAATGATGTGGGGCGTGTGCCGTTGGAGCGATATGGGGCCCCTGATACGTCTGGAAACGACTCTGATAGGTGGCACGTACGTAAGCATATTGGCTGATGACCTGCACCCATTCATGTCCATTGTGCATTCCGACAGGTTTGGGAAATTCGAGCACGACAATGTGACGCCTCACACGTCGAGAATTGCTACAGAGTGGCTCCAGGATCTCTCTTCTGAGTTTAAACTGTGCTGGCGTACGCTGGCGCAAAGGGGCCTCTCGACCGCCAGTATTCAGATCGCCGCCGCCGACCTGAGGGCCGACTCAGTCGCAGGCAGAGCTGAGTCATCAACCGCAGCCACACCACTCTCAGTCTCAGGGAGCAGAGTCGGAACTTGTACTTCACCAGCAGTGAGGCTAAACTGCACTGCTATGGAAGAGGTTGTACCACAGCAATGTCCTTCAAGATAAGCGACTCTCTGTTCGTATAAATAAATAACCCCATTAGTACATTCGTGCAGTTGTGCGAAAGAGGATACCGGTCATTAAACAACATCCTCTTCTTGCTTCCCATGGCACAAGCCTACAGCGACAACGAGACGCCATAAGACTGGCTACGAGGACGGGATTAGAACCCACGCTGTGAACCACCTCACTGCTTACAATGGACAGGAAATTCCAGTGCTTGGACAGTGTAGTTTGCCTCTTACAAATGTCACTCTAGGGCAGTCAAATTTACTGTATTGAAATCCAGAGACAGTGAGAACATTTTCGGTTTAGATGCCTTTGATTTGTTTGGCCTTAGCACCCGCCATTTTACAACGTTACTTGTAACAGGTGACTGCAAAAGTGCGATTTTGCTCAAACTACCCCTGACGATATTGCCATCTCAGTTCGTGCATCAGAAGAACACATCGCCAGTTTGTGCACTCTTTTCCGAGTGTAGTCAGAAGTGGCGTCTCGAGAAGTGTTACTTTTTTCAAACTGAATTACAGTACTTAGATCATGTGATAAACAGTCAGGGTGTGCACCCCGTCCAGCCTCGTCTCTTGCTATCAGTGACCTCTGTTCCTCCAGTGTATCTGAACTGCAGTCAGTACTGGGCAAGGTGACATACTACATTCGGTTAATACAGAATGCCGCTCAGATCGCGCCTCCAGTGCATCACTTGCGTCGCAAAAATGTACCTTTTGTGTGGACTCAAGACCATCACGACGCCTTTCAGAATCACAAAAATGCTTTGCTCAGTGATAGATATTTAGTGCACTTTGACCCTGCCAAGCCAGTAGTTTTGCACGTCGACTCTTCTTTCTACGGAATCGGCGCTGTCCTTTCCCAAAGTTGTTAAACTCAGAGCAGTTATTCTCAAATTGAAAAAGAAGCTCTCGCTATTATGTATAGTGTGACCAAATTCCATCACTGTTTGTATGGTCGTAAATTCTAAATTCTGTTTACTGACAGATCACAAGCTTTTGCAGTGCTTGTTTCATCTGTCAAAACCGATTCCTACAAGCACTGCTCAAAAATTCCGACGATGGGCTTTGTTGCTTTCACAGCATCAGTATGGAAGTGTGTACAGATCTATGAGAAACTCGCCTTCTGGTTGGCCTAGGTTCTGATTTTGATGCAGCTGCCCAACTGCCGAGTCTTGTTGACAAATCGATGAGCAGGACTCTGACTTGCTGGGATCTTTTCCCTTACACTACACAAAAATTGCATGGGCCATGGAAGCGGACCCACCCCTCGAGATTTTGTTGCATTACATTCACGCGTATTGGCCTCGTTCATTGAACAGTATTCAGAAATCAGTTGCGCGACGATATGATGCACGTCGGCATAATCTTTCAGTTCAACAGGGTACGGTTCTAGTTCAAAATGACAGTGGACAATCACGTGTGTTTGTTCCAAAAGTGCTGCAAAAGGATGTGTTGCGATTGCTCCACCAAGGATAGGGAAATTGTTTGCACTAAACAGTTAGCGCTAAGACACTGTACCTGGCAGTGCATGAACGCCCACACTGAAAAGATGACGTCACAGTGTCGCGCATGTGTGGAGAAACAATCCGCTCCGACACAGACATTCTCAACTTGGCCTAAGACTCAATCGCCATGGCAACGAGTGCACACTGACTTTGCAGGACCATTTTGGAACACTCGTCGGTTCATAGTGGCAGACTCTTTTAGCAAGTTCCCATTTGCGGTGAATACGGGTTCTACCACAACACGTAGTACCTTTCAATCAGTGTCCTCCATATTTTGCATAGAAGGTTTGCCGGAAGTACTTGTGTCGGATAACGGACCGCAGTTCACGTGATTTTGAACAGTTTTGTGTACGAACTGGCATTTGTCATCTAACAAGTACTCCGTTTCACTCGCAATATAACAGAGAAGGAGAAAGCTTTGTATGCATTTTTAAGGAACAGAGCACCAAGTTCCGCACCAGTTCTTCACGGCCGCCGCCATCGGACTCTGCTGCACTTGCTGCACCCACTGCAGCGTCCGGCTCTGCCATTTATCTGCTAGTATCGCTTTGCGCCGCGCAATCCTGCTTTTTTTTCCAGCGTTAGTGGCAACAATAGTGGCCGCTGGTAAAGAGGCATGATCCAGGAACACATTTGCTCTTATACACAACTGGCCATTACAATTGCTACACCAAGAAGAAAAGCGGATGATAAACGGGTACTCATTGGAGAAATATGTTATACTAGAACTGACATGTGATTACACTTTCACGCAATTTGAGTGCATAGATCCTGAGAATTCAGTAGCGAGGACAACCCCCACTGGTCGTAATAACAACCTTGATACGCCTGGGCATTGAGTCAAACAGAGCTTGGATGGCGTGTACATGTACAGCTGCCAATGCAGCTTCAACACGATACCACAGTTCATCAAGAGTAGTGACTGGCGTATTGTGACGAGCCAGTTGCTCGGCCGCCATTGACGACACGTTTTCAATTTGTGAGAGATCTGAAGAATGTGCTGGCCAGAGCAGCAGTCGAATGCTTTCTCTATCCAGAAAGGCCCGTACAAGAACTGCAACATGCGGTCGTGCGTTATCCTGCTGAAATGTAGGATTTCACAGGGATGAATGAAGGGAAGAGCCACGGGTCATGACACAAAATGTAACGTCCACTGCTCAAAGTGCCGTCAATGCGAACACAAGAGGTGACCGAGACGTGTAACCAATGGCACCCCATACCATCACTCCGGGTGATACGGCAGTATGGCGATGACGAATACACGCTACCAATGTGAGTTCACCGCGGTGTCACCAAACACGGATGCGACTATCATGAGGCTGTACACATAATCTGGATTCATCCGAAAAAATTACGTTTTGCCATAGTGTACCCAGGTTCGTCGTTGAGTACTCCATCGCAGGCGCTCCTGTCTGTCATGCAGCGTCGAGAGTAACCGCAGCCATGGTCTCCGAGCTAATAGTCCATGCTGCTGCAAACGTCGTCGAACTGTTCGTGCAGACGGTTGTTGTCTTACAAACGTCCCCATCTGTTGACTCAGGGATCGAGACGTGGCTGCACGATCCGTTACAGCCATGCGGATAAGATGCCTGTCATCTCGACTGCTAGTGATACGAGGCCGTTGGGATCCAGCACGGCGTTCCGTGTTACCCTCCTGAACCCACCGATTCCATATTCTGCTAACAGTCATTGGATGTCGACCAACGTGAGCACTTATGTCGCGATACGATAAACCGAAATCGCGATAGGCTACAATCCTACTTTTTTTCAAAGTCGGAAACGTGATGGTACCCATTTCTCCTCCTTACACGAGGCATCACAACAACGTTTCACAAGGCAACGCCGGTCAACTGCTGTTTGTGTTTCCTCATGTCAGCACGTTGTAGGTGTCGCCACCGGCGCCAACCTTGTGTGAATGCTGTGAATAGCTAATCATTTGCATATCACAGCATCTTCTTCCTGTCGGTTAAATTTCGCGTCTGTAGCACGTCATATTCGTGGTGTAGCAATTTTAATGGCCAGTAGTGTATGTAGTTCATTGCAGGTCCGGACGGTTTGCAGCGCCGCCACCAGACCCAAATTCATGCGTGTCATTTGCTGTTGCTTTTTTCCCTCCAGATTCACGGCCTCACAAGCCCGACCGGCCTACACAGCCGGCCGCTGGTGCCGCCAGGACACACCGCAAGGAGCGGATGGACAACGCCCCCCCCCCCCCCCCCCCCTCCGCCATCACCGCTCGCCGATCCCAAGGACCTGGATCCGACACCGCCGTTGCCGCCTTCGCCTGATCGTGTGTCCTGGCAGCAATTTTCCGGAGGATGTTACTGTTGCCACGCAAGCCATATGGCGAGGTACGGTCGGGAGTTCGCCGTCCTCCACACCTGCGGCAGAGCCTGGTCATCTCTACTTGCAGCGTCCAGCCTCCCTCTCCACTGTCGTTCGCAGCCTGTGCTGACGTAAGCTGCCACCAGCACAGCCATCGGCAAAGAGGCTGCGAGAACGTCGATAATAGGCTCCGGAGCAAGGGAGCCTGCGAAAGAGGCCAAAAGCAAACTCGCAAGAAATGTGCCGCAACCGCCTCTCGCCGCCAGTATTTAGATCACTGCTGTGGACCGGAGGGCTCATCGCAATCGCATCCCTATCACCTGCAGTCGCCGACAGATGCAGACGCATTCAGAGTCTCAGTGCCAAGCAGCACATAGCGACCAGAGTAGTGTGCATGTCGGCACGTGTACATCACCAGCAGTGAGGCTAACGTGGACTATGATGGAAGAGCTTGTACACCAACAACTTGATCACTCTCTCTATTTATGTTAATAAAGAACCCCGTTACTAAATGCGCGCAGTTGTGTTGTAGGAAGAGGATACCGGCCACGACACATTCTCTTCTTGATTCCCATGGTACGACCCAACAGTGACAACGACACGATAGAAAATAAAAACTTCCGCTGGCCACCAAATTCCCCAGACATGAAGGTTAATGAGCATATCTGTGATGCCTTGCAACGTGCTCCTCTTCGGAAGAGATCTCCAAACTCCCTCCCCCCTCCCCCCCCCCGTCGTACTCTTACTGATTTATTGTGTCAGTTCCCTCCAGCACTACCGGTACTTTAGATATTAGTCGAGTCCATGGCATGTCGTGTTGCAGCAGTTCTCCGTGCTCGCGGGGGCCCTAACGATATTAGGCCGGTGTCCCAGTTTATTTGCTTCGTAAGTGTACATTTACATTATAGGTATAGCAACAATTGTCGAAGTAAGCATTCCGTCAGAAAGGAACTCATGGAGCTGCGCAGAGTGAGAAAGAAGTGGCAGATTAATATTGGCGTTTCTGCCAGATGAGTCGGTGGAATGCGTGGTGTTGTATACGCCTGACTATGCCTACTTGGTTGACAAGTGAAAGTGATATGGAAACAGCTGCAGAGCCATGTAGTTCATCATTCTTGTCGGACAGGCAGCCACAAGTCCTGTATCCAGCGAAACGTCGTAAAGGGCAATCGTTGTCCAAGGAGCAGGTAATAAAAATAATTACGTACATGGAAGGTCGTAGCGTAATAAAAAGATCATTATAAACAAATTTCGAACAAGTCCGCACCAGTATAGCTGTGTTGTGCATCAGAAAAAATACTCATATTCAAGGGAGGATAGTGCAGCTTCACTTGTTACAAAAACTGGTGTCTGAGCGTTTCAAGCAAGCTCGAGACAATTTACAGGATGTGCATGACTGTGACCTACTGCGTTCTGCGCATCAAATTGTGCGCCAAATAGATTATAATGATTTCAAGGGAAGCACAGGATAGATTTATAATTCAAACGGAACTGGAAGACGTAAGATAACGAAATTTCACACAACTTGATGCACAGCAAACTGCCAAAAATTTGTAGATGAGCGTTCAGTAAGGAATTTGTTTTCAACTCTGATCAGTTGGGACTTGAAGAGGAAATGAGTACGAAAGGAATCCTGCAAATTAGAGGTACAAAGAGAGTTGTATCGAGATCAACAAACTCCAATCCCTCAACGCATTCGTATACAATTACGCCGACTGTTAATCTGCAAAGGGAAAGTTGGTTGGCAAGATATATACTGAAAGGTCTCTGTTGGATTCCTTTCATGTTAATTTCTTAAATCTGTTGTCATTTACCGCATACATACCACTTCTAAATTTACTGTGGTGTTTCTGACTATCTGGGAGGAGACTGAGCAGTGAAACGTGTTACTTTTATACATAAACAAGAACGATCTGTCGCACTACTACACTTTAAAACACACTTTATATGTAATTCATGTCACACAGTCTCATATGGAACCTACATCCGCTTTCTTTTATATACTGTATGTGATAACATATTGTCATCCCCCTTCCCTTATGTGTGAGACGATGAATGAGCAAATGTATTTCTGGTTGCATGCTGGATGGTAGCAGACAAGCCTGTCTGCTAGGGAACAGTACGACCAACGTCGGAACAGGTAGCTACGCTTTCTAAAAGCAGAGAGGTTTCTATTCTTAGTAAGGTTCTGTCCGTCCCTTGTCATGTTGGTATAGGGAGCTGCCTCTCTGGTCACTTCCGTTTGTATTTGTGTAGCACGCTCGGTAGGATCCCAGGTCAGTCTGTCCGCGGCGAGCGTCTGAAGTGGTAAAATCTCCGGCTAAGCGCGTGTCGGCTAAGTCTGTAGGACAATGGATTTCTTAAGTTCAGCCTATCTGAAAATTTAATCACCTTTATTTCAGGTTTAGCTCTAAAATACCTAATGTTATCTTAAATTGCAACGCAGTGTAATTCGAGTGTGAAATTCAGAATATATTCCGGTAGTTGCTTTGTCACTACTTTGTGAGTAAAGTGGAACCACGTGATGATCAGTAACTCTAGCTAAGATCATCAATCTTAAATGCGAATGTGCGTGAGATTATAACGTCTCGTCTTGACAATATTTTTCAATATAGCAATTTTTTATTTATGTTCAACCCACGTGCGGTGTACTTTGTGAGACCAGTACCACGTGCTTATACAATTGTTTGACCCATCAGTTTAATAGTAAGACGATAGTAACGAGTTCGTGGTTTTCTTTTGTAAATTGCGTTTCGATGTAATTTACTTTAATTATCAAAATTATTGTGGAGTTACACTCTTTGTGTAAACCAAGTTGACCACGTGAACCATGTGGTGTAAGCATCAAAGTAGCCCTCAGCTATTCTTTTCGGGAAGTTTTCACAGAGAGTTAGTATGAATTTAGTATACCAGTGTGTGGTAATTTCATGACGGACAGGAATGCGCTACGAACGTAACTTCCTTTGGGTGAAAATTGAGTCGGTTGGTTGTGGTTAATTTCGTCTTGCATATGTTTCAACGTTCTTCGTGTGTTATTTTATGAATGCAGTGTTGTATGTAGTTTCCCAATCTTGACTCCCTATTTGATGTGTTCCGTAAGATTACAAACTCACATTTACACAAACCTAAATAAGGCACCAGGTTAGTGATGAATCAAGTTTAATATGCTGAAATTTCAATGATCAATGTTAAAATAAATTTCCAAATATAAACTGATTTATTTCTTTTTATTTAAATTCTCTTACACACACACACACACACACACACACACACACATATATATATATATATATATATATATATATATATATATATATATATATATATATATATATATATATATACCGCCGGTTGTCGTATGACTATTAAAAGATTATAATTAATGTTAGTCTGGAATGAGATTTTCACTCTGCAGCGGAGTGTGCGCTGATATGAAACTTCCTGGCAGATTAAAACTGATTATCAGCGCACACTCCGCTGCAGAGTGAAAATCTCATTCTGGAAACATCCCCCAGGCTGTGGCTAAGCCATGTCTCCGCAGTATCCTTTCTTTCAGGAGTGCTAGTTCTGCAAGTTTCGCAGGAGAGCTTCTGTAAAGTTTGGAAGGTAGGAGACGGATACTGGCAGAAGTAAAGCTGTGAGTACCGGACGTGAGTCGTGCTTCGGTAGCTCAGTTGGTAGAGCACTTGCCCGCGAAAGGCAAAGGTCCCGAGTTCGAGTCTCGGTCGGGCACACAGTTTTAATCTGCCAGGAAGTTTCATATCAGCGCACACTCCGCTGCAGAGTGAAAATCTCATTCTGGAAACATCCCCCAGGCTGTGGCTAAGCCATGTCTCCGCAGTATCCTTTCTTTCAGGAGTGCTAGTTCTGCAAGTTTCGCAGGAGAGCTTCTGTAAAGTTTGGAAGGTAGGAGACGGATACTGGCAGAAGTAAAGCTGTGAGTACCGGACGTGAGTCGTGCTTCGGTAGCTCAGTTGGTAGAGCACTTGCCCGCGAAAGGCAAAGGTCCCGAGTTCGAGCCTCGGTCGGGCACACAGTTTTAATCTGCCAGGAATGTTAGTCTGGTTGGGAATTTGGTAAGCTAGACTGGATACCTGGTGAAACAGTTGCTCAGTAATGCAAGGTTAACTTCCCCAGACAGCTCACAGCTTTTAACCCGCTTTTATTGTCTATCAGCACCGCTTGCAGAATAAAATAAAGTAACAACATCACAATACTATGCTGTGAGGAGTTGGAGGCGCTGTGCCCTCTACGGTTATTTCTTGTGTGCGTGATCTTGCAAGAGAGTCACAGTAAGCAAGAGTGGGAAAACTGGTGTAAGAGACCTTCAGCTATGGAATGAACTCTGTTTTTGGCCAATAGCTGGTGAAAATAACTTCGATGTGTTCCTTTAATCCGACCTGATGCAGATCCCAAACACTCGAGCAGCACTCAAGAATAGGTCGCAATAGCGTCCTGTATGCGGTCTCGTTTGCATATGAACCACACTTTCCCGAAATTCTCCCAACAAACCGCATTCGACCATTCGCCTTCCCTACCACAGTTGTCGCGTGGTCGTTCCATTTCATATCGCTTTGCAACGTTACACACAGATATTTAAACGACTTGACTGTGTCAACTAGGATCCGAACATTACGGGGTTTGTTCTTCCTTCTCATTCGAATTAATTTATATATTTCTACATTTAGAGCTAACTACCATTCATCTCGACAAGTTCACATTTTGCCTAAGTCGTCTCACATCCCCCTACAGTCTCTCATATCCTTTTTATCATCGACATGACGCACTAATGATCTGCCATTCCGATTCCCCGGCGCACCCAGTTCCATTCTGTACACCAGAAGAAATGAAACTGCGTTTTAATAACTCTTTCATGTAGGAGATAACTACCTCCAGATACTCACGTCCTCATTCATTGTGACCAGGGCACACTACATCTCTACAACACAAAGAATACAAAGAAAGGCTGTCATATGGACAAACAAGACAATAACCAGTAGCAGTTGCTAGTTGATCTGATGATATCCAATAGATGGCAACCGAAGAAAACTTCACAAGCCAAGATCGCTTAAAAAAGCATTTTGTTAGATGATCGGTTTCGACAGAGCGATACTGTCATCACTGAATCTTATGCTTTACGATTTTGGCGATATATTATTCATCAGTGTTACAAAACGCTTCACACTGCATATCTCTTTCCCGCTTGTAAGGTGTCAGGAAAATCCAACACCTTCCATGAAAACCCTGACATGATAAGCAAATCCAGTAGTATATCACATAGCTCCGAAAAAATCGTGACATTAAATTAACCAACGTAATATGAGTAACGAGTAAGCAAATGGAATACCACAGACTAACACAAGAATGCCTAAATGCATGTCATACCTTCCCACCATGAGACAGATGCAGTTCCGAGGGGAGAAACGAGAACACAAGCCGAGAGCAGAACCGTGTTAAGCTAGAAGGCCCTACGATAAGGGACGGACTGGACACCCACATCGCCAGCTAACCACTAGAACAACGGTAGCTGCAAGTTTTAGCGTGAGACTTTTTCGCGTTTCTGTTACGTTGCAAACTTTAAAAACATTGCCCCACCACGAAAAGTATAACTTTTCTCATTGGATACACAGAATTTTTGTAGGCGGAGCTTAAGGTTAACATTGAGACCCTGATTGGTCAGATGAAAACACAGCCAGATAGTGTTTTCTAAACCAACTTCGGTAAATGGTAGTAAGGAGAAGTTAGGAGAAGTTAGCTCCGAGACGGCGAGTTGGATGGCTGCTGCGCCGGCAGCCGCCCCCCTGACAAACACCAACAAGGTAATGAACGCACGCGATGCTGCATAACAGAGCATAAAGCTACACTCAGAACTGCAGAAGTCTCATCTGTTACACCCCCTTTTCGCGTAATACTAGTGTCGATCGTCAATTAAAGCTCATGGTGTTCACATTTGCCACTTGAAGTAAAAATCTGAAACGCGATGATTTTTCTGTTAAATAGTTATTGAGAAGCCACATCAGCCACTGTAATTTACAACAAGTTGGATGAGTAATTAAAGATAATTGAGGGTCACTGTAGACCATTATGATAGTTTTCTCTTTTGTGAAACTTAATTTAAACCTAGATTATAGATGTGATATGGCATAGGTCATCCTTCGATCCGTTGTAGAACCTGGAAACCCATCCAGGGAATATTCGTTTACATTTTTATTGAACGCAATTGGTTTTTACCATCCTTTATTAAAACATTTCCCTTTATCAATAGTGCAATTTATGAACGATGTTTTGTGAGTAAAATAAAATTTCCAATGGTAAACTTAACTGCTTTTTCGACGTTATTTTACCAGCTAACTAAAAATAGGAAAGCCTTGAACCCCTTCCACTAAATTTAGTTAGTATTAAGATTCTTTTACAGGGAGTGCAGTGGAGCTGACGCTGAAATCATTAAGTATTTGGTTTTATCATCGCTAGTCTCACTGAACTCTTCTGAATTCTACATGTCATGTGTGGTCTGGCGCCTCCTTACTAGCAACAGGTCCCAGGTTCAAACCAGTCAATTCCCTATCAAACACGCTCAGAGCGTCGTTGCGCGAAAGTGGTAGGGAAACACGATATAGAACAAACAGACACCACCCAGAATGTTAGACTCTGATGGACAAGATGATATAAAAATTCGAAAACATAATGTCCGATGGCGACAGAAGAGCTCTGTCGAAACCGGTTATCCAATAAAATGCTTTTTAGCCATGTCGGCTTATGAAGTTTCCTTCTGTTAGCATACACTACAGGTCGCGCCGAGACTGACCATGTCAAGAATAGATATCCAACAGGCAGCTGAAGTGTTTACAGCACCCGGGGGTTTCTGTAGTTGGATTGATAATAACTGTGGGATGTCGTCGCGGGGTTATTTGGTAAGCGTCACGGAGATGTTTAGAAAACTCAAGTGGCAGACTCTGCAAGAGAGGCGCTCTGCTTTGCGGTGTAGCTTCCTGTCCAGGTTTCGAGAGGGTGCGTTACTGGATGAGGTATCGAATATATTGCTTCCCCCTACTTTTACCTCCCGAGGAGATCACGAATGTAAAATTAGAGAGATTCGAGCGCGTACGGAGGCTTTCCGGCAGTCGTTCTTCCCGCGAACCATACGCGACAGGAACAGGAAAAGGAGGTAATGACAGTGGCACCTAAAGTGCCCTCCAAAAAGACACACTGTTGGGTGGCTTGCGGAGTATAAATGTAGATGTGGTAAACTCATACCCTCGTCTCTTGATGTCGTTATCCTTCGCGACGATGTCGTAGTGGAGTAAGGGGAATACTGAGACAGTTTTAATTTATACCAAATAGGGGACCCCCACCCCACCCCCACCCCCTAACCTGCCCCCTGGTGTAAGTGTAGCAATATTGCACTTTTATATCAAATTAATTAATTACATTGACCAATTACTTACCCTTCCCTTCCCCAGGAGTAATGAGGCTACTGGCACAGTTGTAATTCTTTCCAAATAGGGGACTCCCCCTGCTTGCTAGTGTAAATATGCAAACATTGCACTTTCTATATCAAATTAATTAATTGAATTGATCAATTAATTACCCCCTCTCAATCCTTTACGATTTCTTTGAATTAAAGCCACATCTGGGCCACACGCATATTGTTAATTTGGAAGGAGTAGAGATTGTCTCTCAGGGAAGCGCCTAGTGAATTTTTTTCTGCTTTTTTTAATAGACATATCTTTAGTTTATTTTGAGGATTTGGGACCTACGACATTCCGTCTTGCTACGGCATCCCTGTGTTCACTAACCCATGTATCCGTTTTCATACTTGTTATTATCTCAGGATTAATTGTTGCTAAGAAGTCAAACGTGTTTTCACAACCGTTTACACTTCGAGTGTGCTGATGAACAAATTGGTCGAAATAATTTTCAGAGAATGCGTTTTGCACAACTTTGGACAATGTTTTATGCATACATCCGGATTTATACATGTATTTTCGCCAACGTATCGAGGGTAAATTGAAGTCACAATTCAGGTATATGTTTGAAATTAGGTTCAAGTTTTCTTTGAACCTTTCAGAAATTGTATCGTCTGAGATGGGAGATCGGTAAAAGGATCGAATTATTTCTGTTGCCAAGAATGACTTCAATCTACTTCAGTTTCGCTACAAGATAAACTACTTCCAACAGCAACAAACACATCATCGCCAAGTGTGTGTAGCCTACCCTTTCTGAACACCGTTAGGAGCTTCGCAATCAATTTAGGAGAGTTAAGAAAAGGCCAGCCTATATGGACGAACTTTCTTCCCCCGGATATCGACCTCGACGCAACCAATAACCACAGGAATCACATGTGTGGGGCTGACCGTATAGGCTTAGGTATTGTATGCAGCTTTTCTTTGCAACGAGAATAAAAGAGGGTGAAGGGAGATCATATCGCTGCATTAACGCAAGAAATACATTACCACTTGATGCCATGATCTGCAATAGTTAACTACAAGAAACTGATGAATATGCGGGAGCGTGTTGGAAAAGGTCTGCCAGTCGTGTACGGAAGTCTGTATGTCACGTGGCGTGTGGTCAGCGTGACTATGGTGCCAAATGGTTTTGGCCCCACAACACCAGACAGTTGAAAGAACGGGAAAATACAGTGTGCATCAATCAGCGAGCGGCTACTGTGACCTACGGCGATGTTCTGCATTACTACATGGTCCAGAGACAACGTTTGGATGACTTCACATGGAAATAATCATCGGGAAACCGGAAGAGGACGAAGGGTGACGAGTGTAGCCCAAGAGTTGGTATTCCTCACATCACTGTTTTATGTGAATGGCGAATGTTCCATTCCACAGCCACTGCTGCCGGAAGGAGAGGAGGTGATCGAGCACTATCGGCTGCAACAGCAGATGACGACTGCACTGTGGAACAGGCAGTGAGGGAGCCACATCACACAGCGTGTGCACTTGTAGGCACAGTTATCTGTACTGCAAGGCACGCAGTCTCACGCTTCACAGCGGGACGGCGACCGCTTGGGGGTGGTCTCTTTGCCAGACGACCAATACGTTATTACACCCAAAAGTGCCCGGTGGCATGACGCGTTGTGGTCCATAAAAATTCTATGGTTGTTTGGGAACATAAAGGCCATGAATGCCTGAAAATGGTCTCCAAGTAGCCAAACATAATCATTTTCAGTCAGCGATCAGTTCACTTGGAGCAGAGGCCCCTCTTCATTTCTATCACCACAGCCCACAACATTATGGAGTCACCACCAGCTTTCACAATGTCTTGTTGACAATTGGGTGCATGTCTTCGTGGGGTGTGAGCCACACTCGAACCCCACCATCAGCTCTCACCAACTGAAATTGGACTCGTCTGACCAGGCCACGGTTTCCACTCGCCTAGGGTCGAACCGATTTGGTCACGAGCCAGGACAGATGCAGCAGGCGACGTCGTGCCGTTAGCGAAGGCACTCGCGTCAGCCGTCCGCTGCCATAGCCTACTGACGCCAAATTTCGCCACATTGTCCTAACGGCTACGTGAGTCGTACGTCCCACATTGATTTGTGCGGCTGTTCCACGCAATGTTGCTTGTCTGTTAGCACTGACAACTCTACGCTAAAGCTGCTGCTCTCGGTCGGTGACTGAAGGACGTCGTACACTGTGGTGAGAGGTAATATCTGCAATGTACAATTTTCAGTACCCTCTTGACACTGCGGAAAGCAGAACATTGAATTCTCTAACGATATCCGAGATAGAATGTCCCATGCCTCTAGCACCAACTACCATTATCTGTTCAAAGTCTGTTATTTCCCACTGTGCGGCCATAATCAAGTGGGAAACATTTTCACCTGAAACACCGCAGCAGAAATGAAAGCTCCGTCAATGCACTGCCCTTTTATGTCTCGTGTGCGTGACACTAAAACATCTGTATATGCTTCGTGAAAGGCATTAGAAGGAAAGATAAAGGATAATTTGGGATTGCAAATAAATTTCCAGGAAGGCATTGTAACGCGTACGTTACAACTTTGTAAAATGGTTCACATGGCTCTGAGGGCTACAGGGCTTAGCATCTGAGGTCATCAGTCCCCTAGAACTTAGAACTACTTAAACCTAACTAACCTAAGGACATCACACACATCCATGCCCGAGGCAGGAATCGAACCTGTGACCGTAGCGGTCGCGCGGTTTCAGACTGAAGCGCCTAGAAACGCTCTTCCACACCGGCCGGCTACAACTTTGTAAATAGTTACAATCCCTTCTTGTAAAGCTATTTACAGACTCCTCGTGGACGCTCAAAGCACAATCCTTTCTTGGAAATATATTTGCAACACCAAGTTTTCCTTTTCTCGCTTTTTTTTAAAATATTAATAAACACAATTGTCATTATTTCAAATTACTTGCAGTAACGTAAAAAATAAAAATAAAAGTAATGAAAGTTTCCACTTGGGAAATCCACCTCGCCGTTTTCGGAGTACCGTTCTGTATTTTCTGCGGTACTCCAGCTGCTGCATAGAAATAGTGCTAGCATAACTGACCCATACTCCACCCGGGCCCCTCCCAAAATGCTATTTTGGAGGGTTCTGAAATTCACTCGCTGAAAACGGAACCCTTATAGCATTACTATGTTGTCTGTCGATCAGTCTGTCTGTTCTTCTTTTTCTCTGGAACCGGTATATCATAACACTGAAATTTACGTTTTATATTACCATCTACCGCCCCTTGTCGACGTAAGAAATTGAAGCTTCCAACTGAATGCAATCTAAAGATACGGCCATTTATCTCATATTTTTAACTCGCAAACTCACTCATCAAAACACGTAGGATACTTACCGTTGACACTAAGTTAAGAAATTTGCAAGAAGCAAAGTTTTACAGAACAGCTCAAGAAAGATATCCGAAAATTGATGATTTACAATTAGATCATATGAAAGATATATTTTTTTGTAATCTGTTGTCTGATCGGCTGTCGGATCGCCTCCGTCTGATAGGTGCTGCTCATGCATGGTTCTTTACATCTTTGCGCGGGTTCAGTGATATCTCTGAACAGTCAAAGGGACTGTGTTTGTGATACAATATCCACAGTCAACATCTATCTTCAGAAAAACGCTCTTAGCGTTTGTGATGTCTTTACTAAAAAGAAACTATGCTAGTAATTTAAATGGAACTGGATGGCCAATAAAAAATGAATAAATATTTGAATGATATCCTTTTCGTCTGAATTGCTCTTATGACTTCACCTCCTCCATTACAGACGCAAGTGTCCTGTCTTTGCTTGATAAATACGCAATAACTCTGTCACGCTAGCAGTGCTCACTTAATACGTAGACATCACAAACTCTAAAACACAGAGCAGGATTAGTAGGGCAATGAAAAGTCCCGGGTCTTTTTAACTTTGTTTCATCGTCGTAACTATACGTTGTAGTTTAAATATGTCTGAATGCTAGAGTTCTGAGTCAACACCCCAATATCTGGTAATCCTCGACATAATGAAATAGCAAGGTAGTGGTTTTAATGTTTCAAGGTAATTATAAAATATTCCTGTTTACTGAAGACACTATTTCAAATGGTTCAAATGGCTCTGAGCACTATGGGACTCAACTGCTGTGGTCATTAGTCCCCTAGAACTTAGAACTACTTAAACCTAACTAACCTAAGGACATCACACACACCCATGCCCAAGGCAGGATTCGAACCTGCGACCGTAGCAGTCGCACGGTTCCGGACTGCGCGCCTAGAACCGCGAGACCACCGCGGCCGGCTGAAGACACTAGTTTGGTAGTGAAGGATGTGTGCAACATTGTCTCTGTTTCAAATAGAGCAGTTCATTTCGCAGGTTCATGGCTTGTAGAAAATAAACTAACGCTAAATCACAGTAAGACTCAGTGTTTACAGCTTCTGACACACAGTTCAACAAATACGAACATTTTAATTTCACAGAATGGGTACATGATTAGTGAAACTGAACAGTTCACGTTTCTAGGAGTTCGGATAGATAGCAAACTGTCGTAGAAAGCCCACGTTCAGGATTTCGTTCAAATACTTAATACTGCCATTTTTACTATTCGAACGGTGCCTGAAGTAAGTGATCGACACGAAAATTAGTCTACTTTGCTTATATTCATTCGCTTATTTGGTATTATATTTTGGGGTAACTCTTCCTGAGCCGTGCTACGGCTCATGTTGGTGCTGTTTGTAGGTATCCGCCCTCTGTTGGAGGCCAGACGGTATCGTTTAGTTGGCATGGTTGCGGTTTTTTGTCTTCTTCTCGTTTTCACTGGCGCCTGTCCGCTAGTGGCAGCAGCAGCGGTTATCGGTATGTCGTAACTCCCTATCTTTGTGGACACGTCGTTGTTTTTCCGGGTCGTGTGAGTGTGCAAGTTAGGTTGTGGACTCAGGAGAAGCCAGGTCAGCGCCGTGCCAGAACACGCCGGGACTGCTGGCGGCACACGCATGGACTGCCGGATGGAAGGGCTGTGGCCACGAGGGTGAACCACCTCGTCGCAAGCTTTAGGATGAGTGCATTTCAATCCAAGTAAAGAAACCTCCACCATTGTGATATTACGCGATTCTCCAGTGACTTGGGTTCGTGTTGCTGCTCGTAGTGTCGCCGAGGCGATGAGTAGCGAGTGGAGTACTTGGGGAAGGCGGATCTGATTAGCTTTCCTCGACTTATTATTACTATGTACTGCGTTCAACTTGTTCAATTTGTGAAGTTCGACCAGCACCTGCTGGCCGCTATCGCCCCAGTTACCTGCCTTGGGGTAAGTGTGTGTAACAGCAGTGTAAGTCGGCTTGCTGCTGCTGTCCGGTAAGGCGTGTACTTTTGACAGCTTTCTTGATTGTAGGCAGGTTGGTGAGTCTTCTGCTCTGGTGGTAGTGATTTCTTTCTAGTTCCGGACGCTCTAAACACAATATTCTGGGGACGTAGTGCAGACAGCCGGTTCCGGCTTTGGAGTATTGTTTCATCGTTGCATTTGGTTTATCGGACGTCAGGTAGCTTCAGCAAGATTATCACTACTCATTTGTTACACTGCCACTAGTCTGAGTTACCATCTTGTGTAGTGAATGCAACTCTTGGCTGCCTATTGCATCGCTCGCGAAAGTGTTTGTTGCCGGACCTTCTGAGAGATCGATTCCTGGAGCACCGTCTGTGGCCCCTTCTACCTCTACATGACTACTCTGCAATTCACATTTAAGTGCTTGGCAGAGGATTCATCGAACCACATTCATACTATCTCTCTACTATTCCACTCCCGAACAGCGAGCGGGAAAAACGAACACCTAAACCTTTCTGTTCGAGCTCTGATTTCTCTTATTTTATTTTGATGATCATTCCTACCTATGTAGGTTGGGCTCAACAAAATATTTTCGCATTCGGAAGAAAAAGTTGGTGACTGAAATTTCGTAAAAAGGTCTCGCCGCGACGAAAAACGTCTATGCTGTAATGACTTCCATCCCAACTCGTGTATCATATCTGCCACACTCTCTCCCCTATAACGTGATAATACAAAACGAGCTGCCCTTTTTTGCACCCTTTCGATGTCCTCCGTCAATCCCACCTGGTAAGGATCCCACACCGCGCAGCAATATTCTAACAGAGGACGAACGAGTGTAGTGTAAGCTGTCTCTTTAGTGGACTTGTTGCGTCTTCTAAGTGTCCTGCCAATGAAACGTAACCTTTGGCTCGCCTTCCCGACAATCATATCTATGTGGTCCTTCCAACTGAAGTTGTTCGTAATTTTAACACCCAGGTACTTAGTTGAATTGACAGCCTTGAGAATTGTACTATTTATAGAGTAATCGAATTCCAACGGATTTCTTTTGGAACTCATGTGGATCATCTCACACTTTTCGTTATTTAGCGTCAACTGCCACCTGACACACCATACAGCAATCTTTTCTAAATCGCTTTACAACTGATACTGGTCTTCGGATGACCTTACTAGACGGTAAATTACAGTATCATCTGCGAACAGTCTAAGAGAACTGCTCAGATTGTCACCCAGGTCATTTATATAGATCAGGAACAGTAGATCTCCCAGGACGCTTCCCTGGGGAACACCTAATATCACTTCACTTTTACTCGATGATTTGCCGTCTATTACTACGAACTGCGACCTTCCTGACAGGAAATCACGAATCCAGTCGCACAACTGAGACGATACCCCATAGCTCCGCAGATTGATTAGAAGTCGCTTATGAGGAACGGTGTCAAAAGCTTTCCGGAAATCTAGAAATACGGAATCAACTAGAGATCCCCTGTCGATAGTGGCCATTACTTCGTGTGAATAAAGAGCTAGCTGCGTTGCACAAGAGCGATGTTTTCTGAAGCCATGCTGATTACGTGTCAATAGATCGTTCCCTTCGAGGTGATTCATAATGTTTGAATACAGTATATGCTCCAAAACCCTACTGCAAACCGACGTCAATGATATAGGTCTGTAGTTAAATGGATTACTCCTACTACCCTTCTTGAACACTGGTGCGACCTGCGCAATTTTCCAATCTGTAGGTACAGATCTATCGGTGAGCGAGCGGTTGTATATGAGTGCTAAGTAGGGAGCTATAGTATCAGCGTAATCTGAAAGGAACCTAATCGGTATACAATCTGGACCTGAAGACTTGCCCGTATCAAGCGATTTGAGTTGCTTCGCAACCCCTAAGGTATCTACTTCTAAGAAACTCATGCTAGCAGATGTTCGTGTTTCAAATTCTGGAATATTCCATTCGTCTTCCCTGGTGAAGGAATTTCGGAAAACTGCGTTCAATAACTCCGCTTTAGCGGCACAGTCGTCGATAACAGTACCATCGGCACTGCGCAGCGAAGGTATTGACTGCGTCTTGCCGCTTGTGTACTTTACATACGACCAGAATTTCTTCGGATTTTCTACCAAATTTCGAGACAATGTTTCGTTGTGGAACCTATTAAAGGCATCTCGCATCGAAGTACGTGCCAAAGTTCGCGCGTCTGTAAATTTTAGCACATCGTCGGGATTTCGCGTTCTTCTGAACTTCGCATGCTTTTTCCGTTGCCTCTGCAACAGCGTTCGGACCTTTTTTGTGTACCACGGGGGATCCGTTCCATCTCTTACCAATTTATGAGGTAATGAGGTATGAATATCTCAATTGCTGTTGCTACTATGTCTTTGAATTTGAGCCACATCTCGTCTACATTCGCATAGTCAGTTCGGAAGGAATGGAAGTTGTCTTTTAGGAAGGCTTCTAGTGGCACTTTATCCGCTTTTTTAAATAAAATTATTTTGCGTTTGTTTCTGATGGATTTGGAAGAAATGGTATTGAGCCTAGCTACAATGACCTTGTGATCACTAATCCCTGTATCAGTCATGATGCTCTCTATCAGCTCTCGATTGTTTGTGGCTAAGAGGTCAAGTGTGTTTTCGCAACCATTTACAATTCGCGTGGGTTCGTGGACTAACTGCTCGAAATAATTTTCGGAGAAAGCATTTAGGACAATCTCGGAAGACGTTTTATTGCCTACCACCGGTTTTGAACAAGTATTTTTGCCAACATACCGAGGGTAGGTTGAAGTCCCCACCAACTATAACCGTATGAGTGGAGTATTTATTTGTTACGAGACTCAAACTTTCTCTGAACTGTTCCGCATCTGTATCATCGGAGTCTGGGGGTCGGTAGAAGGAGCCAATTATTAACTTAATTCGGCTGTTAAGTATAACCTCCACCCATACCAATTCGCACAGAGTATCTACTTCGACTTCACTACAAGATAAACCACTACTGACAGACACAAACACTCCACCACCAATTCTGCCTAATCTATCTTTCCTGAACACCGTCTGAGACTTCGTAAAAATTTCTGCAGAACTTATTTCAGGCTTTAGCCAGCTTTCTGTACCTATAACGATATCAGCTTCTGTGCTTTCTATTAGCGCTTGAAGCTCAGGGACTTTTCCAGCGCAACTACAACAATTTACAACTATAATTCCGACTGTTCCTTGATCCAAGCACGTCCTGTAATTGCCAAGCACCCTTTGACATTGCAGCCCATCCCGCACTTTCCCGAGGCCTTCTAACCTAAAAAACCGCCCAGTCCACGCCACACAGCCTCCGCTACCCGTGTAGCCGCCAGCTGAGTGTAGTGAACTCCTGACCTATTCAGCGGAACCCGAAACCCCACCACCCTATGGCGCAAGTCAAGGAATCTGCAGCCAATACGGTCGCAAAACCGTCTGAGCCTCTGATTCAGACCCTCCACCCTGCTCTGCACCAAAGGTCCGCAGTCGGTTCTGTCAACGATGCTGCAGATGGCAAGCTCTGCCTTCATCTCGTAAGCAAGACCGGCAGCCTTCACCAAATCAGATAGCCGCTGGAATCCAGAGAGAATTTCCTCAGATCCAAAGCGACACACTTCATTAGTGCCGACATGTACCACCACCTGCAGCTGGCTGCACCCTGTGCTCTTCATGGCATCCGGAAGGACCCTTTCCACATCAGGAATGACTCCTCCCGGAATGCACACGGAGTGCACACTGGATTTCTTCCCCTCCTTAGCCGCCGTATCCCTAAGAGCCCCATTACGTGCCTAACATTGGAGCTCCCAACTACCAGTAAGCCCACCCTCTGCGATTGCCCGGACCTTGAAGGCTGAGAATGAAACAGGGCAGGCAGCTGCATCTGGCTCAGTCAGAGACAGTGCCTGAAACCGGTTTGTCAGACGCACCGGGGAGGCTTTCTGATCAGCCTCCGGGGACGCCTTTCGCTGCCTGCCATGCCTTGGAACGACCTCCCAATCAACCACAGGCGAGGGCTCAGCCCCACTGCGGGCAGCAACCGGGGCAACCACAGCGGCAGACCGATCTGGGGACAGACGTGACGAGGTTGACATCCCAGTGATACCCAAGTCCGGCTCCC
The DNA here is from genome assembly GCF_023897955.1 of Schistocerca gregaria. Taxonomy (NCBI): domain Eukaryota; kingdom Metazoa; phylum Arthropoda; class Insecta; order Orthoptera; family Acrididae; genus Schistocerca; species Schistocerca gregaria. The sequence continues at coordinate 56,643,143 of NC_064927.1, forward strand.
CACAGTGGTGTCCATTGGCAACAGCCTCAAGCTGCGCGACCGAAGTCAGCGCCGATTGCAGCTGTGAGCGAAGGGATGCCAAGTCAGCCCTCATCCGAACACAGCAATCGCAGTCCCTGTCCATTCTGATCGATGTTGAACAACAGTTACCGAAACACGAGTCCGTGCCTAGATAACTCAAGCGAAACACGCAAAGAATGTATCAACTAACATGTACAAATGCCTAACGACTGCGCTACAGTATGCTGAATTTACGATTACAGTAACTAAAACTCGAAATTGCACCTCCTATACGAAACTCACACGCAATTTAAATAAGAATCTACGAAATAAACACTAAAGCGCGATGCTACAACTGTCAAATACTATAATACGCCCGAAATATATGAATTAAACAATGCAAGTACTCAAAAACACGCAAAGAAATTAATTAAGCTATCTAACAAACAAGTAGGGTTATACGACTTGCTGCTGCAGCTGCTTATCCAACGGTCCTTGTAAGACATGTGCGTTCTAAAAGGAGGTCTGATGGCCATTAGTTCAGTGTAACGCTCCTTCAGTTCAAATCTTCTGCGGGTATAATCTGCCTCAGTACCCTTTAAGGAACATATGTACTGGTCCTTGTGTTTTATTATTGTATTATTTATTACAATATCTTGTAATGCCTACATTAAAGGTTATATATGTCTAGTTAAAAATTCTGGTAGCCTTCTGGAATAAATCTAGCAATGTAGTGTTCAGTGGATGTTAAGAGTTGTGTTACAGAGTTTACCATCATCTTCCTTCACCCGTTTGATGATCAGTTGCTTGTTTTTTAATTAATTTTTGCTATTGTATTTGTTGTTTTACAGCAGGTTTCTAAATTTTTTATATTATTGTCTTTCCTGGCGAGTAAGGCCTTCTGCCCAGTTCAAAGTGGCTTGCTTTTCAAATATTATGTGCTGTATCAGTATTTAATGGTAATTTGGTAAATTGTAACTCACTGAAAACACTGTTATTTACACACTTGTTTATCCCTTCATTGATAACATGAGGTATTTTTATTTATTGTTGAGTCGAATTACTGATTTAAAATAAATTGTGTGTAACTGTAAAAGGAAACCAATAGCACCTGATACGGCCCCGTCCACAATTGTTACCCAATCCTGCCTTCCCTTGACTACCAGGTTTCACTTCCCGTTCTAGAAGGACATTTTTGGCTCAGAAACGGCCAGTTCGGGCAATAAGTGGTGTACGTTCGCGAACCTCTTGTCGACCCCTGTTCACGAGTCCGGGTATTTTGTCACACACACACATATATATATATATATATATATATATATATATATATATATATATATATATATATTGTTCTTGCGGTCTTCAGTCCTGAGACTGGTTTGATGCAGCTCTCCTTGCTACTCTATCCTGTGCAAGATTCTTCATCTCCCAGTACCTACTGCAACCTACATCCTTCTGAATCTGCTTAGTGTATTCATCTCTTGGTCTCCCTATACGATTTTTACCCTCCACGATGCCCTCCAATACCAAATTGGTGATCCCTTGATGCCTCAGAACAGTCCTACCACCGATATCTTCTTCTGGTCAAGTTGTGCCACAAACTTCTATTCTCCCCAATCCTATTCAATACCTCCTCATTAGTTATGTGATCTACCCATCTAATCTTCAGCATTCTTCTGTAGCACCACATTTAGAAAGCTTCTGTTCTCTTCTTGTCCAAACTATTTATCGTCCATGTTTCACTTCCATACATGGCTACACTCCATACAAATACTTTCAGAAATGACTTCCTGACACTTAAATCTATACTCAATGTTAACAAATTTCTCTTCTTCAGAAACGCTTTCCTTGCCATTGCCAGTCTACATTTTATATCCTCTGTACTTCGACCATCATCAGTTATTTTGCTCCCCAAATAGCAAAACTCCTTTACTACTTTAAGTCTGCCATTTCCTAATCTAATTCCCTCACCATCACCAGACTTAAATCGACTACATTCCATTATCCTCGTTTTGCTTTTGTTGATGTTCATCTTATATCCTCCTTTCAAGACACTGTCCATTCCATTCAACTGCTCTTCCAAGTCTTTGCTGTCTCTGACAGAATTACAATGCCATCGGCGAATCTCAAAGTTTTTATTTATTCTCCGTGGATTTTAATACGTACTCCGAATTTTTGTTTTGTTTCCTTTACTACTTGCTCAATATACAGATTGCATAACATCGGGGAGAGGCTACAACCCTGTCTTACCCCCTTCCCGACCACTGCTTCCATTTCATGTCCCTCGACTCTTATAACTGCCATCTGGTTTCTGTACAAATTGTAAATAGCCTTTCGCTCCCTGTATTTTACCCCTGCCACCTTTAGAATTTGAAAGAGAGTATTCCATCCAACATTGTCAAAAGCTTTCTCTAAGTCTACAAATGCTACAAATGCAGGTTTGCCTTTCCTTAATCTTCTAAGATAAGTCGTAGGATCAGTATTGCCTCAAGTGTTCCAGTGTTTCTACGGAATCCAAACTGATCTTCCCCGAGGTCGGCTTCTACTAGTTTTTCCATTCGTCCGTAAAGAATTCGTGTTAGTATTTTGCAGCTGTGGCTTATTAAACTTATTGTTCGGTAATTTTCACATCTGTCAACACCTGCTTTCTTTGGGATTGGAATTATTATATTCTTCTTGAAGTATGAGGGTATTTCGCCTGTTTCAAACATCTTGCTCACCAGATGTTAGAGTTTTGTCAGGACTGGCTCTCCCAAGGCCGTCAGTAGTTCCAATGGAACTACTGACGGCCAAGCTGAACAAAGCTGAACAAAGAATTTTCAGATATACTGCAACTGCCTGCTAAACTCGTACAGCTTCAGAGTGTAAGTATTCTTCATCGTTGCAGCCCTCAAAATGAGAGGATGCGAACCAATTTGCATTATGGTTTCATTTCGTGGATATAATTCACAGAAAGCTGGTTGCATTCATCACACAGTTTTTCGAAGCTATTGTGATTCGTTGAAATTCTTCAGGGCCTTTTTCTTTAATCCACTAAACTTTTGCGTAATATCGTTGGCTGTATTTGGAATACAGTTTCGTTTTATTCATTTCCGTATTTACCCACCAGCGCCAAGGCTATTGTTTGTATTTGCTATCGGTCCACCACTTACTAAATGTTCGTTGACTCGACTCAGTGAGTAAATCGTCTTGTCTGATGTGTTATGGCAACAAACCAAGCTATTATAGTGACCACTACTTTTCTTTTGTACTTGGTTGCTTCTTTGATTTATACGTCCATGTGAGGTGTGGTACCCATATTTGCATCCTTAATTGGCTCACCCCTAGTAAATTCCATTTAGTAAGACGTTATCTTTTACTTTTAAATTTGTATGATCTTAAGAGGATTTTCCCCTCTGACTGTGTATCGGATCTGTAGTATGTTAGGGGTATGTTGTTTAAGAGCTAAACCCAATGTGAACGAAGCGCTGTACCATTGTAAGAGGTACAGAGGGGAGTGAGTGTGCCAGGGATTAACCCAGTCCACAACTACCAACGCCACGTCATCATAACGCGCCTGTGCTTAACAGACAAAGGGCTGCACAATAATTTAAGAGTGAAATTAAAAATTAAAAATAATTTTTCCAAACTTCGTCAGTGTATGCTTAAGCACCCTAACGTTAGCACTGTGAAATCTCAGATTAATCGAATGAATACGTTGGCAGAATATAAGACCCTGAGGAAAATATAAGTAGCGCCGAATAATAAAACTAGAAAGCTAAAAACATATGTCATAATTGGAAGTCGCAAGCCTCAATTTGATCGGAGAAATAATTTTGTTAAAATTGGCGTTTTCACGAAAAATTGAACGGGCGGGATATTAGACCCAGAAAGCTGAAAACTCGTATGAAGCCTCAGGTTCACGTAAAAACATTAAATATACGACACCAATAAGCTGCCTCCATTAGTTTTCAAGCGATTCACTAAAAACCAAATTTGGAACGATAACTCGTTATTCATGGCAGAATGAGTATCGTTTATATTTGCAATATAAATTTCTAATTACAGCATTAGATTATATTCATGAAACACTATAGCTGATTCAAGACTTTATTGTAAATAAGAATGGTTGCACTAGATCTCAAAACGATCGTTCAGAGGTCATGTTCTGCTGTCGCTTCCGTTCTAACAATTCTAGCCAGCCGAGTTTGAATGCAACAGAAATAAAAACCTTTTCATTAATTAAAGCAAACTTCACTCTATTTATATAAAAATTAAGAAGACTGTAAATTGTTAAATGACAGCTGTTAATTAATACACGTCGGAGAAAGGGACCATTTAGACGGTTGATAGCAGATTTTACATTTGGCGGCCCACGGCACCCCTATGAAAATGCAGCCAGAGAAGCAGGGAAGGAGTCACTTAGCACCGAGATATCTAACGGTCAGCGTCAGTCAAAAGCCGACGTGCGTCGTGCCTCAGGTGACGTCAGAGCCGGACAGACCTGAACGCGTTTTCGGTAAAAGTAGGAAGTGAGCTCGTGAGGACCGTACCTGGGTCGCACAGTTTTTTCCGAAGTGACTGTTTGCTTGCAGCCAGTAATGAGATTATTTTCCGCTTTTAAAAGTTTCGGTGATTAGAAGTCACGCTGATAGATCATTTTACATGGAACTTCCTGCACAGGTCGCCTCTGAACTGTTAATAGTACTTTTTCCTACAGGGACATTAGTTAAATACTAAGAGTTGTATTTTATCAGTGCGAACTTTTACAAAATATATCAATCAATTAAAACTCGACGCATTTATTTACAGTCACAGCTCCTGATTCCGTTGACTAAATTTTCTTTGAACGACCACACGAAGTGATATGGACTTGCAAGCTGGAAATTATCGTCAGTATGTTCTCCATCGCATGCTGGCTGACTGCAAAAGTAGTTTTTAGGCTCCTGTAGACGGCTAAGATAGGTGGAAAGCACGCACAGGCAATAGTCTTTCTGAAACAACCTAACAAAAAACAGATACCATTTGAATATTATCCTTTGGTCCACGAGGCGTCCCTTTAGTTTGAGAATTGGCAATACTCTCTTAGGATTTAAAGGTTGGCTACAGCGCGCATACACAAGCTCTGGAATCTAAGATACTGTTGTCGCGCTCCGCAGCGCACGGATTAACTAGTAGCAATTTGGAGGCCAGTGTAGGAGCCCGCCTGCTGTGTTGCGCACGTGTGTTGGGCGAGGGATCGTCGCCGAGCTACCGTACTGCCGTGTCCGCCAGCAGCGACACAGGATTTGGTATTTAGTTGATATTTTTTATAACTTGTAGAGCGCTTATTAATTTAAAGAAAAGGGTTTGTGTATGTGCGTAGCAGCAGGCGGTAATTTTGATAATGATAGGAGTTGAATTCTTAAGGGGAAAGCATTGTTAGATTAAGTATTGATTTTTATCATTGATTTCTTTTGTAATTGTCAGGGAATTGTTTCACTATGTATTCAATTGAGAAGTATTTCAGTCTGCCTCAAGAGTCTGATTAATTTGTAATATTGCTTTAATGCCACTGGAGGCAGATTTACAAACGAAGCGATTATTCAATGAGCTACTAGCGTTTTGTTAATTGAATGAGATAGAATCGCTTTCAGAGTATAGTTTTTTGTTTGGGTTATCATTTGTCGAGTTTAGATTTGACCAGACCCTTTCTCTTGAATTATATGTTGTTGTAGTAAGCAGCAGCCGCAGCAACAGCAGGAGCCGCCATGCAGAACATGCATTGCACTCAGCATGAATAATAGGCTTTTTTATGCTTTTGTTAAATAATGGAATGCAACCGATCAAACAGTGGCAGCAGAAAGACCAAGTAAGTTATTTGTAGCACACAGGAGCAATATAAAAAAAGAATAAAGTTATGGCGATATCTGTAATAGTAAAGTTAACAAGAGTACAAGCACGAGATTTTCAGTAGACAACACGAGATAAGAAGATAGAGCTCACGACTTTCACCTGTTGATATGCCTGCCAGGATAAGTTTTTTTTTGGGGGGGGGGGATGAGTCGTAGGTAGATATGCTTCGTCTTTCTACTACCAACTGCAAGCTTACGCAACAGTAATCGTTAGTGGAGGCACAGCATTTTGATCGCTTGCGCACTGCTTTGTATTAACACAAAATTTTATTTGAGCAGTTTTGTCTTTGAATTTGTTGGTGCATCCTGTAACAATTAATTGAACAGTGGAATTTTTAGAATATCGGTGTATTTTAGTGACATGTTTTCGTTCGTATTGCGACAATGAGGACGCGAGCACAAAAGAAAAAGGAAAATAATGCAGATGCTACTGCAAACGCGAACGTAGATACTGTTGCGAGCATGAATGTAGGAGCGGTTTCAAACGCAGTTTCCGAAAATTCGGAACAGAGAGTAGAAAATTCTTTTGAGAATATTGAGATCCGGGAATTTTCGAACAATACTGCGGAGAATCGGAATGTAGGCGATCATTTGCCAACAATGCGTGATGAACAACTGTGTGCTACACGCAACTTAGGCTCTGAGCACTATGGGAGTTAACATCTGTGGTCATCAGTCCCCTAGAACTGAGAACTACTTAAACCTAACTAACCTAAGGACATCACACACATCCATGCCCGAGGCAGGATTCGAACCTGCGACCCTAGTGGTCACGCGGTTCCAGGCTGTAGCGCCTAGAACCGCACGGCCACACCCGCCGGCACGCAACTTAGGACATGACAATACAGTGACGCAAATATAACGCATTCTGAGAAATTCCAGCGTTGCTTCCGCCTCAAAAGAGCAGAGTAATTTTGTTTTCCCCACTTTCGGTGGAAATTCAGGTCTGGTTGCCACTCCGATAGAGCGGTGTAATTTTGCCTTTCCTTCTGTTAGTGGAAATGCAGGTACTGCTTCTGCTTTAACAGAAAAGAGTAACATTGTACTCCCTGCCCCAGTAATGATGTTTTACAATTTTATTGAGTAAACTCACGGAATTTAATGACAGACAGGAGAGTAAACTCACTGAATTTAATGACACTAATGCAAAGAATTTCATATCGCTTCAGAACGAAATTAACGAGAATCTCACATTGTTTCAGGGTTAGGTGAATGTCAATTTAAATAGTAAATTTAAAGAAATGACCAGTCAGTTGAAAAGTCAGCCACGTGAAGAATTCAAATCAGATATTAATAATCTTGTATCCCCACTTGATCACGTACAAAATGTTGATATTGTTGAAGTGAAACGACAGACGTCACAAAAAGAACTGCAAGTAGAGGAATTAGCGAAAAATGTTGAGTCATTGCAGTTACAGACCACCAATGAAGTTTCAAAGATAGAAACTCAATTAACGACAGTAGCTAAACAGGTAGATGAATAATTATCCATGAAAGTGACGGAACTGAGTAGCAGGTTAGATACGAGATCAGATGACACTTAGCCAGTACCGATCGCGGATACCGAAGAATTTCAGTCTCTGCAACGTTTTAAACAAGGGCAGATGACACTTATTCAGCAAAACAAACGTGACGTGAAAAATATACAGGAACAGCTTGCCAGCATCGAAGAAAAGAACGATCGCAGCAATGACACGGGTAGATCCGATAATTACCAAATTTGTAACGACAATGAGCGCGTTAATTATGGAAATGCCGACCACTTTTCTCGTGGATATGACATGTTTGCGGGACGTAACGAAGGAAACGTGAGTCATGCTGTAAAAGAAAACTCATCCGCTAAGAAAAATGACGAGTTTGACTATAAGCATTTTCTCACAGTTAGGGAATTTAAAATTTTTCGGAATGCTAGTCACGAAATCCACCCTCGAGAGTGGTTACAACAATTTGACTATTTTTTACCACCAACATGGCCAATTGGACACAAACTGGAATTCATTTGCAGTTATCTTGAAGGAGAGCCTGCAACGAGAATGCTCTCAATAGTACATGAATGTCACACATATGGTGACTTTATTACGCATTTTTATGTGCTTACTGGTCAGAGACTACACAAGATCGTGTAAAACATTAACATCATTAGGATGCAAAGTTATGAGCAATCGAAATTTTCAACTCCAGTGCAATATTTTGAAAACTTGATGCGCATGAACAGATATTTAACGAATCCGCACAGTCAGTCGGAATTGATTCGTATCTGTTTGACAAAACTACCGATCAGATTACGCCACATAATTTTGGCAGGTAGGTGCAAAGATGACTTGGAGGCAATCCAAGCTCTTTTGCAAGAATTAGAATTTGACAACTATGAAAACACACAAAGAGATAATAGTAATCAGTATTGGGAAAATAATAATCCGCGGCGTGACCGTAAACGCGTATGGAACTCGGACGAACCTCTTGCGTAAAGGGCGGAGGAAGATAGCGCGATATGCGGCATCAACCGTATAACACAAATCATAGACTCCAGAGAAATGATTTTTATGATCGTAGGAACTCTCAGCACAGTAATAGAGATCGCGGATCGCGAGAGCAAAGACTTTATGGAAATGAAAATTGTTTTAGAAGGAATGGTCGCGATAGGGCCAACCTAAATTGGCGCGGACACGCTGTAATGTTGTTGCATTAATTTGAGGTGTAAAGCGGTGCTGATAGACAATAGAGCGGTCTAAAAGCTGTGAGCTATCTTAGGAAGTTAACCTTGCATTACTGCGCAACAGTTTCACCAGGTATCCAGTCTAGCTTACCAAATTCCCAACCAGACTAACATTAATTATAATCTTTTCATAGTCATACGAAAACCGGCGATATATATATATATATATATATATATATATATATATATATATATATATATATATGTGTGTGTGTGTGTGTGTGTGTGTGTGTGTGTGTAAGAGAATTTAAATAAAAAGAAATAAATCAGTTTATATTTGGAAATTTATTTTAACATTGATCATTGAAATTTCAGCATATTAAATTTGATTCATCACTAACCTGGTGCCTTATTTAGGTCTGTGTAAATGTGAGTTTGTAATCTTACGGAACACATTAAATATGGAGCCAAGATTGGGGGACTGCATACAACACGCATTCATAAATTAACACACGAAGAACGTTGAAACGTATGCGAGAGGAAATTAACCACAACCAAACGATTCAATTTTCAACCAAAGAAGTTACGTTTGTAGCGCAATCCTGTCCGTCATGTAATTACCACACACTGGTATACTACATTCATACTAACTCTCTGAGAAATCTTCCCGAAAAGAATAGCTGAGGGCTACTTTGATGATTACACCACATGCTTCACGTGGTCAACTTGGTTTACACAAAGAGTGTAACTCCACAATAATTTTGATAATTAAAATAAATTAGATCGAAAAGCAATTTACAAAGGAAATGATGGAATGCAGCAGATCAAACAGTGGCAGCAGAAAGACCAAGTACGTTATTTGTTGCGCACAGGACCAATAAAAAAAGAATATAGTTTTGGCGATATCTGTAATAGTAAAGTTAACAAGAGTACAACCACGAGATTTTCAATAGTAAACACGAGATAAGAAGGTAGAGCTCGCGACTTTCATCAGCTGATTGTGACCATGTGGCATGTCGTATTCTAACTCTTGGCTACTGCCATCTATGGGTTTAAAAACTCATTTAGGAACTGTGACGTACTCAGTCATTTTCGAAGACGAAAATAAATTACACCACCAAGAAGGAGATGTGCGACATAAACAAAAGTAAACAGGCGTCTTTCTATATCTGAAAGATGACGCCTATTCAAATTTCATCCCAATCAAATAAGAGTGGCGCTGGTAGCGCCGCTATGGCATAAGTTGGTAGGCGTGTTCTACATCTGGAAGATGATGTCTTATCAAATTTCGCGCCACTAGGAGGATGCAAATCAGGTTTGCTTTAAATGAACGCTGTAACGTTCGCGAGCGTTGGTACCTTCGAGGTTGGACGTGGTGGATTCATCTTAATCAAGAATGCCTTTAAGCGGACAAAGACACCGTAATCAACAACTCACTGAGTTTGCACCATATGCTGTAACAGGGCTACGAGGAGCTGGATGTTCCTTCTGCTATAGTGCAGAGCGATTTCCTTGGAATGTAACCACTGTACATGGCTGCTGGCAGCGGTAGTCACGAGAATGTACGGTCTCAAGAGGACCGGACTCCGGATGGCGGCGTGGCACCACCGAGAAGGCCATCGTGTTCGGCGTGTGGCTCTGTCGCATCTATAACTGCAATTTCAGCAGCAGCGGCAGCGGCAATTGGCACCGCAATGAAACAGCGATTTGTTGCAGATCTGTTACTTCAAGGACAGCTCCTAGGTAGACGACCTCTAGCGTGCGTTCCAATGACCCCAAACCACCGCCATTTCCGACTTCACTGCTCCCAAGCGAGAGCTCATTGGAGGCAGGGTATAGATACGAGACGTGTTTTTTTAAGTAAGTACCGTTTTGAAATTAAAAAAAAGATGTGCTAAGATATCTCAATAATTTTATTTTTAGACGAAACCCTGAACCTTAATCTACTTTTCTACAAAATTTCCGTCAATATTGAGGCACTTGTCATAACGTTGTAGCAGTTTTTCAATACCCTCCTCATAGCAGTCTTCCGCCTGATTTGTTAACCAATGCATCACCACTGTTTTGACTTCGTCATCGTCTTGAAGACGCTGACCGCCCAGGTGTTTCTTCAAGTGCAGGAACAGATGGTAGTCACTGGACGCAATATCGGGGCTGTACGGAGGATGATCGAGAGTTTCCCATCGAAAAGATGTGATGAGATCTTTGTTTTGATTCGCCACATTCGGGCGGGCATTCTTCTGCAGCCAAACGATGCCATTGCTCAAGTTCCATGGACTGTTGCTTTGATTCCGGTGTAACGTAGGCCACCCATGTTTCATCACCCGTAACAATTTGATTTTAGAAATCAACACCGTCGTTGTGCTATCCCTCAAGGAAAGACAATGCACTGTCTAAACGTTAGGTTTTGTGCACATCCGTCAACATTTTCGGTACCCAACGTGTGCACAATTTTCGGTAATTCAAGTGCTCGGTCGCAATGCCATTCAAAACACTACGAGAAACATTAGGAAAGTCATCCCACAAGGAGGAAATCGTAAAGCGTCTGTTTTCTCTCACCTTATTGTCCACTTCCTGCACCAAACTGTCATCAACGACCGAAGGACGCCCACTCTGTTGTTCATCATGCACATTTGTGCGGCCATCTTTAAATCTCACCCACTTTCTTACCATTCCATCACTCACAAAATTTTCTCTGTAAACTGCACAGATCTCACGATGAATATCGATCGCTTTTAGCCCGTACTTCCCAGTCGGCGGAGCTCACGATTATCGAAGGCATCATAAACACTCAGTACACAACGTGAACAAGGAAGAATGAGACTGTAATGGCGTCAGTGCGTAGATTAAGGTACAGGCTTTCATGTAAAAATAAAATTATACAGATATTTTGGGACGTCTTTTTTTAATTTCGAAATGGTACTTACTTAAAAAACACGCCTCGTATGTCGTTTTTTCTGATGAAAACTGGTTCTGCCGGCCGCGGTGGCCGAGGATTTCTAGGCGCTTCAGTCCGGAACCGCGCGACTGCTACGGTCGCAGGTTCGAATCCTGCCTCGGGCATGGATGTGTGTGATGTCCTTAGGTTAGTTAGGTGTAAGTAGTTCTAAGTTCTAGGGGACTGATGACCTCAGATGTTAAGTCGCATAGTGCTCAGCGCCATTTTTGAAGTGGCTCTTTAACGTGACATAGTAGGAAGTGAGCCATTTGAACCACTTGAAAACTGGTTCCGCCACTACACCATTGATCACTGTGTGTTGGTCAGAAGGAAGCCAGTTGAGGATCTACATCTAACTTGTTTGCGTGCCAGAAGCATCTGATCTACAGCTGGAAATATGGCATAGGGTGCGACTTCTTATGACTGCAGGAGCACACTCTTGGTTTCCGACGCAACCTGACGGCAAATTTGTACGTCACTCTGGTGATTAGACCTGTTGTGCTTTCATTCGTGAACAACATTCCAGTTGGTGTTTCCCAACAGAGTAACTCTCGTTCATATAATTCTATTGTATTCCAACATGCTCGGCAGAGTGTCGACATATTGCCTTGGTCTACTTCATCACCAGATCTGTCTCCAGTCCAGCACATATGGCACATCATTGGACGGCAACTGCGACATCATCCACAAACAGCATCAACTGCCTCTATATTGACCACCCAAGTGCAACAGGCAATGAACTCCATCCCAGGTGCAACAGGCACGGAACTCCTTCCCACAAACTGACATCTGACACATGTACAACGCAATGCATACACGTTTGCATGCTTGCATTTAACATTCTGGCGGTTACACCGCTTATTAATGTACCACCATTTCACATTTTCAATGGCTTATCTGGCCTTTACATTAACTTGTAATCCTGCAAAGTTAACTACTTAAATATGTTACCTAGATAAACGAATTTCTGAATCATTTTTGGGCGCTGCAACTTTTTTTCCTCAGTGTACTTGGACACTGTTAGCAGAGTGCAGAAGTCGGGACATTTGGCCTCTCGCGTAAGGATAGTGCTGAAAGGGTCAAGCCATTCCCAAAATTCGAGAAATACCACAAAAATCTGGACATACGGCAGCAGAAAATGAAAGTCCAATTTTTCGGAGGTAAGACAAGTGTAAGTGAGCCGTGCGTGGCTCGTGTTTCCGCCATCATGTATTTCACACCCTGTTTTTAACGCACTTCCACCTCACTACGTTCATTTAAGTTACTATTGTCACTGAGTTGCTGCTTTGCCTGGCCGTGAGCGGCACTAGCAGCGTGTATCAATATATCCCCTCTCGCAGTGTCTTTGCTCGATTGCTATTACTTCCCGGTCGTTGTCTGTCGTAAGCCAGTTCGGGTCGCAAGTTCGAATTCTGAGTCAGTTGGAACTCGTCTGGAGTGCAGTCCGGACCTGCCAGTGAGGGAGTTGGAATGAGGCACTAGTGCTGTCGGGTTGGAGCAGCAGTGAGGTCTGCGTCGACATGGCTCGCCCGACCATTGCCACCACGCATCACTTGAGTCTGGCCGCGGTCTTGGTGGATCGTTGGTCGGTCGTCCTACCGGACGACGCGTTTTGGCTCGCCGATCGTTCATGAGTCGGCTGTGTTTGTGCATCGGCTGCCGATTTGTCTTCGTGCGTGCCTAGTTACTGTTGGGTATCGTTCAGGTCTTCGTGCAAGTGTCTGTTAGGTAGTGTGTGTAGTTGGCGTTATTTCCACTCACAACTATTTTAGGTTGTCGGTATTCTGAGGGCAGTCGCTCCAGGGAGGATATCCACGTGCGGCGCGGTCGGGTGGCTCCGCTGACGGTCCCTGCGCAGTGAGGGAGCGTGTGTGGAGCTCACCGATCGCTACGAGCTTCGTAGTTCACCAAACCTGGACGTCAAAATTGAGTGGTGTTTTAAGTACCCACGCCACGTCCATTCATGTTGTGTGGTTCGTTTCGGTGGTTTGCTGTTGGGGAAGTTTTCCTGTGAGCAACACCGAGAGTTTGTATTGCTGATATTTATCCACCATGCGGTTCAATTAACTATATTGGTGACTATAATTCAAGTGCACCAGCGGAATTTTCTGCCTTCTGGCCGTTACTGCTCCGGTTACCTGCCCTGGCCACTAAAGTAATTTCAGGCAGTGTCCTTTCCTCACCTGTTGTCGCTGTTCAACACGGTGTGTAGTTTTGAAAGCTTAATACATACACATATTTGATTGTGGATGATTACGTCCGTAACATTTTTTGTTTGAGTTCTCATGTACCGATTGGTGACAAGCAAGTCGTTTTGTCGGTCGGTCCGTGGCTCTGTCTTGGTTGGGTTCCGACGAATCAAGTGTCGTTGGGCTCACCACCTCTCTCACCTAGGTGAACGAGGGTAGTCGACCCCCTGTTTAATTGTCTTTTTATAATCTATCATAGCCAATGATTTGAAAAATTCTTTGTTTCACTATGTTTTATATAAATTACAGGTCCTCACCTGCTTATAAGCAAGTTTGAATTCCGGCAAGTGGATATTTGCAGAAAGATTATTGCCGTTGTGTTGTCTTTTCATTTAGTGCGGTTTAAGCTACTTAAAACTTGATGTTTATGGTTATATTTTGTTATAATTTTGGAAAATTAGTTGTGGACCTTCAGCCGCTTGGAACCTTATTCTTAAAATTACCTTTCAAGCTTAAACATTGCGGCCTTCTGCCCTTAAAGGTTTATGGAATTTTTGAATTTTGGAAAATCAATTGTGAGCCTTCAGCCGCTTAAAACCTTATTCTTAAAATTACCCTTTAAGCAAAAACATTCCGGCCTTCTGCCTTTGAAAGGTTACCGTAATTTATTTTAAAATCTTGAAAATTTTATTGTGGGCCTTCAGCCTTTTCTTTTGCATGTTTGTCTATTCACCTTTTGCCTTGAGGCTTTCAGCCTAGCTGTGATATACACTACTGGCCATTAAAATTGCTACACCAAGAAGAAACGCAGATGATAAACGGGTATCCATTGGACACATATATTATACTAGAATTGACATGTGGTTACATATTCACGCAATTTGGGTGCATAGATCCGGAGAAATCAGTACCCAGAACAACCACCTCTGGCCGTAATAACGACCTTGATACGCCTGGGCATTGAGTCTAACATAGCTTTGATGGCGTGTACAGGTACAGCTGCCCATGCAGCTTCAACACGATACCACAGTTCATCAAGAGTAGCGACTGGCGTATTGTTACGAGTCAGTTGCTCTGCCACCATTGACCAGACGTTTTCAGTTGGTAAGAGATCTGGAGAATGTGCTGTCCAGGGCAGCAGTCGAGTATTTTCTGTATCCAGGAAGGCCCGTACAGGACCTGCAACATGCGGCCGTGCATTATCCTGCTGAAATGTAGGGTTTCGCAGGGATCGAATGAAGGGTAGAGCACAGGTCGTAACACATCTGAAATGTAACGGTAATGCAGACAAGAGGTGACCGAGACGTGTAACTGATGGCACCCCATACGATCATGCCAGGTGATACGTCAGTATGGTGATAACGAATAGACGCTTCCAATGTGCGTTCACCGCGATGTCGCCAAACACGAATGCGACCATCATGATGCTGTAAACGGATCCGAAAAAATGACGTTTTGCCATTCGTGCACCCAGGTTCGTCGTCGAGTACACCATCGCAGGCGTTACTGTCTGTGATGCAGCGTCAAGGATAACCGCAGCCATGGTCCCCGAGCTGACAGCCCATGCTGCTGCAAACGTCTTCGAACTGTTCGTGCAGATCGTTGTTGTCTTGCAAACGTCCCCATCTGTTGACTCAGGGATCGAGACGTGGCTGCACGATCCGTTACAGACATGCGGATACGATGCCTGTCATCTCGACTGCTAGTGATACGAGGCCGTTGGGATCCATCACGGCGTTCCGTATTACCCTCCTGAACCCACCGATTCCATATTCTGCTAACAGTCATTGGATCTCGACCAACGCGAACAGCAATGTCGCGTTACGATAAACCGCAATCGCGATAGGCTACAATCCGACCTTTATCAAAGTCGGAAACGTGATGGTACGCATTTCTCCTCCTTACACGAGGCATCACGACAACGTTTCACCAGGCAACGCCTGTTCAACTGTTGTTTGTGTATGAGCAATCGGTTTGAAAACTTTCCTCATGTCGGCAAGTTGTAGGTGTCCCCACCGGCGCCAGCCTTGTGTGAATGCTCCGAAAAGCTAACCATTTGCATATCACAGCAGCCAGTCGGTAAATTTCGCGTCTGTAGCACTTCGCCTTCGCTGATTTTTAATATTTCTTGTTTGGTTTGGAGGCCTTCAGCCCTGAAAGATTTGGAGTTTGAAACTCGTAGTTGTAAAAGTTCGGCTATGTGCCGCTTTGGTTGTAAATGTGTTATTGAATTAAAATTTTGAGGTGAAACTGACAGACACCTTATTTGGCCCTTTCCACAATCCTAATGATCTGTTCTGCCCACCGGGGTTTAGCGGGCGTCTCAGAAAGTAATGCGGGGAAATAAATGAAATCAGATGATTGTATTGCATTGATGGCGGGGAGTCCCCACCTGGGGAAGTTCGGCCGGCAACTTGCATCTCTTTCAGTTGTCGCCTCACTGTGCGACTTGCGTGTCGATGATGATGGAATGAGCATGGAGACAACACAACATTCAGTCGCTGAGAGGAAAGAAAATCCGCTACCTAGACCGGGCCCAATGCACGGCAGTCAGACACAGCTAAGGGGGTTGGAAATATTGTGCATTATAAGCGAACTTGGAGGGGTATTCTTAAGTACCTGTGTAGTTTCAAAAGACAATTGCACAGAGACTAGAGGACATTTATAAAATAAACATGTTTAGTGGACAGAACATCTCTGCAAGTTTCGATATGTAATACGCAGCGTGGTGCAGGCAGAAACTGCACTACTTGCGCCAGTCGTGCAAGAAAATGTGGACAAACCATTCACTCTGACCGAGCGAGGTGACGCATTGGTTAGCGCACTGGATTTGCATTCGGGAGGACGGCGGTTGAAACCCGTGTGCGCCCATTCTGATTTAGGTTTTCCGTGATTTGCCTAAATCGCCTCAGGGCAAATGCCGGGATGCTTCCTTTGAAAGTTCACGGCCGACTTCCTTCCCCGTCCTTCCCTAATCCGATGGGACCGAAGGCCTCACTGTTTGGTCCCCTCCCTCGAACCAACTAACCAACCAATCATTCACTCCGTATTTTCGTACTGAAGTAGTTCGCACCGGTAGACAGAGAAACCAATGAACTGAATTAGAAGATGTGCTGCTGTTATTGTGGGTACCCTGGCAGTCGAAACAGCGAACGGATTGAGTTGCACACACGTATGGGCATCTGTCGCATCACAAACAGTGCCCATTGTGGGCATCTTGTGTGTGGGTTAAAAAGTTGGACATATGTTGTATCCACTGATACGTGTCGTCTATCAGTCGCCTTCTGGAACCCTCGAGGTGCTTAGTGAGTAGCCCTGTGTCTGGTTCCACTGTGTTGCCTCCTGGCGGCAGTGCAGCAGTGCCAGACACCGGCCCGGGGGAGGCACGGCACGCCCTCGCGACTGGCCGGCGTGCCCGAGGCCAGCCGGGCTGCCGTGCCGTGCTGGGTGCGCAACACGCCGCTGCTGCTGGCAAATTACAAGGCGGGCGCCGGCCGGCGCAGATGGCAGGAACACGGCAATGAAAATGTTTCCCGGCCCGGCCCGCGCTTTGAGCGGCGAGTGGCAAAGTTCCACAGGCAGCGGGGGGCGTTATTTATAACGTACCGGCCGCGCATCGCGACAAGTAGGAGCGCCGGCGGAATAAAATATGCCCGGCGGAAGCCTGCTGGCGCCTCTCCACGCGTGTAAGACGCGCCGATGCTATTAGCGGCGGCGACCGACTTCGTAAAACTCGCGCATTGGCCTTTTTGAAGTGCCTGTCCCGGCAGACACTGAGTGGGGCGTCTCGTCGGAGGCGTAATTCTGAACGACCCGGCGTGACCGGCGACTCGCCTGCAGACACAGCGTAAAGCAGGAATATCTGCAGTGAGCACACAGTACCTCACATTTCGTCCATATCACGCGGCAAATGTCACGTGAGTTTCGGTAATATGGTGGTGTGTACATTGTGAGCAAAAGAAGGAATTACAGATACTTGTACTGTTGTTGGGATCGTCGTTGCCATGCATCCACAAACAAGTGCGTTCAAATAGCAAGAGCTACATTTCATACTTTGGAGCAATGTATGATGGCCAGAAAAGCTCTATTCTGCCTATTTGGTTTTTTCCCCCTATATCTATTTCTTCTTCTTCCTGAAACGTTTCTGCTTACGCAGGTCGTTCACAGCGGCTCTCCCAAGCTTCTCTTTTTTCTCGCAGTCTGTCATTTGGCATCTCCCCTCATCGCAGTTCTGTTCGGTTCACATCATCCTTCACCTGGACTCTCCATATTGTTTGTGGTCTTCCAATTGAGCTTCGTCCAGATTCCGTTCATTCTATGGCTCCCCTATGAAGTCTTTCCGGTCCCATTCTTTTAATATGCACTGACGAGTCGAAACATTGTGGCCACCGCCCATCACTGTACTGAATACCACCTTGAAGCATTGCAGGCGCCTGACGCAGAAAGGAAAATATGTCGCGTCCACAGAGAAAAAAAGGCCAAGTCTTGTAAAGAGACAAAAGTAGGTCAGATTCAGTGCGGTAGCGGGAATGGGCAGGGTGCCAGGCGAGTACACAGCCGGCGCCAGGGTACCAGGGGACCGCTGCGTGGAATGCGGGCACAACAGCATTACGCTGTATCCTTGCCAAATACACCCGGTACACATCAAGATCAAAGTAAGGGAACGAGAAGTTTTACGAAGCAACAGCGAGCACTAAGTACCTGGGCGTTAAAATTACGAACAACTTCAGTTGGAAGGACCACATAGATATGATTGTCGGGAAGGCGAGCCAAAGGTTGCGTTTCATTGGCAGGACACTTAGAAGATGCAACAAGTCCACTAAAGAGACAGCTTACACTACACTCGTTCGTCCTCTGTTAGAATATTGCTGCGCGGTGTGGGATCCTTACCAGGTGGGATTGACAGAGAGAGAGAGGTGTTCTGGAAAGGGAAAAGGTCAGCAAGAGTTGTAGCTTATTGGACGCCAGACCATATGGCCTGGTTTGAGGGCAGTGTGTGTCAGACAGCTTTCAGTTGGTCTACATCGTACGGACAAACGACAATCACTTGCGTGCAGGCAGAATCTGCTTCCATCGATGGAGACCACACCGCGCCATTCCACCTTCCAAATGACTGGCTCTCTGACGGCACCAGGACAGCCGTGCCCGCCTGTGCTGTAGCGTGAGCCGAAGCCGGGCTAGAGGTGTCCGTGACTGTAGGGGCACTGCTAGCGACCGGTTCGCAGCATTTCGTGTTGACACGCCTGGGCTCACAAGGCCTCTTATCCGTGCTGCTACAGATGAACGGTCTGCCGCCACCGCCCCTACGGTACGACGACCCCGGCGGGCGTCCAGAGCCTCGTCTACGGCTGTGTTTGTGGCAACGTCTCAGCGCGCTTCCACGAGAGACCATGTGTAATAATACCCTGCTCGGGTAGTACTTCTGCTTCGCTGTCAACTGTTTATGTTTAGGGAGTAGTGCTGTCGGCAAAGACATGCCAATTTTATTTTAATTACTATACCTTGTAAGACTTCTCAGATACCTTCTGACAACTACACATCGCTTTTTAAGAACTGACCTATTGTCAAATGGCAGCATGCGACCTTTTAATTTCCAAAGACATTTTCGAACTGAATTTCAGGAGGCGTTCAGGTCTGAGGCTTGGTATGACTAGTTCCCAGCCACTCGGAGGGTAACAGACAGTCAGATTCTGGCAGAAAAAAGACATCTGATTGAATGGTAGCACAGATCGGAGGCCATCCAAAGATGCGCATCAAACGCAGCTCACCGAGAATTACGAAAGATAAGCATCCCTCGTTCAATAGTTCACAAGGTGCTGCACAAACAACTTCGTCGGCAAGGCTACGAAGTTCAAATTGTGCAACTATTCAAGCGAAACGACTTGCAGCTTCACCACAGGTTTGGCACTGAGATGTTGAACTCGATAGGGCAAAACATCAGCTATCTAGGAAATCAACATTCCACACATGTGGGAAGGCTAATCGACATAACATTCACTTCTGGGAATAATGAAACTGTTGTGTTGGCAGAAGAGCCAACACCGTGTTACTAGAGGAGGCCGAAATGCACGCGTCTTAGCTCACGCAGGCTGGCGTCAGGAGGAAAGCACTGACGTGAGGTCTGGAACATGACAAGGAATTAGAATTCAGAAAACGGACGTAATTAGTTCGATACTTAACTTAAATCCATTAATGATGAACTTCGCTCTTGACGGTACATGATTCACAATATTATCTGTTCAGAATTCTTTCTAATTACTGAATATGGCGCCTTGCTAGGTCGTAGCAAATGACGTAGCTGAAGGCTATGCTAAACTATCGTCTCTGCAAATGAGAGCGTATGTAGTCAGTGAACCATCGATAGCAAATTCGGCTGTACAACTGGGCGAGTTCTAGTGGAGTCTCTCTAGACTAGACCTGCCGTGTGGCGGCGCTCGGTCTGCAATCCCTGATAGTGGCGACACGCAGGTCCGACGTATACTAGAGGACCGCAGCCGATTTAAAGGCTACCACCTAGCTAGTGTGGTGTCTGGCGGTGACACCACAACAACCACTACAGTTTTAGGTAACATGTGAGAGGCGCCGGTCGTGGTGGCCGAGCGGTTCTAGGAGCTTCATTTTGGAACTGCGAGACCGCTACGGTCGCATGTTCGAATCCTGCCTCGGGAATGGATGTGTGTGATGTCCCTAGGTTAGTTATTTTTAAGTAGTTCTAACTTCTAGGGGATTGATGACTTTCGATGTTAAGTCCCATAGCGCTCAGAGACATTTGAACCATGTGAGAGGCAGCGGTCACGAAGTCAATGAAGTTAAGGAATTCTGCTACCTAGGCAGTAAAATAACCAATGACGAACGGAGCAAGGAGGTCATCAAAAGCAGACTCGCTATGGGAAAAAATGCATTTCTGGCCAAGAGAAGTCTACTAATATCAAATACCGGCCTTAATGTGAGGAAGAAATTTCTGAGGATGTACGTCTGGAGTACAGCATTGTATGGTAGTGAAACATGGACTGTGGGAAAACCGGAACAGAAGAGAATCGAAGCATTTGAGATGTAGTGCTATAGACGAATGTTGAAAATTAGGTGGACTTTCAAGGTAAGGAATGAGGAGGTTCTACACAGAATCGGAGAGGAAAGGAATATGTGGAAAACACTGATAAGGAGAAGGGACAGGATGATAGGACATCTGCTAAGACATGAGGGAATGACTTCCATGGTACTAGAGGGAGCTGTAGAGAGCAAAAACTGTAGAAGAAGACAGAGATTGGAATACGTCAAGCAAATAATTGAGGATGTAGGTTGCAAGTGCTACTCTGAGACGAAGAGGTTAGCACAGGAAAGGAATTCGTGGCGGGCCGCATCAAACCAGTCAGTAGACTGATGACCAAAAAAAAAAAAAAAAGAGGCAGCGGAAACGTGAATGTGTGGTGTGCGCTGACGAAAGACAGCGTAGTTGAACCATTCATTTTCCACGGGCAAACAGTAACAGGAAACGTTTGCCTGGACATTCTTGAGCAGTTTGCTCTCCGTCAACTCCTTTCCCTTCTGCCAGACGTGATCTTCTAGAAGGATGGTGCACCGGCACAATGGACCGAGAACTCCCACAGCGATGAATAGCACGTAATTGGCCAACCGTGTGGCCACTGTCATCTCTGGACATAAACCCTCTGAATGTCTCCTGGTGGCGTTATGTCAAAGACGCTATTCGCGCCTCACCTGTACTTGCCCTTCGCGGTCTCCGCAGAAGGACGAAGGATGCAATAACATCCTTCACGCTGGACGTGCTGGTACGCACATGTGTTGAGGTATTGTATCGTCCATATAGTTTAAGGGTTATGAAAGGAGCACGCAAAGACGAACATTAACTTTTTGTACAAAACTATTCGAGTTACTTTATGCCATGCTCCATTACAGCAGGTATCTACGTGTCATAATTGTTTTTATTCCATTCGGAAATCAGGCACGTTTCACGTGCACATCTTGTATTATGTCAACATCGCCGAAAATTACTCTACACATTTAGATTAACTGATTTCGGCATATTAACTGTCGCCTTCAGATGAAAGAAAAATGCACAAATAGTTTCGTCATAATCTATAAACACTAGTTACAACTTCACGAAAAAGATTACAAAACATGTCACTAATACGCATATACGAGTACATTCGCCATTACGTGATAAAAGAGACTGAAGTTAAAATATTGTCGTGTTCTTTTTATGGATGAGAGTGGCAGGAAGGGGAGGGGGAGAAGGAGGAGGGGGCATGGCAAATCCGAGGAAGTTAACAATATCAGCGCTAGGGGAGTGACGACAGGCACCTTTCGAAGGCAGTTCATTTTAAAACAAAAGCAAGCGTAAAAAATAATATTGTGTTGTTTCCGACTTTTATGAAAGCTATGATGCACGATTTTAACAACGTCTTCTTAGAATGATAGACCACAATTACTGTACCCAGTCACAATTTATTCATTTCCACGACACCTTTAGGGATTTAAACCGCCATCATCAGCTAGATTTATGTGAATTAATATGGAATGTACACCGTCCGTCCAAGAAAGTTTAGAAATTGATTTTATTCCTGGCACGTAAGTGACGTCAGCGTAATAACTACGGTGCCGGCCTGAACTAACAACTGTAAACAACAGCTGTGAGTCGACCAGTCAGCTGTGAGCAGGCATTGGTAAGAATTAGACGTGCGTCCGAAAGTGTTCAAGACATTCTCCAGAACGTTCTGAAGAAGAAAAAAGTGTGTACAAAGCTATTCCCCCACACGCAGACACGCAAAAAAAGGAAAGGCACGAGGCATGGACGCCTGCAGTGACTTGATGACTGCACTGAAACGCAAAATGCGGACAATTCTTTTCCAGAAGAAACCGTCACAGGTGACGAGAGTTGGTGTTAGCAGTACGAATGTGCCACAAAACGACAAAGTACACACATTGGCCTGGAGGGTTTTAGGGCACCGGAGAGGGGTGGAGGACGAGCGTGTGTGTGTGTGTGGGGGGGGGGGGAGGGGTGGAAGGGGGGAGGGTGAGGTGGTACAAATCTACGTCTGGCCACGCAGATTTAGGCTCCTTGCGATGTTCCTGAATACTTTACGTGCAATGCTGGCATGTTTCTTTCGTAAGCGCGGGGCCGATTTCCATTCAAAACGAATGTTAAATACTAATCTTCCTTCCTCTCCACTTCGAGAGCTTGTCGTACTGGAGTGTCTCCCTGTAGACCCCCACGAAGATGCGCCGCGTGGTAGTCTGTTTGCCGACAGGAAGGAGTTTGTCTCTGGGGGGCTCTAGCCGCGCCTGATGCCACTTCCGCGCGCGCCGCAATCTCTTAATCGCCGCCAGAGACCGTGAGAATCGTCCGGCTTACGGGGGCCCCTCCTCCCGCGCGGCTTTTATATTTTATTTGATTGGGGCGCGCGTGTCTGCCACCGCCACGTGTGCGCCACGTGTGGCGGTGTCCCACAAAAAGCCGCAGGTAGCAGACAGCAGACACAGCTAGCTAGATTCGGCCCGGGTCGGAGCCGCGCGGACCGCACCCGTTCACACTTGCTGACGGTGTGTGGCGGAGGCGGAGGCTATAAACTATGTCACAGTCTTCCCCTCCCACCGCCACTCCAATACGCGGATGACGGGGGAGGGGAAAACGACGATTGAATGTACCACTATGTGTCGCTATCGTTGTAGTGAGTTACAAACCCGAAACTGGTTTTCTGCATCGACGAAATCTTCTCCGGTTATCGGCGTCGTCTCGTCTCGACGTTTCGACGACTTCCCTACTGTTCATCTTCAGTAGAAATCTTTACGCCAACATTGCTGTAAGAAAGCCATTTATTCTGAGCACACGCACCTTCTCGATTTGCAGCGTTTGCAGCATCTTGAAACTGCTCTGTATGTTCTCCCAGCAGAGGTGTGCTGTGTGGGAATGCAGACTTCCTCGGCGAAATTCACTGATGAAATCTCCGATTGTCAGCCGAGTCATGGCGTCGTGTTGCTGAGAAGTTGCGACGAGTTTTCATTTTCTCTTGATGATGACGAGTAGGAAGGTCGTCGAAACGTTACAACACGATACCGCGACTAGACTGATAAACGTAGAAGATTACGTCAAAGAATTTCGCCGAGAAAGTCTGAATTCCCATGTGGTTTGCAGCAGCTATTCACTCTAGTCCACCGTGTCCCTCCTCCCCTCACACCCACACACACACACACTTCCTCCAATTACCAAACTGACCAAGTCCTGTTTCTTGACGCTGTGTCCTGTCAACTTCTAGTCAAGTTTTGCCGTACATTTATTATTTCCTCAGTTCGATTGAGTACCTCTTCATTCGATTTTCCACCTACCCGTCTCATTTCCAACATTCCATAAACTTGTATTCTCTTCTTCTCTGTATTTCTTATCGTCCTCGTTCCACTTGCATACAAGACTGCGCTCGAAACAAATACTTTCCAAGAAAGAGTATGTAACAATTAAGTATATTACACATAGTTCTGTTGAGGGCAACAGCAACTGAAGTAATCCATATTTCAGAAATAAACTGCTTTCAGTTGTATATGAAATTTTACAGGAACACTATCCATTTCGTTATTTCAAAAGAAATCTTCAGGTGTACATCTACAAGATAGGAAATGTAACATCGGCATTATGGTAAAAAAATGCCAGATACCTATCCTAGTAATCAGTACTGTATGACAACCGATATGAAATACTCACAGGTCAGTAAAACATATGTACAGCTGAAAGCGGTTTTTTTCTGAAACATGACTTAAGTCTATATTTGTTGTTAACAATTTTTTGTTTTT
Organism: Schistocerca gregaria; assembly: GCF_023897955.1. NCBI lineage: Eukaryota > Metazoa > Arthropoda > Insecta > Orthoptera > Acrididae > Schistocerca > Schistocerca gregaria. The sequence continues at coordinate 56,667,599 of NC_064927.1, forward strand.
CTTATTATTGCCAGATTTACATTTCACATCCTCTTTACTTCAGCCACTGCCAGTTATTTTGCTGCCCAAATAACAAAACTCGTATACGTCTTTCAGTGTCTCATTTCGTAATCCAATTCCCTCAGCATCACCTGACGTTTTTTACTGCATTCCATCACACTTGTTTTAATTTTGTTGATATAGATCTCATAACCTCTTTCCACGACAGTATTCCGATCAACTTCTTTTACAACCCTGTCAAAATTCAGAGTAATCTGCATACCTCAAAGTCTTTATTTCCTCTCTCAGAGTTTTAATTACCTTTCCAAATTTTTTTCCTTGCTTTGCCTCATTGCTTGCTCGGCATATGCTGTATTAGACGAATCTGTTTAATCTGATCCTCGCCATTATCCCGCGGAGGGTTTATGTTGGAGGAGACATTATGGTCCTCAACTCATACTTAGTGGCCGCTTCACTTTGTGACATTAGGCATGAGATCACGTCCGATACATACGCGTAGATATTATGAGATGACGGCATGATTCGCAACGGAAAAGTTAAAGATCCGTTTGCATCTCGCCTAGCGCCTAGCTCACCACGTACTAATGGTCTCTCTAGGCCAGGAAGTGGCGGGAACCTCAGAGTAGCCGATTAGTAACGGCAGTTTCTGAGCTGCGTTAACGTGTAGGAGTTCTTGTGCAAAGCACTAGGTATGAAAAGATACGACCTGAAAAATGCCTGCATATAAGGAGGAACAAAGGAAAACGAGACGGATGGAAAAAAAGTAATCGCCATAACTGTAAATACATTTACGCGACTGTAAGAGCAGATGGTCAGTGACTTGGTGAAAAAATGTTTCCGGTTGCCTACGGAACCATCTACATCTCATCAAAGTCAGCAAGCCACCTAATGGTGCGTGGTGGAGTGTACTTTCGGTACCACTATCTGATCCCTCCAACCCTATTCCACTCGCCAATAGTGCGTGGGAAAATTGCCTGTAAGCTCTAATTTCTCGAATTTTCTCCTCGTGGTCAATACGCGAAATGTATGTGCGGGAAAGTAATATGTTGTCTGACTCCTCCTGAAAAGTGCTGTCCCTAAATTTCATTAGGAAATCTCTCCGTGATGCACAACGCCTCTCTTGCAACGTCTGCCAGTGGAGTTTGTTTAGCATCTCCGTAACGCTCTCTGCCAGTCAAACGATCCCGTGACGAAACGCGCCGCTCTTCGTTGAATCTTCTCTGTCTCTATCAGTCCTACCTCCTAGTGATCCCGGATAGATGAACAGTACTCAAGAATCGGGCGAACAAGAGCTTTATAAGCAAATTCTTTCGTGAATGAGTTACATTTCCTTAAGATTCTTCCGATGATTCTGAGTTTGGTGTCTGCTTTTCTCACTATCTGTTTTATGTGGTTATTCCACAAGGTCGCTCTGGATAGTTACACCAAGATATTTTACGGCAGACGCTATCTCCAGCTATCATCAATTGTGTAGCTGTACAGTAGTGGACTTTTTTCCTATGTATGCGCAATATGCTACATTTATTTACGTTCAGGGTCAACTGCCAGAGCCTGCAACATTCACCAATTCTCTGCAGGTCGTTCTGCAAATTCATACTATCTTCTGGCGTTCCTACTCTGTTGTAGACAACTGCATCTGCGAATAGTCTTAAAGAGCACCCGACGCTTTCCGCTTCATTAGCAGCAACAGTCCTATCACACCTCCCTGTCGTACCCCGGACATTACCTTTACATCTGTAGATTTTGTTCTGTTAAGAGCGACGTGTTGAGTTCTGTCTGCAAGAAGTCTTGAATCGAATAGCAAGTCTGCTCCGATGCTCCGTAAGCTCGTATTTTTTTCGTTAAACGGCAATGCGGGACGGTGTCAAATGCTTTACTGAAATCAAGCAATACGGCATCAACCTGAGCGCCGTTGTCCACTGCGCTATGGATCTCATGGAAGAACAGAGGGAGCTGTGTTTCGTAGGATCTCTATTTGCGGAATCCATGTTGATTTTTATAGAGGAGCTGTTCGTTTCCCAAAACCGTCATAATTCTTGAGCATAAAACATATTCCATAGTTCAACAACATTATTGCACACAGGCGCGCACATCTTCGTCCGAAGCATATCTGTGATGACGAATGTCCTTTCTTCAGGGCTCCAAAAATATGTAAATCCCATGGGCGGAGATCGGGACTGTATGTTGGATGTGTAAGGGCTTCCCAGAGATACTTCAGCAGCCTCGTCGGATCAGCCTTGGCGTCACCATTCCAGATCTCTTCCCATGCGATTTTCATATTTTTGGAACCCTGAAGAAAGAGATTCATGACCATCGATATGCTTCGGACGAATAGGTGAGCGCGCCTGTGTGCAATCATGGTTCCGTGGGTAACCGCAGTCATTTTTCCATCAAGTCAGTGACGGTCTTGTCTCGCAAGGGAATAAAAGTATTAACAGTTATGGTGACTGCTTTTGAAATCTTAACAGCTTACTTACTCCGTGTTCCTTTTGTATCAAATAATATACAATGCAAAAGACGCTTGTTACTAACATTTTATTTCCACGATGCGTCTCGGCAGCATGCCGCCATCATCAGGTGCTTTGACACTTACTTTTACATTGTAATTAATATGAAGTGAGATTAGTTCCTATGCTGTGTGTGCCAGTGATGCTATGTCTCAAAAAAGAGGCCAGTTCAGAAAATATATACGGTATACTGTGTACATTATGTGATAAGCATCATTAATCATGTTGTCAGTACATTTACTTACATGTTTGTTAGTAATTTCGTTGTCTGCCGCACAGACAGAAAGACAACAGCAGCAGATGCCACTATACACAGTTCATCCATACACACTTCATCTTGCCACCCCACGACACACAAGCACACCGTTTTACGAGACAGTATGCACTCCTTCCGATCTGATCATGTAAACGTACCCAAGTTGTGGACTGATTTCAAAGAGATAGTATAGACGGCAATTGAGAGACATATACCATATAAATTAATAAGTGATGGTACTGATCCCCATGGTACGCAAAACGGGTCACATCGCTGTTGCAGAAATAGCGAAAAAAGTATCCCAAATTTAAAAGAACGTAAAATCCCCAAGAATGGCAAAGTTTTGCAGAAGTTCGAAATATAACGCGTACTTCAGTGCAAGATGCTTTCTATAATTTCCACAACGAAACTCTGTCTCGAAATCTGGCAGAAAACCCAAAGAGATTCTTGTCATACTTAAAGCACACCATCAGCAAGGCGCAATCAATACCTTCAACAAACAAAAATGGTTCAAATTGGTCTGAGCACTATGGAACTTAACATCTGTGGTCATCAGTCCCCTAGAACTTAGAACTACTTAAACCTAACTAACCTAAGGACATCACACACATCCATGATCGAGGCAAGATTCGAACCTGCGACCGTAGCAGTCGCACGGTTCCTGACTGCTCGCCTAGAACCGCGGCCGGCACTATCAATACCTTCACTGCGCGATAACAACGGTGAAGTCACAGATGACAGTGCCAGTAAAGCAGGGTTATTAAACATGGTTTTCCGAAGCTCCTTCTCCGAAGACGGCGAAGTAAATATTCTTGAATTACAGTCAAGAACAAATGTCAAGATCAGAAACATAGATCTCCGCGGTGTAGCAAGGAAGCTTAGCTGACAATAGCTCCATATTTAGAAATTATATAAAACCACTCGCTCACAGAAAGATACGTACGTAAAGACTGGAAAATTGCTCAAGTAACATCAATATCCGCCGGCCGGAGTGGCCGTGCGGTGCTAAGCGCTACAGTCTGGAACCTAGCGACCGCTACGGTCGCAGGTTCGAATCCTGCCTCAGGCATGGATGTGTGTGATGTCCTTAGGTTAGTTAGGTTTAATTAGTACTAAGTTCTTGACGACTGATGATCTCAGGAGTTAAGTCGCATAGTGCTCAGAGCCATTTGAGCCACATCGATATCCAAAAAGGGAAGTGGGCCCATATCACTAACGTCGATCTGCACTAGGGTTTATGAAGTACCTCGAAGAAAATGACTTATTGACACACAATCATCACAGATCCAGAAAATATCGTTCTTGTGAAACACAACTAGCTCTTTATACTCATGAAATAATTAATGCTGTCGGCAGGGGATGTCAAATTGATTCCATATTTTTAGATTTCCAGAAGGTTTTCGACACCGTTCGTCACAAGCGTCTTCTAACCAAACTGCGTGCCTATGGAATTCGCCACAGTTGTGCTACTGGATTCGTGATTTCATGTCAGAAAGGTCACAGTTCGTATTAACAGACGAAAAGTCATAGAGTAAAGCAGAAATAATATTCACCGTTCCCCAAGGAAGTGCTATAGGCCCTCGATTGTTAGTGATCTATATTAACGACATAGGAGACAATCTCAGTAGCCGTCTTAGATTGTTTGCAGATGATGCTGTCATTTACCGTCTTGTAAAGTAATCAGATGACCAAAACGAAATGCAAAATAATTTAGATAAGATATCTGTATGGTGCAAAAAGTGGCTATTGACCCTTCTAAAAGAAATCCGCTAAATTTTGATTACGCAATAAGTCACAGAAATCTGAAGGCTGTAAATTCAACTAAATACTTAGGGGTTACAATTACAAATACCCTAAATTGGAACGATCACATAGATAATGCTGTGGCTAGAGCCAACCAAAGACTGCGATTCATTGGCAGAACACTTAGAAGGTGCAAAAGGTCTACTAAAGAGAGTGCTTAAACCACACTTATCCACCCTGTTCTGGAATTTTGCTGTGTGGTGTGGGATACGCATCAGTTGAGACTGACGGATGACATCGAAAATTTACAAAGAAGGGCAGCTCGTTTTGTACTACCGCGAAGTAGGAGAGAGAGTGCCACACACATTATACATGAATTGGAGAGGCTATCATTAAAACAAATGCGTTTTTCGTTGCGACGGGATCTTCTCGTGAAAATTCAATCACCAGTTTTGTCCTCCGATGAAAACATTCTGTTAGCACACACCTAGATAGGGAGAAATGGTCATCACGATGAAATAAGAGAAATCAGAGCTCGCACAGAAAAATTTAAGTGCTTGTTTTTCCGCGGGCCGTTCGAGAGTGACAAGGTAGAGCGACAGCTTGAAGGTGGTTCATTGAACCCTCTGCCAAGCACTTTATTGCTAGTAGCAGAGTAATCACGTATATGTAGGTGTAGATACAGAACATTAACAGAGCCAGCAGTGCCCCCATAATTCAACAAGGTTTTTACGAGCTCAGAACAATCAAACAAATAGCCAGCTTCTGTGGCCGAGCAGTTCTAGACGCTTCAGTCCGGAACGGCGCTGCTGCTACGGTTGCAGGTTCCAGTCCTGCCTCGGGCATGGATGTGTGTGATGTCCTTAGGTTAGTTAGGTTTAAGTAGTTCTAAGTTCTAGGGGACTGATGACCTCAGATGCTAAGTCCCATAGTGATGAGAGCCATTTGAACCAATCAAACAAATAGCTACAGCAAAAGGCTACGATGACACACTGATCGACAGTCTCAGACAAAAAAAGAAAAGAAAAACTGCATTAAACCAATTTCTACGCAGAAAACGAAAAAAGAAACTGACTGCTTGCATCCGTTTCACAAATAGCAAATATTTTCAGACCGCACAACATTGACATTGCCCTCACAGCACATAACAAACTGCAACACACACGGACACACAATATGCAGATACAATATGCAGATACAATAACAATCGGGCATTTATAAAATACTACATAGTACCTGCAAAGCCTTCCATCTAGGCCAAATCAGGAGAGACTTCCAGAAAAGATACAACGTGCATTAAATGCCTACCACACTAACAACTATAATAAATCACCAATAGGCAGCCACATTAGAAAACACATTATGTTGCGCACGATCTTCATATACTGCATAAAATGGACAAGGGACACTAAATGGACTTATATGAAGAATTGTACACATTCATTCACGGCACACAAAACGGAGACATCTTACTAAATGATAAACTTGAAAGCAATAATATTAACATTAAATGAAACAACAAGTTTACTGTTACGAGTCACTGTTTATTTATCTGCACGACGCGTTTCAAATGTGTAAACCCCCAACTTCAGGTGGATTTACTTTACTTGGTATGAATTCGTGTGTGTGTTGTGTTACGATTTTTTGGAGGACCTTGAGGTAGCCTAGTGGGGAAACGAAACACTATTTCAAAACATGATTTTGGGTTTCTTTTGACAAAAAACTAAACTTATGTCTAACGATAAAAATAAAATAAGTAAAATAGAGTAACTACAGTGGTCACAGGAACCTGTGACCACTGTAGGTACTTTACTGGTAACAGTAAACTTGTTGTTTCATTTAATGTCAATAACAACGACGGCAAAGCCTAACCAAAGTGTTCGCACTAAGTCTTCAAAAATTTCTGCAATGTTGAAAACCTATTTCATTGAAATAATCGTCTTTACCAACTATTCACGTAATATTTGCCATGACAGAAATACATCTAGATACAAAAAAACTCCTCTTCATCCATACCACTGTCTTAGCAATAAAAACTTGTTTATCGTAGCTGTCAAGACTGTGCTGTATTTGTTAGTGTGATCTGTGTAGCAGACAACGAAATTACCAACAAAAATCTAAGTAAATGCACCAACAAAATGACAAATCATGCTTATCACGTAATCTACACACCATAACATATTAATCTTACTGAAGAGTCGAATTTTTCAACACTTAACATCAGAGGTACATACAGCAAAGGAAATTAAGCTCACTTCATATTAATTAAATCTAAAATTGTAAATGCACCTGATGATAGGCAGCAAGCTGCCGAAACGTATCGTTCTAATAAAAATTAGTAACAAGTGACTGATGCTGTATACAGCATGGAGAAAAATTATGTCACGAAATTTTAACCCTGGATAACTGCTACCAGTAGGAACCAAAATTACTAATGTTGTGTAGGTCGACAACGCACCATTTTTAAGCAACGGAACTTGGCGCCACGCGCTCCGATTGGCCGTAGGGTTGCCCTGTCGCCGTGTGTCGGTTGACCGGCAGCGCTGTGGTTGTTCGTTCACACATACGAACGTCCCTCGCCCCGCCACTGCCCCAACGAGATACGCACACGTGTCGAGTAGGTCTTGGTGTTTGTCTCCACCTCACGTCAGAGGCATTCACAAGTAAGCTTCGCTTCGGAGCACACACACACGTCACCTGCAATTTAGTCATACAGTAAGCATGGCGGCACAGTATTCGTTTGAAGAACGACATATGGTTTATGGACTAGCCGACGGTAATGCTCACTAAGCTCGACGGTTGTATGAGGAACGCTACCAGGCAAGACGCCCCCCACACCCGCAAACGTTTACAGCAACTCACCGGCGACTTGGCGAAACAGGCTCGTTAGCGGGATATCATAGTGTTGCTGCAAGATCCCGAACACGACGGGATGCTGCATTTGAAGAGATTGTTCTCGAGCACTTCGAGAAAGCACCTACAACAAGTACTCGAGCGGTTGGACACGACATGGGGGTTACTCATCAGTTCCTGTGGGAGGTTTTGAGGGCTGACGGCCAGCATTCATTTAGTTTCCCATCCTATCCAAGACCTATGGACTATGAACACAGGCTTGAGATTTGTTTGGTGGCTTCTGCGACGTGTTGCACGAGATCCCGACTTCCCCGCCATTGTTTCGTATACTGACGAGTGCACCTTCCATTCGGATGGCCTTTACAACATTCGAAACGTTCATCGCTTGGCAAGGGAAATACTCACGTCATGTACGTCCATGGACAAAAAAAAAGTTCAAATGGCTCTTTTTTTGTGTGAGACTGTCGATCAGTGTGTCATCGTAGCCATTTGCTGTAGCTACTTGTTTGATTGGTTCAAATGGCTCTGAGCACTATGGGACTTAACATCTATGGTCATCAGTCCCCTAGAATTAGAACTACTTAAACCTAACTAACCTAAGGACATCACACAACACCCAATCATCACGAGGCAGAGAAAATCCCTGACCCCGCCGGGAATCGAACCCGGGAACCCGGGCGCGGGACGTCCATGGGCACAAGGAGCGTTTTTCGCTCAACATTTGGGCAGGCATTGTGAGTGATCATCTGATTGGGCCGGTCTGTCTACCTCCTCGACTTGCAGCGGCAAAATACCTTCACTTTTTGTTAGAAACTTTACCCGGACTGCTGTAAGATGTACCCTGGACGTTCGGCTATGCATGTTGTTGCAGCATGGTGGGGCACCCGCACATAACAGTCGTGCTGTGCGCGTATATTTAAATGAACTCTTCGGCGGCCGGATAATTGGCAGAGGTGCTGGTAGGGCGTGGTCCCTGCTATCACCAGACCTCACGCCAACGGACTTTTTCCTGTGGGGATCCTTCAAGGTTCTAGTTCACCCACCAGGACGCGAACTATCTGGAAACGAAAAGGAATTAATGGATCGCATTCAACATGGCGCAAGTCACACCAGGGAAATGCCAGGAATCTTTGAAAGAGTACTGCGAAACACCGTTCGATGATACCAACCTTGTGTCACGTCAGAGGGTCGCCAGTTCGAGCACCTGCTTTTAAGAAAACAGCTACAAAGAAGGTTCTTTTCAGGGCCGACACAATTTGTAAAAGACTTTCTGTACGCGAACTAACAGCTATTGAAGTGAAACTTCCTGGCAGATTAAAACTGTGTGCCCGACCGAGACTCGAACTCGGGATCTTTGCTTTTCGCGGGAAAGTGCTCTACCATCTGAGCTACCGAAGCACGACTGACGCCCGGTACTCACAGCTTTACTTCTGCCAGTACCTCGTCTCCTACCTTCCAAACTTTACAGAAACTCTCCTGCGAACCTTGCAGAACTAGCACTCCTGAAAGAAAGGATACTGCGGAGACATGGCTTAGCCACAGCCTGGGGGATGTTTACAGAATGAGATTTTCACTCTGCAGCGGAGTGTGCGCTGATATGAAACTTCCTGGCAGATTTAAACTGTTTCGCAGAAGAGCTTCTGTAAAGTTTGGAAGGTAGGAGACGGATACTGGCAGAAGTAAAGCTGTGAGTACCGGGCGTGAGTCGTGCTTCGGTAGCTCAGTTGGTAGAGCACTTGCCCGCGAAAGGCAAAGGTCCCGAGTTCGAGTCTCGGTCGGGCACACAGTTTTAATCTGCCAGGAAGTTTCATATCAGCGCACACTCCGCTGCAGAGTGAAAATCTCATTCTGGAAGCTATTGAAGTGTTTGTTCCCGGTACGTCTTATCATGAAAGTACTATGGATTTGTCGGGACCCCGGCGGCTTTGGCCACAAGTCCCCAGAGTGAAAGGCTGGCGCGCTACCACCTAGCGTGTTGGCCGCCTTGCATACGTCACGATCTCCGGCAGGCAAAGTGTTCGAGGTCATGCGTTGTTCAGTGCACCCGGCAACAGGACAATCCCGCGGCCAATCGGAGCTCGTGGCGTCAAGTTTTCGTAGTTTAAAAGTTGCGCGCTGTCGACCTGCGCAACCTTAGTAATTTTGGCTCCTACTGGCATCAGCTATCCAGGGTTAAGATTTCGTGACACTTTTCTCCACCCTTCATATTATTTCATAAAAATTCTACAAAACAATTGCAGCCCTCAAATGACATCGACATAATATGAGTTAAATTCAGTGCGGCTCGACGGCCGGGTGTAAGCCCTCCAGATGGACTTCCCTTCCACGACTGGCGTCTCCCTGACCTACACCAGAAATCCTACCGCGGAAGGCGGACCTACAGTTCAACGTGAAATCAGAACCACGGGACGTTCCTGAAGATTCTTCGCATAACTATGTACTGAAGGCTAAGTTAAAGCCCGAGTGAAATATTCAGTAATAAGGGGATCAGAAAATAGTATAACGGCAGTAGGAAGGTAGGGCAGAGAATGAGTTACTGTGAACAGGTTCAGTGATAGGACTGATCTCATCAGAATCGACAGCAAACAAACACCGACGACGATAGTTTCGGTATACATCCTGACGTCACAAGCCAAGATGAAGAGATAGAAATAGTATAAGAGGATATTGAAAGGCTAATTCAGCACTTAAAGTGAGATGAAAATCTAATACTCATGGTGCATTTAAACGCACCATTTAATGTTAACATTATTACTTTCAAGTTTATCATTTAGTAATATGTCTCCGTGTAGTGTGGCGTGAATGAATATGTACAATTCTTCATATAAGTCCATGTGGTGTCCCTTCTCCATTTTATGTAGTATATGAAGATCATGCGCAATATAAAGTTTTCTATGTCGGTGCCCATTGGTGGCTTATTATAGTTGTTAGTGTGGTAGGCATTTATACGCACGTTGTTCAAATGGTTCTGAGCACTATGCGGCTTAACATCGCGGAAGGAGAAGAAGAAAGAGTTACAGGAGAATGCGGACTTTGTACTAGGAGTGAGAGCGGAGAAAGACGAACTCAGTTCTGAAAAAAATTCAGCTCTGTTTGAGAATCACGGGAAAGATGGGTGATATACAACATGCACAAAGAGCCAAGAGGAAACAGGAAGAGTGAAATATCGAGAATGAAGTTATTTGATTAAAAAGGATGTAAGACTAGGATGTAGTCTTCTGTCCCTACAGTTCGGACTATGCATCGCAAAAGCAATGACACAAATAAAAGAAAGGTTCAACAGTGAAGTTAAAATTCAGACTAAAAGGATAGCAATGATAATATTCGCTGATGACATTGCTGTACCCAGTGAAAGTGCAGAAGAATTACAGGATCAGTTGCATGGAATGATGAGTCTAACAACTACAGAAAGTGGACAATGAGTAAACTGAAAAAAGACAAAAGTAATGAGAAGTAGCAGAAATATGGACAGCGAGAAACTTAACATGGGGACTGGTGATCACGAAGTAGGAGAAGCTAAGGCAGCTACCTAGACATCAAAATAATCCACGATGGTCTAATTTAAGGAAGAAATTCCTGAGAATTTACGTTTGGAACAGAGAATTGTATGATAATGAAAGGTGGACTGTGGGAATACCGTAAAAGATCAGAGTCGAAGTATCTTATTGTGAGATGTGGTGCTACTGAAGAATATTGAAAACTAGGTGGTGTGATAAGGTAAGGGATGAGGAGATTCTGCGGAGAATTGGTAATGGAAGGAATAATGGAAAACTCCGTCGTACTAAAGGGAGCTGTAGAGGGTGAAAGCTATATAGGAAAACAGAGATTGGAATACATCCAGCAAATAATTGACGATGTAGGTTGCAACTGCTACCCCGAGATGAAGAGGTTAACGCCGGAGAGGAATTGGTAGCGAGCCACATCAATCCAGCCAGAAGACTGATGACTCACACCACCAGCCTCGACTGTGGACGATTAGCAGAGGCCGTCAAGAAAACAGCCGGATGGTCGGAAAGGAAGGCCAGTGTGGAGGCGGTATGTTCGCCTGGCGGTGTCGTCCTAGCTGAAGAGGACGCTCTGACTCGGCCACTGAGACGCAGCGGGCGCAGCTGGCTGCAAGCCGCGCCTCCCGTCGCCACCAATGACGGCTCACTGGGACGTTCTCTGAATTGGTGAAGACAGGCTCGCTATTGGTAGCATCGTATCCAGGAACGGGGGACAACCTCTGGTCTGGAGCCAAGTTAAAAAATATATTTGTATAGTTCCGCGATCAGTTCCAACGGACTACGCGATACGACCGATCGCCGTGTCCTCCTTGCCATGTATAGTCAACTGGAAGCAGTATGAAGAGACGCGAGCTCAGCAAAGCGTCCTGCCGGCCGTTGTCACATTTCCAGACGATGGAGTCGCTACTCGCTGCTTCTCAGTCAGGCAGTTCCTCAGTTGGCATCATGAGATACAGTGCATCCTGTTCCATTCCTCCCAAGGAAAAATCCACGGCAGTGGCAAGAATTAAAGCTGCGTCCTGCGCATTGCGTTCATCCATGCAACGCCTCAGCTACGGACACGTGATAAACGTCCCAATATTTGAACATTTATAGCTGTGAAGAATTAAAGATTTAATCCTGTATCATGACGCGCCATTGGAACGTATTGTAGGGCATGAAGTAATTTGACATCGATATGCTTATTTGTGAAGAATTAAAGATTTAATTCTTATCATTACGCGCCACTGGAACGTATTGTAGGGCATGAAGTAATTTGACATCGATATGCATATTTCAGAAAAAAAATTAAATTTGCTGTCTTGATTTTTATGTTGCTGCTCGCACAAACTGATACGACAATTCAGTACTATCGTTTGCAAATTGTGAATGGTGCAGACCGGCACTCCCATGACATAGCTTGTTCGACGTGTGTGCTGTCACAGGCGTAACTCGTACATAGAGGCGAACGGCAGTTTATGCGTCATATTAAACAGATTAAACAGATACTGAGAAACTGACGCAAGAAATCGTGTCCAACCCGTGCGCGGGTATGAAGAAGTTACCTGTAGAGATCAACTAGCCATCTCCTTGTGTACACGTCATTTTTGATCAATGGTGCAAAAGGTTTTTTGTTTGTTTTTTTGTTTTTTGTTTTGTGACTGTAGCGATACATTTGTAAAGTGGGCGGATGTCGTTAATCCTGCAGTTAAACGCACACTACAGTGATATGAGATGTGGTTTGATCTCGTTGATACATTTCAAAGTGCACAGACACTACCTCACAGGTCAGAACCCTGAATATATGGCATCATACGGAAAGTCAGAGGATCATAAAGAGAGTATTTTTAGATGAGGGACCAACGGCTGCGGAAGATAATTCAGGAGTAACCGAGTTTTCGGCGCGAGCAAAGCATGGGAGGCGCATGTTTGCAAAATTTTTACATTTCTTACGAAACCATTATCTGGCGGATCGGTGTCGGCGATGTCATCTTTAAAAGCAGACCACAGACGTCTGCTAAGTTGTCCCACGGAGGCATTGACGCCTCGTGATTGGCTATCGAAGGCGATTTTAGCACCGTATCTACAAGTGCGCAGTCCGCTCCCGCAAGCACAAGTATTTTAGCTGTCTCCGCACATATAAAACAGTGCAAACCACTTCAACCAGTTCAGCACGGTGAGGCTCAGACGGCAGGCTAGCGCACCTGACTAGATTTTCGTCTCCTGATGTCGGACCTCGTAATTGATTGGGATCTGGAAGTATTTCTCTCTGTAGGCGGAGAGTGGGCTGTAGTTGTAATAGCGGAGCATATCGGACAGAGACATGCACCCTCTTTACCAGTAGAAGCATTACATTTTCAGGTCTGTGTGTGACTTTTGAGTGAAGTGGAGGGAACATACCCGTTTAGTGTCTCGGACATGTCGGGTTACGCACCTACAAAACGGAATTTGCCGGAAATGTTTTTCTTCGGCTACCATCGCAAGAAATGTGCTGTGCAAAGTCATCGTTCATTAGCTCTGTAGGAAAGAACGCGCAGAGATTGGTTTCGTCGATTCAAAGGCAACGATTTTGAGTTGTGCGACGAAATACGTCATGGTCGGCGTGGTGTATCATAAGTTGGTGCAGCTAGGTGTGAAGGTGAACGCTACGAAGCTGTTATCCAACTTGAATCGCGTACTTGAGGACAAATGCCTGCAGTAGGCTCAAACACATGTCAAAACCATTCTGATTGGGAGCCTTGAAGAAACTTCGATAGGATATCTTACACCACTCGACATATTCACATGCCATTGCCCATCAGAGTAGCATTTCTTCCACTGGATGCAGCTTGCCCTTTCTCATCGACACTTCACATCTTGTAATGGTCTCGGAGACTTGCGACCGAGGAATAAGTGCACTAATACACAGGGTAAGGTGTTTCCCATTCCTCCCGCCCCCCCTCTTCCTCCCCCCCCCCCCCCCCCACACTCCTCGCACCCCTAGCTCTCATGGAAAGGATAAAATATAGTCTTGCCAGGTGCTTTTATTTCAAGAAAATATGGTTAGTGCGCTGATTGTTAACGGTGTCGGCACTGGAACATTTTTATGGCTACTTACAAGTCACCATTCTTCTTCCAAAATATTGAAATTATTCCATACTCCCAGGTCTAGCAGCCCCACCCAAGAAAGAGTCGTGTGGCCGCCCTCGCCGAGGGTATATTCGATAAATTCTCTTATACCATTCTATTAAAATGAGCATGTATTTTCTGTTCAACAGACAACGAGAGCTAGTTCAATTCCCCAATACATTCCAAAGGACCGAGAAAGTAAAGTTCGACCGTCACCGCATTTTAGTGAAACAGCACCATCCTTTAAACAATCTAATTCCCATGTATAAACATCTTAGAACGTTTCGTTACTTCACAACTGAAGTAATTCGTTAAATATTTGATGTTAAACATGTGAACTTTTATGGCTTCAGACGCAAAACCCTACTTTTGTTGGTTTCATTAATTACGCATTATTTACCCGTAGCTTACAGAAAAAGTGAAAAGCAAATCTCAGTCTTTATGAGGTCGCATCTCCCGACCTATGTGTCCTACAATGACATCAGTTTGAAGGTACACCGAGTCGTACACGTGCTGTTGTGTAGCTAACAGAGCTAAAATGTCGTGCCTGAACCTGAATTTTCACTGGACCTTCACCCAGATCAACATACATAGTCCGCCAGCTACTATATGGTGCACCTAGTCGTTTCTTCTTGTGTTCCACTCGCAAATAGGACGACAGAAAAACGCCTGTCTATACGCCTCTGTATGTACCCCAACACCTCTAATCTTATCTTCATCATCCTTACACAAAATATACGGTGCGGCATTAGAATCGCTTTGCAGTCGGCCTCAAATGTCGGTTCTCTAAATTTTCTCAATATTGGTCCTCGAAAACAACGTCACTTTACCTCCAGTGTTTCCCATTTGTTCCCTAAGCATTTCGTATGACTTGTTCGTCGTTCGAACCTACTGGTAATAAATCTAGCAGTCCGCCTTTGAATTTCTTCTATGTCTTCCTGTAATCCGAGCTGGTGCGGATCCCAAACACTCGAACATTATTCAGCAAAGGGCCGCGCTAGCGCCCTATATGCGGTCTCCTTTACAGATAAACCACACTCTCCTAAAATTCTCTCAATAAACCGAGGTCGACCATTCGTCTTTCGTACTACAGTCCTTACACGCTCGTTCCATTTGACATCGCTGTGCAGCGTTACGGCCAGATATCTGAACGACGTGACTGTGTCAACCAAAACACTGCTAGTGTTGAACTCGAACATAATATGTTTGTTTTTCCTACATTTTCTGCATTAACTTACATTTTATACATCTACATCTACCCCTGCATGGATGCCCTGGTAGTCACGTGCGTGACAGAGAGTTCAATGAAGCAACCTCACAATAATTCTCTATTATTCCAAATTTCTTACAGCAAGCAGGAAAAACAGACACCTCTATTTTCCGCGCGAGCTCTGATTTCTCTTATTTTATTATGATGATCGTATCTCCTTGTATAGGTCGGTGTCATCAAAATATTTTCGCATTTCTAGGAGAGTTAGCTGTCATCATCACATGAACAAGAAATTTTGTCCAAGTAGTCTTGTATCCTCCTACAGCCAGCCAACAACGACGCCTTCCCACATACGACAGAGTTGTCAGCTGTTACCCTGTCTGCCTGGTTATTTATGTACGCATAAAATAACAGCAAACTGTCACACTTCCCTGGAACACTTCAGACGCT
This sequence comes from Schistocerca gregaria, assembly GCF_023897955.1. Classification (NCBI taxonomy): domain Eukaryota; kingdom Metazoa; phylum Arthropoda; class Insecta; order Orthoptera; family Acrididae; genus Schistocerca; species Schistocerca gregaria. Next base: position 56,683,211 of record NC_064927.1, read on the forward strand.
ATCCTTGTCTGACGAACATTTGCCATCGATAACTTAAGAAGTCTTCGAGCCAGGAAGCTTGTACTTACGTTAACAGTCGGCACTGTGATACCGTGTCAAATACTTTACGGAAATATAGGAATACGGAATCGGCTTTTTGCCCTTCTTCCATGGTTCGCAGAATCTCAAGTGAGAAAAGGGCAAGCTGAGTTTCGCATAAGCGATGCTTTCTAAAATGGTGCTGATTTGTACACAGAAGCTTTTCTCTCGCAATGACTTTTATTGTATTTGAACTGAGATATATTCAAAGATTCTGCAGCAAACCGATATTAGTCTGTAATTTTGTGGGTCCTTTCTTTTACCTTTCTTACGTACAGGAGTCACTTGCACTTTTTTTCCAGTCTCTTGGCACTGTGCGGTGGGTGAGAGATTCACGATAAATGCAGCCTAAGTAAGGGGCCAGTGCCATAGAGTACTCTTTGTAAAACCGAACTGGGATTTCACCACGACCTGGCGACGTATTTGCTTTCAACACTTTCAGCTATTTGTTCAAGGGATTCTCATTACTGTGTCCTCCGCACGGAAGTCCATGCAGTGGTCAAACGACAGTATGTTTGTACTATTTTACTGCGTAAAGGATTTCTTGGATGAGAATTTTAAAATTTCGTCTTTAGCTATCTTTTACTGCCACACCAGACTGGTCAGAGAGTGACTTATATCTACTTAGGGATTTTACGTAGCACTAGAATTTTCACGGGTTCTCGCAAGATCTATTGCTAAGGTATGACTATGGCAGTTGTTGTTAGCTCCACGCATCGATCTTTCTACAGATGCACCAATTTCTGTTGACTTATGAGCGTTCTCTTCTGAACCGAAAGTGCAACAGCCTTTGCTTCCTCAGCATTTTTGTAATCTCCTTCTTAAACGACGATGAAACTTTTCCGTTCTTAGTCCAGATACTCAGTACATACTTCTCCAGAATATAATTTACAATCCATTTAAACGTTGTCCATCATTCCTCTACGTCCATCGTACTGGAACTAAATGATGTCAATTCCTCTACGTCCATCGTACTGGAACTAAATGATGTCAATTCATTGTCTAAGAGGGATGCTAAATACTGTATGTTGTTTCTAGCAGAAATACTCTCTTAGCCTTCCTGACTGGTTTATTAACTTTAGCAACCATCGTCGCTAATCCCTGTTTCAATACTGACGCGCTCGATTAGGTCTGGTCTCTTTGTAGCTACGAGGTCTAAAATATTTCCATTGCGTGTGGACTAGCTGCTCAAGACTGTTTTCAGAAAACACGTTCAGAAGAACTTCGCAAGAGTGTATGTATCTCCTGCAATGAATACGTCCTAGACTATACTCGGTAGGTTAAAGTCGCCTCCAACCAATATTACATGCTCTGTGTATTTCCGCACTGCTAACTGTAGACGTCGAATCAATGACTAAAACTGTCACAGCAGAATCGTGTGGCCGGTACAGACAGATTTAACCTAGACCTGTTATATGCGACTTCACTGTTACACTTCCTGGGAGGTATCAGCGAGATAGAGTTTCGAATATGTCTGACTTTGTAACGTTTGTCGGAATTCGCTAAGTGGCCTTATTCTCAAGCATTGGACGAATATAATGTGGGTAGTGCGCGCATCCGTGAGGTACTGTGCCCAAAGGCATACACACTCTTCATAACTCCGTTGACTTCAACGCAACATTATAGCTGCTAATGATTATATCATGCAACATTTGAAATTTTAAATTCAGTCAATAACCACACTAAAGACTGAAAATCAGTTTTGCGTTAGATACGCAACCTGGAACTAGCAGCGGGTGATCGGCTAACAATTCTAGCCGTGCAGTAGTACAAACAGCCTGTCAAATTCTTGGCGCCTTCTATCACGTACAACATTCTGTTGTAGTTATTGAAGCGTATTTCGCGAACTGTCTTAAATGCTGTTAAATGATAGTAATGCAGTCTGTAAAATTTACGTTAATTCGCCGAAACGTTAAATCGTTTTTGCGTTCTATGTGATTCAATGTAACAAGCGTTACCTGTGTAGTTTAAAGGATACAGGATAACCCAGAACTCAACGCGCCCGTGACGCTAATGCACTTCTCGTGTGCTGTCCAACAGAATAATAAAGCTCTGAATCTCGATTTCTGTAAAACTCTCGAGTTGGTAACAGAGCAGCGTTTGTTACATTTGACGAGTAAAGACGATAGTTGTGCTAAAAATAAACAAAGTCCGTGATCTGTTAGGTGCACACTTCAGTTGTACCGCTAAGGTACCGAAGCGTTGCAGACGGTTGGGAGTAGTTGCGGGTGACTGCCGCCGGTGGCGCTTAGAGCTGCAGACGCGACCTTCACATGTTTCACTCGCGACGTCGCGCACTGTCGCTGGGTGCCGTCACCTGCACCGCTGAATCCACTGCCGTCCCTTCCCCACTAGGAGGACCTGTATAACAGACGATGGACGATAAATTCGAGCAACGAAATAAGTGGATAAAGTCCCAGGTGTGGAGCTCAGCCCTTTCTTCCTGGGACACTGGATCCCATCCCCTCTGAGACCATCACCCCTGAGTGTAATCAGATACTGACTGGCACCCGCCCCTTCTCCCACTATCATCGACGCCGGCGCCTACCTGTAGAAATGCAAAATATCTTTCTTTAAAAATCTTTACTTTTAAAATGACGAAAGATAAACTATATTTAGTTTTGTAGGTGTTTTATTAAACCTCGTAGTTTAACGAGTCAGTGATAAAGTTGGTATTTCTTTTTTCTGACAACCTTTTACTTACAAAATAATACAGTCCTCAGTCATCTCGAGTGCTACCTACAAGACTATCTGCATTGAGGGTAGGCACTTGTTACAAAACGTGCTTTCACTTCAATACTTCTACTCTCAGTGACACTTCCTTCACCCATACCATTCACTCCTACTAAAATTCAGCTAGTTAAAATAACTGCACAACACTTACTGTTTCCAAATCACTTGATTGCTGGACTCCTGAAGTGACAGAAATTTTGGCGGCGCTTTGCGTCTGAACACTGCCACCAATAATAATAATAATAAAACTGTGTAGGCCGCACAGCAAAGTGGTAGTCAATACATTGTTACTGTTGTCCTGTGTTGTCGATTACTTCGTTTGCGAAATGAATAATGAAGCAATTTATGACCTTTTGTAAGAATTACCTGCAGCCCGAAGACATTTTCCTGAGATATTCAAGCGTATATGATGTTTATGTCCCAATATCAATGTCATCCATGGATGACACAAAGTACAAAGTGTGTAGTTAGTGGTCTGTGTGAGGAAGATGATGTACATACATGCGTTTCATCATCTTTACCCTCGACCACATTGTGTGACACGTTAAGGTTAGTATTTGAAAGAAAAATGTGATTATAAGCTCTTACGTAATCACTATTACTGTCTTATGGAAAGTGATGATAGTAATGATTCTTTAAAAAGAATTTAAGTTGCTGACCGATTGTTTTTACCCTTAGAAAATTTCATTTTACCCCATTGGGGCAAATACCTACTGTCTTAGGAGGTCTTGCTTTCACCTCTCGTTCATTGCGTTGTCCGGAAATTTCATGTTCTCGCTGTTTTTCACTGCTTAGCGAGTTACACAAGCATCACTTACTAATGCTTGGCGTCTGAGATCGCAGATTTGAAGGTGGTGGCGGCATATCACTATTTGCGTAATTCATATGAGATTCACAAGCTTGTCATTGCTTTTACTTATCAATCAAGATGACGGACGCGGCGCCAAAATTAAGTAGTTCCTGAAAATTCGAACCAGCGAAACTTCCTGCGCTGGGTATCGACGACCAAGCGTATAACACGTCTCTCTCTCCCAAACGGTCGCGGTTTCGATTCGTCGCATAATGATAGGTATTCCCTAGTGTTTACTGGTCGGCGATCTAGGAGTCCGGGCTAGCAGACCATGTCCATTGAAGTAACCGATGATTCACAATATTTTTGCCTCCCTGACTACACGCATTCTTTGTGATACGGTTGCTCCTCTGGAATTCTCCACACTATACTGTAGCAAATGTGCAGCTCACGGTCGCGCTTGTTGATGACTCATCCAACACCGTCTCCTTACATTAAGCTGCAGGGACGATTCTTTGCAATCCGCTGTGTCCGCGAGATCCCATTTTCTCGTTCGTTTCTATTGGCAGCAATAGGTTTCCACCAACTAAGATGGCAACAGTTTGGAAACGTATAAATTCATTCACCTTTAATGATACTCCAACATGCTGCGCCATGGGCTAAATATATGTTAGCAACGTTCTCTAACTAGTAAGTATCAGAGGTTTGCTTGAATGCAGATATACGTACACCTTTGTGGGTAAACGACTGTGGCAGCACGGAAACCTGCGGATGCATCTGCAGATAAACGGGTAAATAAGTACTATATGGTTCGAACTTATATACAATGTTTGGTATAAATCAGTGAATCTGTTGTACAGATGTTTATCTTAACTGCATGATGATCCAAAACGCCACCAATAACCTTTCGGAGGTTACAGTATCAAACGAGGAAGAAACATCTAATAAATATGTGATCCAAAATGCGTATCTTAAGAGCTTTGAGGACTTGTTCATCTCTGCTGTTGTGAAACGCATCTGTTCTACTGAATAACTGGTAATAGTTCTTAAGGTATCCAATTTAGAGCCCATGTTTCGTGTAGCCCTCCTCCCAAAACATGGAAAGCAAAGAGCGTGCAGCAGGAGAGATTCATTTCGCAGTAACCAAAGTGAAGCGTTCATCTTACGACATGCATTTTAGAGCCCAAGTTTCCTAGAGGTGTTTTTTCCTGTTTTTGTCCACAGTGCCAACTGGGCAGCAATTGCGAGATTTATACCAAATAAATTAACAAACGACAGAACTGATCCTCCTTGGTACACAAAACACGTTAGAATACTGTTTCAGAAACAACGAAACAAACATGCAAAATTTAAACAGACGCAAAATCCCCAAGATTGGGAATCTGTTACAGAAGCTCGAAATTAAGCGCGGACTTCAATGCGAGATGTTTATAACAGTTTTCACAACGAAACTTTGTCTCGAAACATGGCAGAAAATCCAAAGAGATTCTGGTCGTATGTGAAGTATATTAGCCGCAAGAAACAGTCAATGCCTTCTATGTGCAATAGCAATGGAGATACTATCGAAGTCAGTGCTGCCAAAACAGAGTTACTAAACACATCCTTCCGAAATGCCTTCACAAAAGAAGACGAAGTAAATATTCCAGAATTCGAATCGAGAACAGCTGCGAACATAACGTAGAAGTAAATAGCCCCGGAGTAGTGAAGTAACTCAAATCACTTAATAAAAGCAAATCTGGTCGAGACTGTATACCAATTAGGTTCCTTTCCGAGTATGCTGATGCATTAGCTCGATACTTAACAATCATATACAACCGTTCGCTCGACGATTGATCCGTACCCAAAGACTGGGAAGTTGTACAGGTCACACAAATATTCAAGAGAGGTAATAGGAGTAATCCACTAAATTACATGACCATATCATTAACGTCGATATGCAGCAGGATTTTAGAACATATATTTTGCTCGAATATTATGAATTACCTTTAACGAAACGGTCTATTGACACACTGACAACATGTGTTTAGAAAACATCTTCCCTGTGCAACACAACTAGCTCTTTATTCACATGAAGTGTTGAGTGCTATTGGCAAGGGATTTTAGATCGATTCCGTATTTCTGGATTTCCGGAAGGCTTTTGACACTGTACCTCACAAGGGGCTCGTGGTGAAATTGCGTGCTTTCGGAATATCGTCTCACTTATGTGACTGGATTTGTGATTTCCTGTCAGAGAGGTCACAGTTCGTAGTAACTGACGGAAAGTCATCGAACAAAACAGAAGTGATTTGAGGCGTTCCCAAAGGTAGTGTTATAGGCCCTTTGCTATTCCTTACCTATATAAACGATTTGGGAGACAATCTGAGCAGCCGTCTTCGGTTGTTTGCAGATGACGCCGTCGTTTATCAACTAATAAAGTCATCAGAAGATCAAAACAAACTGTAAAACGATTTAGAAGAAATATCTGAATGGTGCGAAAAGTGGCAGTTGACTCCAAATAACGAAAAGTGTGAGGACATCCACATGAGTGCTAAAAGGAACTCGTTAAATTTAGGTTACACGATAAATCAAAAAATGGTTCAAACGGCTCTGAGCACTATGGGACTTAACATGGTCATCAGTCACCTAGAACTTAGAACTACTTAAACCTAACTAACCTAACGACAGCGCACAACACACAGTCATCACGAGGCAGAGAAAATCCCTGACCCCGCCGAGAATCGAACCCGGGCGTGGGAAGGAAGAACGCTACCGCACGACCACAAGCTGTGGACACGATAAATCAGTATAATCTAAAAGCTGCAAATTCAAATAAATACCTAGGTATTACAATTACGAACAAATTGGAAGGAACACATAGAAAATGTTGTGGGGAAGGCTAACCAAGGACTGCGTTTTATTGGCAGGACACTTAGAAAATGTAACAGATACCTACTGAGGAGACTGCTTACACTACGCTTGTCCGTCCTCTTTTAGAATACTGCTGCGTGGTGTGGGATCCTTACCCGATAGGACTGACGGAGTACATCGAAAAAGTTCACAGACAGGCAGCACGTTTTGTATTATCGTGAAATGTGGGAGAGAGTGTCACAGAAATGATACAGGATTTGGGCTGGACATCATTAAAAGAAAGGCGTGTTTCGTTGCGACGGAATCTTCTCACGAAATTCCAAACACCAATTCCTCCGAATGCGAAAATATTTTGTTGACTCCGACCCACATAGGGAGGAACGATCACCACGATAAAATAAAGGAAATCAGAGCTCGTACGGAAAGATATAGGTGTTCATTCTTTCCGCGCGCTATACGAGATTGGAATAATAGAGAATTGTGAAGGTGGTTCGATGAACCCTTTGCCAGGCACTTAAATGTGATTTGCAGAGTATCCATGTAGATGTAGATGTAGAATATTAGTCAAAACGAGGACGAAAGTCGTATAACGATATGTGAGGGATGCCTAGATTGTACTACGTTTGACATCTTATTTATTACAGCCTAAACAGCGACTTATAAAATTATTTAAGTAATGACCTCCTGAAATGCGGGATGTTGTTCTTGGTGTTTGGTTTACAAAATGGAATTTGTGTGTAAAATAAATATCCTACACGCAGTTTTCGAAACATCTGCAAGGCATACAAGTTACGAATATTGTTTCCTAATGTGTACCAGTGGGTGCATAAACTCTACCACCTACATAAACTGTGTGCTTGAGCTTAAAGACGCGAGGTGTGATCACAAAGTAGTGATAATTCTGAAAAGCACTGGGCTTCATACATTCGATTTTAAAAAATTTTGTGTCTTGTTGGTACACATGTTCCTGATGTATGTTTGCATTTTCAGCTGTTTTGAATGTTTAATTTGTTGTTGACAGCCGAAAAGGTTGTACGTGTTTCCGAATGCTCAGCGAATTTTTACTTGTGAAAAAGGTGGATCAAATAATTTTCATTTAAATTCGCTTAAAAAATGTAATACAACTCAGCATGGCATTGTAAATGTTGACTGTGGCTTTTGGTGAATCTACTATGAGTAAGACAAGAGCTACGGGTGGTATAAACATTTAGAAAGGGCAAAGAAGACGTTGAAGACGACGACCGCTCTGGACGTCCTAGCAGAAGTAATGAAAATGATTCTGGAAAGTCGCCGAATCACCATTAGAGAGGCTGCTGATGCTATCAGCATAGCCTTTGGCTCACGCCAAGCGATTTTTTCAGGTGTTTTGGGTATGATACGTGTAGCAGCGAAGCTTGTCCCGAAACTGTTGACTTTCGACCAAAAACGATGTCGGTTGGCGCCGCTCAGGAACTGCAGAATGAAGTCGACAACGATCCACGCCTGCTAAAGAAGGTTACAACAGGTGACGAAACACAGGTATGACGTTGAAACCGAGGTCCAACCGGCAATGGAGACTGTCTGAAGAGCCAAGCCCGAAAATTGTTAGACAGTTTTCATCACCTGTGAAGACTCTTCTCATAGTTTTCGATTAAAGTGATAGCGCATGATGAGTTCCTGCCTTACGGTCGCACGGCCAATAAGGAATACTGCCTGGAAATTGCGCATCGTTTGCGTGAGGAAACCGAAGAAAACAGCCAGAACAGTAATAAAACTCTCGGGGAAATTTCATCACGATAATGCTCCCATCCACATCTCAATGCATGTTCGTGATTTTTTGGCAAAAAAAAAAAGAAAAAAACATCTTTACGTTGCCTTAGCCACCGTATTCGCTGGACATGGTCCCCTGCGACTTTTTTTAATCCCGGGGCTGAGTAGAACGTCGTTTTGCCACCACTGATGAGATGAAAACAGAATCACTGAAGGAGCTTAACACCGTAACGAAAAATGACTTCCAGAAGCGCTTCCAAGACTGCAAAAACCGATGGCACAAGTGTATTACACTGAAAAGCCAAAGAAACTTGTATACGTGCCTAATATCATGTAGGAACATCGCGAGCACGCAGAAGTGCTGGAACACGACGTGGTATGGACTCGACTAATGTCTGAAGTAGTGCTGGAGGGAACTAACACCATGAATCCTGCAGGGCTGTCCATAAATCCGAAAGAGTACGACGGGGTGGAGAATAGCACGTTGCAAGGCATCCCATATGTGCTCAATTAATGTTCATGTCAGAGGAGTTCGGTGACCAGCGGAAGTGGACTCAGAACAGTGTTTCTGGAGCCAGTCTATATCAATCCTGGAGGTGTGTGATGTCGCACTGTCCTGTTGGAATTGACCAAGTCCATCGGAATGAGCAATGGACATGAATGGATGCAGGTAATCAGATAGGATGCCTACGTACTTATCACCTATCAGAGTGGTATCTAGACGTACCAGGGGTCCCATATCACTCCCACTGCACACGCCTCACCCCTGCTGACATGCAGGGTTCATGGATTCATGAGGTTGTTTCGATGTCCGTACGCGTCCATCCACTCGATACGATTTGAAACGAGACTCGTCTGACCTGGCCACATGTTTCCAGTCATCAACAGTCCAATATCTGTGTTGATGGGCCCAGGCGAGGCGTAAAGGTTTGTGTCGTGCAGTTGGCTCCGAAAGCCCATACCGATAATGCTTCGTTGAATGGTCCGCTTGCTGACACTTGTTGATGGCCCAGCACTGAAATCTGCAGTAATTTGCGGAAGGGTTGCACTTCTGTCACATTGAACGTTTCTCTTTAGTCGTCGCTCGCCTCGTTCTTGTAGGATCCTCTTCCGGCCGCAGCGATGCCGCAGATTTGATGTTTTGCCGGATTTCTGATATTCACGGTGCACTCGTGAAACGTTCGTATCAGAAAATCACCACTTCATCGCTACCTCGGAGATGTTGTGCCCCATCGCTCGTCCGCCGGGTATAACACTAAGTTAAAACTCACTTAAATGTAGATAACCTGCCACTGAAGCAGCAGCAACCGAGCTAACAACTGCGGCAGACACTTGTTATTTTGTTTATGGCCCAGCATTGAAACCTGCAGCAATTTGAGGAAGGGTTGTATGTTCTGCAGTAGCGCTGATAGTTACATCGTAGAGAAATCGGTGATATAGAGCATCTGTTAATCTTTTCGGTCTGGCTGTATGAGTCTGTGACGTATAATTGCTGCCAGTACATTGACGCTGAAGCGATCCTGACGATTCACGTGCACTGTTGCTCGAGCATTTGCAGCTGACCGCACCTGCCTATTGTGTTAATTTACTGTGTCATCTCTTGTGAACCAGGCTTCATCTACAAATTTCTCGTTACTAGCGAAACGGCTTACATCTCAGAAAGCGTTGATATTTTTGACATATACGGGGCTGTCCAATGACAACGAGACATGGGAAAAAAAGTAAGTGAACTGTTTATTATTTTAGTAGTAATCGCCGTAACTGTTAAATAGATTTATCCCATTATGAGACAAGACGACCAGTGTCTTCATGGTTGCTGTAGCGTACGGAAACATGATTGTATCCAGGCGTGCACCTCTTAGTCCGAAGGAAACTGTTGGATGTTTTTCATCAGGGCTCCTAAACTATGGAAATATCAGTGCGGAGAGATCGGGACTGTATGGAGGTGACCGCGTAGTCCAAACAACAGGCACCTCATCTCCGAGGAAGTCGTGCTGGACTTGACCGCAGCGGCCCGCTGTTCGTTGACTTTGATGAACACGGCGCCACGTTTACATTTTGCAAAACCTGAAGCCCGCCATCAAGTTCAAACGTCCAGGAATGTTGGCTGGCGGCATCATTCTGTTGCACGATAACGGCTGCCCACATGGTGCCGAGGTGTTCAGACTGCACTGCAGGAGCTTCGCTGGGAACCCTTACGTGTCCTCCGCACGTTCCCTATCTCTGCCCGTTTGGTTTCCGTATTTTTTTATGCCTGAGGAAACACATTTGTGAGAGTCTATTTGCTACGGATGAGGAGCTGCACGCCTGGATGCAATCATCGTTCCGTACGCAACTGCAAACATTTTCCCATAAACGCAATGACCGCCTTGTTTCACAGTGCGATAAACGTGTTAACACTCATAGCGATTACTTCTGAAATAGCTAATAGTTTACTTACTGTCTCGTTTACATTTCACTGATCCTTGTATAATGAGAGTAACGTTTCTCCTAGTGCATACATCGTGCATACAGATTTTTAGAAGATACTAGCTCGGTATCCGCTGCTTCGCCCGCGTAGACTGTATGGTGTGCACATAGTTTGTTCTTTGCCCTTTAATGGAGCTTTTATGTTGGCCACAAACTGCATCACTTTCTAAGCTATTCGCACTATTTAAGGCCCTGAATATATGGTCTTTCCCGAATGTACAGGGTGTCCATACGCTGTAGAAACAGAATGACGTCAAATTTAAACAGCATGGAGGAAAACTTCAATGAAAAAAAAATTTTAGCAATGCTGTATGCATCTTAATGAAATGGGGTCGATTACAAATCAGAAATGAATCTCAACACGATGGATATCGTGTTCAGTGTGCATGACTGCACAAGTTCGGTAGTCAACAATTGTGTCGCAGTTAGATAAGCACATTCAACACGGCAATGTCGTACCACAAAAATCGTCTTTTGATTGTCGGGGGACCAAAAACAGGACAAAAAGCAAAAGGACATAAATTTTTAATTGTCTTTTGATAAAAAAAACACATAATGAGGCAAATGACATCGGCGTCTAATTGTAGTGAGAATGACCCAAGACATTTTCACTTCGCTGCCCAACGTTTCCTGCGACAGGTTGAAATCGAAAAACAGCGTGTTCCACAACACTTGGAAGTAACTGGCGGTCACGTGCAGAATGTGTTGCGCAATGCGTGCTTTCAGTCCAGCTACGTTCGTAACTGGAGCACTGAACACAGACGCTTTCAGATGACCCACAGCCAGAAGTCAACACGGATTAAAATCAGATAACCCGGACAACCAGGCTGTCGGGCAATGGCGACTGATAATTCTAGCATTTCCAAAATGCCTTTGCAGCAGCTACTTCACTAGCTGTGCAATGTGCGGAGGAGAGCCATCTTGCATAAAAATGATCCTACGCACACATCCAAGCTGTTCACGGTTTGGAACAACGTTGGCGCGGAGAAGACTCTCATAGCGTTTACCAGTGACTGTACAGGTAAGACAGGACTCAGCTGCTAGACAAAACACGGCCCTACGGGAAACAATACCGTCAACACGCAGCACACAGGCAGCTTTCCACAATGAGGTGGTACCGAGGTTGCGAATTTTCTGTCGGTCATAGTCTGAGCTTCCGAGTATTGACGGTTCCTCGGTAATGAAAGTTGGTTTCGTCTGTTCACAGAATGTTTCATGGCCATTGATTGTCCACTTCCGTGAGAGCGAGAAATTCAGAGCTAACGTTTGTCTTGCTGGCAGGTCAGCAAGAAGAAACGCCTGAAGATTAGAGATTTTGCATGGATAGCAATGCAGGATGTTGAGTAGGATTTTCTACATCTACATCTAGATTTCGTGTAGCGCTGTGGACGCATCTTCGACAGATGTTGGATCAACTGCTTTCCTCCATATGTCACAGTGCACTTCAAGAAGGGACATCGAACAGATGTGCAGAACTATAGACCTATATCTCTAACGTCGATAAGTTGTAGAATTTTGGAACACATATTATGTTCGAGTATAATAACTTTCCTGGAGACTATAAATCTACTCGATAGGAATCAGCATGGGTTTCGAAAAAGAAGATCGTGTGAATCCCAGCTCGCGCTATTCGTCCACGAGACTCAGAGGGCCATAGACACGGGTTCCCAGCTAGATGCCGTGTTTCTTGACTTCCGCAAGGCGTTCGATACAGTTCCACACAGTCGTTTAATGAACAAAGTAAGGGCATGTGGACTATCAGACCGTTGCTATTCACAATATACATAAATGACCTCGTGGATGACATCGGAAGTTCACTGAGGCTTTTTGCGGACGAAGCTGTGGTATATCGAGAGGTTGTAACAATGGAAAATTGCTCTGAAATGCAGGAGGATCTTTAGCGAATTGACGCATGGTGTAGGGAATGGCAATTGAATCTCAATGTAGACAAGTGTAATGTGCTGAGAATACATAGAAAGAAAGATCCTTTATTATTTAGCTACAATATAGATCAGCAACTGGAAGCAGTTAATTCCATAAATTATCTGGGAGTAGGCATTAGGAGTGATTTAAAATGGAATGATCGTATAACGTTGATCGACGATAAAGCAGATGCCAGACTGAGATTCATTGGAAGAATCCTAAGGAAATGCAATCCGAAAACGAAGGAAGTAGGTTACAGTACGCTTGTTCGCCCACTGCTTGAATACTGCTCAGCAGTGTGGGATCCGTACCAGATAGGGTGGATAGAAGAGATAGAGAAGATCCACCGGAGAGCAGCGAACTTTGTTACAGGGTCACTTAGTAATCTCGAAAGCGTTACGGAGATGATAGATAAACTCCTGTGGAAGACTCTGCAGGAGAGACGCTCAGTAGCTCTGTACGGGCTTTTGTTGAAGTTTCGAGAACATACCTTCACCGAAGAGTCAAGCAATATATCACACGAAGAGACCACGAGGATAAAATCGGAGAGATTAGAGCCCAACAATCCTTCTTTCCACGAACAATACGAGGCTGGAATAGAAGGGAGAACCGATAGAGGTACTCAAGGTACCCTCCGCCACACACCGTTAGGTGGCTTGCGGACTATGGATGTAGATGTAGATGTAAATGTAGAACCTTCTTTTCTATTTTTGTAATCATTTTCTCTAGACCTTTTGCATATATCGGACCAATGCCTTTTTCCATACCAGCGAGTGTCTGGAACTGCTGCAGGGCTACTGGGGCGCAGTCACCGTTCTTGTAAAAGAACTTTACCAGCAGCCCACGTTCCTTCGTGGAGAAAGTCATGTCGAGTGTCTCGGGCGCACAAATGAGGAACAGCCGAGTGCCGCGCTTCAGCCTGCCAAATTTTCGATAGTTCCTTTCCGTGATGTTTCTCTTGCGTCTATAACGACCTATTCAAATTTGGCATTCTTGAAACTGGAACTTTAATTACGGACATAGGGAGACTGGTGCTGTGGGTGCAAACTGCGCGCTCGGGCGCAGCGACAGCGGAGGTTTCTCGTTCGAGTCCCTCGCACGTGCAGCGCACATGTGTGGCGCCGCCGCGCACAAAAACAAAAGCCATCCTCGGCGGCCCGGGCGCCCCCGCCGCCGCCGCCGCCGCCTCTGCCGGCGTCCCACTGCCACGCTTCGCCCGCCCCACAACACGACAGGTGCCGGCCACTGCCACTGCGCGCACCAGCAGAAGGTGGACCCGTGGCCGCTGACTTGCTGGGAGCTCCGTGTTGTTTCTTTTTGATTGGACTTGCGGGACTGTGTACACCTAATGCCGTTTCTTGCTTCTCAGCCTCCGAAGTTTACGGTCTTCCTCTTTTGGAAATTCGTCGGAACTGGTGCAAACACTTTACTTTTGAGTTCACCTTACAGAAAAAAAAGTCAAGCTGCGTCAGATCGAGGGAATGTGTGGGTCATCTGATAATGCCCTCACGTTCAATGCAGCGACAGGAATGAGCTGGTCAGCGCTTTCCTAGCCACGAGCGACAAGCCAGCGGCGTAACCTTCATCCTGGTACCATATACGGGAGCTGTTTTATAAGTAATCCAAAACATATTTTTGTCTGAAAGCCGTATTATTCCTCACTCTTTTGATACAAAACCATATTTTTCAAGCCGGTCGAAGTGGTCGAGCGGTTCTAGGCGCTACGGTCGCAGGTTCGAATCCTGCCTCGCGCATGCATGTGTGTGATGTCCTTAGGTTAGTTAGGTTTAAGTAGTTCTAAGTTCTAGGGGACTGATGAGCACAGCAGTTGTCCCATGGTGATTAGAGCCATTTGAACCATATTTTTCAATATAATCTTGCTTCAATGTGACAGCCTTACGTCACCTCACTGGGAGGGCCTGCATGCTTGCGTGGTACCGTTACACTGATCGATGTCGGAGCCAGAGTCTTGTTGCATCAATCACCTCTCCATCATCCACGTACTCCCTCCCGTAGAATGCATCCTTCATTGGGCCAAACACGTGGAAGTCGGAAGGTGCGATATCCTGACTGTAGGACTGCTGACGAACAACAGTCCAATGAAGTTTTGTGAGCTTTTCTCTAGTACGCAGACTTGTGTGGAGCCTTGCGTTGTCACTGAGAACAAGAAGTTCGTTTCCATTTTTGTGACGACGAGCACGTTCCTGAAGGTACCATAATACGCTTCACAGTTGAACGTTGCACCGTGAGATAGGACGTGAAACAGAATCACCCCTGAGCCGTGGCGGCTCATATCGATAGTGCTACTCTGGTGCTTTACCTTTCCTGCCACGGTCAGGGCGGTAAGCAGCGCCCTCTGGGGCCTACGCGAGGAGTAACGAGGCGAAGTCTTGTGGGGGGTTTGCTCCGGGACGTGGTGGAAGACGGTTGTCGGGTTGACGCAGCGAGTGTGGGACCGGACCTATCGCACGGAGATATACAAGTTGGCTCTGAAGGGAAGACGCCGTAGCAAGCAGCGGGAAGCGGGCGTCCTGCAATTTGTGTGAAGGAGTAACGATTTTGCACTGGATGTCCGAGTGGTTCCCTAAGTTGCGGTGGCTGCTTTCGGAGAAGAGAATTGGTAAGAGCTCGTGTCTAGCCTCTTTTCCGTAAGATGTTGCTGCCTGCCGTTATAAACGGGTGAAAATCAGGCGCTTTTATTGACTATACGGGAACTGGTGATGTAAAATTACATTTGTGATTGAGTCTCACTTGTACTGTGACAATTTATAAGCGAAAACTGTGGTGGTTTCATTAGGTCTGGTTCTTTGCTGTGCAACTAAGGGAGTCAGTTATTTGGGGTAACTGAGGGAACTCCATTATGTTGGTCTAAGTGATCCGTTCTCCACGTTTTGTCTATGGCTTTGCGAATAGAAATCGTGGGAGAGTACACGTGTGAGTAATTTGATATTGTATTGATGGTTATGTTGTAAAGACTGTTCTCTGGTGTGTTAAATCACGCACTTATTTGTAGCCAGTCTAAGCAGAAGTTATCATTGCTACCTGCTTACGTGCTACTGTCCTTATGATTGGCGTTGTTTGTCTTTTGATTGTAGGTGTCCTCACGTTAAAAAAAATACGGCTGCTATTTATAAGGGTTGTCTAGTAAGGAAATTGCTTAAGCTTTTATCATATGCTGGTCTGTTTGCCTATCACATTGGCTTTCTATGCAGTAACTGAAGGAATGTGTATGGTGGTTCAAGATTGTAGGCTGACTAGTATTTGAACTGGTGTTGAGGTTAAGGGCGAGATCAGCATCCCACAAAGCCGCACGCTGCGCGTGGTTAAATGTTCCGCTATTGGGGAGCCGGCTCTCTGTTCTTGGATTTTGTAAGGATACGTGATGAGTGCATCGCTGTAGTTTTTCGCGTGCTAAATTGCGGGCTGTAGGTGCCGTCCTAGGGCTAGACTTGTAATGTATGTTATGTTGAAAGGGAATTAACTGTACCAAACTTAGGAGAGCTTTTAGTTGGTTTAGGAATGGAATGATGTTCATATTTTGTCGATTGCGGCAATAACTTCCTGTGTAGGGAGATCCTCTGAGGGACTTGTATTGTACTGTTGCAGTGCAGTCCATCTGAAACGCGCTGCGTAAAAATTGGGACTGCAGCTATCTGATGTTATATATTACTGTTTAACCTTAAATGTCTTGGATGTAATATGGTTGTTGAGGATTATATAATTAATTTTGATCGCTGGTTCCTTAAAGGAAGTATTTCGTTTTAAAGTATGTGCTCGGTCAGACCCTACTTAAATATGATTTTAACTCACCATTCAAATTTTCTAGTCTTGCTTTCTTAAAAGGCTTTCAGTTAAATGACTGCTATTTGCCTGTTTAAATGTTTGAGTGACTTAAAGAAAAAGAATATTATTTTGTAATTTGTACTGATTGTTCCTTTTGGGTAATACTGACTTTTGTGTTCAATAAATGAGTGTCTAGTCAATGGCGATGCACTGTTCTATTGCTAGCCTACCCCTTCCACTCCACAGCCTATTGAGCTGCTTTGTGTCGAAATTGTTTTCAGAACACCCCCCTGACCTGACACCTCAACCCCTTCAGGACCTCTGAAGACTGTCGCCATGATTTCGTCAGGAGAGGTGATGTGCCACCGCACCGTGGCTTACCGTCGTATTCCCAGTTCGAGGTAATGAACGCTTGTTTCACCACCTGTGACGATGTTCGACAAAAAATTGTCACCATCACCGTCGTAACGCTCACGCAATTCCACGCAGTCAGTCCTTCACTGCTCTTTACGGTTATCCGTGCGTCGGCGAGGAACCCAGTGGCCACACACCTACGAGTACCCCAAATGGCGGACGCTTGTGTCAGCACCACCAACACAGACGTCCAGTTGAGCGACAAGGTGTTTGATTGTGATTCGTCGATCACATCTAATGAGAGTGTCCGCACGTTCCAGCACTGCAGGTGCAATCGACCGGCACGAGGAAGATCGGACAGGTTTGCGTGACGTCGCTACGATGATTACAGACGCCTCACCCAACGACTCACTCTTCATTTGATGACTGCCAGGGCCCGGTAGACATTCTGCAAGTATTGTGGTGTCACTGCCAGACACCACACTTGCTAGGTGGTAGACTTTAATCGGCCGCGGTCCGTTAGTATACGTCGGACACGCGTGTCGCCACTATCAATGATTGCAGACCGAGCGCCGCCACACGGCAGGTCTAGAGAGACTTCCTAGCACTCCGCCCCAGTTGTACAGCCGACTTTGCTAGCGATGGTTCACTGACTTCTACGCTCTCATTTGCCGAGACGATAGTTAGCATAGCCTTCAGCTACGTTATTTGCTACGACCTAGCAAGGCGCCAGTATCCGTACTATTGATATTGTGAATCATGTACCATAAAGAGCGACGTTCTCCATTAATGGATTAAAGTTAAGTATTCCACCAGCTACGTCCGTTTTTCTCAATTCTAATTCCATTGTCATGTTCCAGACCTCACGCCAGCCTGCGTGAGCTGAGACGCGTACATTTGGGCCTCCTTTAACCATACGGTTGGCTCCCCTGCCAACCACAACACTGGCGACGAGGCAATACCGCGTTCTTTTCTAAATTGCCTTGATTTACTTGTGTAATGGCTTCGCCACAATCTCCAGATGTACTGTCCTAATTTTATCGCTTACAGAATCAGCAGACGCAGGCCTTACTGGATGTCCTTGGACAGCTCGTCCAGGGTCAACGTGCGATGCAAAACGATGCGGCAGCAGCCGCTTCACCGCTAACGCAGCCACAACACGCTGTTGCACCCACTTTTCGACCTTTTGATGCGGCACTAGAAAGCTGGACGGAGTGGCCACGCCAATTTGGATTCCATCTCGCCGCCTACAGAATTCAAGGTAACGAGCGGCAGCCTTATTTATTATCGTCGGTCGGCGTGACCACGTACCGTGTGATAGAATTATTTCCCCGACGCGACGTAGCAACTCTGTCCTACGAAGAAATTTTGTCTGCATTAGATGCATATTTCAAAGAATCGGTCAATGTAGTTGCGAAACGGTATACCTTCTTCCGTACAAAACGTACGGCAGGTCAGAATAATCGGGAGTGGGTTGCAACCTTGCAAGGCCTTACTAGGGATTGTGCTTTTGAGTGTCAATGTGGACTCCCCTATTCAGATACTATGGTACGTGATGCAATTGCACAGAACGTTTCTGATGTTCGTATAAGGGAACAGATTTTGAAACTAGTAAATCCCTCCCTTCACCAAGTGATGGACATATTGGATCGGCAGGACACACTTGACTTTGCTCAGGACTCATTTGAAACTTCGCCAGCAGTGTGTCAGGTTAACCGGCCCGCCGGGCGAGCTGCACGGAGCAGTAAACAGCCCTCGCGCCCGGCCGCGCCGCTGCCGCCAGGCTCTCAGCCACGTGTGCCGCGCCGGCAAACACATGCAGTGATCATATCATGTCCGCGGTGTGCTACTAAACATTCGCGTGAGAATTGCTCGTCACGCCAAGCTATTTGTTTTTATTGTAATAAAAAAGGACACGTTCAGAGTGTTTGCCAGAAAAAGCTCAGATCGGAAGCTCAAACCCGTTCCAGGCCCTTTGCTTCGCGCCGGAATCGGAATCGAACCAAGAATACTCAGGCTCGCGAAACTTCGCCCATGGAAATTCATGTAGTTCATTCCACTCCGGCCAGTGCCATTCTCTCTAACAGTGACTGTGTTCGTCCCAAAAATAGTGTGCGTCGACATCGCCGGAACTCCCGTCAAGTCGCAAGTGATTATGTACCAGTGTCAGTTCACGTTGCACGAGACAGTCGCTCTTGTCGTCAGCAGGACAATAAACTTTTTGTAGACTTGGACATTAACGGCACAGTGATACCATTCCAGCTCGATACAGGAGCTGCAGTTACACTGATCAATCGAGACACTTACAAACTGCTGGGCACACCTCCGTTGCGTGCCGCAAATGTTAAATTAAGTAGTTATTCCGGTCAAGCTATCCCTGTGTTAGGACAGTGCAGCCTTCTTGCAACATACAAAGGACAAACAAAAATTGTGTCATTTTACGTCCTTCGTTCTTCTTCTGCAGTGAACTTTCCAGAGAAAAGAAATGTTACATTGCTTATTGAATACTCCCCCCACTTCTGCGTGCTTCAAGTGGTACATTCTCTAGGAGAGCCGATAAATACTGTGCGTACCTCTTACCAGTTAAGGTTTCTTCAGTGAAGCAAGGACCAGTCATGTGGTCTGCAACATTCCCGGACCAAATGTTCACCCACACTGACTCCACTGCCTCTGATGCTCAACCCGCCTCAGCTAGTGTGGATTCTCAGCAGCCCAGACTTCTATTCCTTACAGATTGCTTACCACGATTTGTCAAGCTAACATCAGCGATAAAGGGCACTCTTTGGAAAAAAAGGGCTTATTGTTCCGACATCGCATCAGAACCGAGCGAGAGAATTCCACGCGCCTTCTGCAATCTTAGTGGTTAGGCTGCTGGTGAAGCGGCGTGCAACACGGATGGAGGCTGATTTCGCGTAAAATATGAACGTCGGTGTGTTCATTCCAGACGCACTCCAAATTAGTCTGAAGCTAACGTGTCCATTAGAAACAATGGCTTCCAGGAAGTCCATTTCGCTCGCTGCACGAATTGCAGGCTCGAAGACGTAGCCTCTGCTTAGTATTTCACGCTACCGACAACAATCTTTCATACATTCGCTGAACTGACATTCTTACTGGACACCTTCTGTCGAGATATTTTCAACGCGTTCCTCCTACATTCCCGGCGGGGTCAGGGATTTTCTCTGCCTCGTGATGACTGGGTGTTGTGTGCTGTCCTTAGGTTAGTTAGGTTTAAGTAGTTCTAAGTTCTAGGGGACTGATGACCTCAGATGTTAAGTCCCATAGTGCTCAGAGCCATTTGAACCATTTGATCCTTCTACAGTCTTCGTAAAGAAATGGCGTAGTTAGTTTCTCCTAGTTTGTGAAAGACATTTGCTTTTTCATGCTAACCAATATTCGACACACGCGAAAGACGCACACACAGTGAATTCTATATTTCCTCTGTGCACATTTTACGAGTATAGCGAAATCACAGACGTGTAATGATCTATTACCTCCTTGATGTATTTCCTTGCTTGGGTACGAAATCACGAAATTCCGCAGAAGACAGCAATCGGATTCTTGTTGAAAGCAGTTAAATCCCAAGTACTAAATTCTGTAATTACTCGGAAGTTATTAAACAGATTTTGAAGACCTAAACGCCATTTAATCGTCTCTTTTCATTCATACCAGCAGCAGAAATTACTGCAGTATATCTCAAAAAGCAAGTTGATGCTGATGTCTCAGTAACTATTATCGCTATGAAGAGAGATTTTCTTGCAATACGTCTCAGTGAAAACAGAACTAGGGTATCTTGAGACATATTTTATGGTAGCAGCTAAGCTAAATCGCGCTGAATATTTTCGAGTTGTTTGCAACCAACGCCGTTTCTCGCTTCTCGACGACCACAGTTTACGATTTTCCGGTTGCTCTACTTGATAGCATGCTTCCCTGGCATCTGTTATCCATCTTTTAGGCAGTCGACCTCGTTTCCATTTTCTCTGTTGGATCCATCTCCATGCTGTTCTTGGTAATCTGTTACGTTCCTTTCAATAGCTTCCATTATATAGATTTTCCGATTTCTTCATTTCGGATACTGTCTAATCTTGAGCCTCCAGCACTTCGTCCCCAGTAATCCAATTCCTTGGCTACCACTTATTTCTCAGACTTCTGATTTGTTTTTACATCTTCTGTTTACTTTTGTTCTCTTTATAATCTCTTCAGTTTTGTTTTTGATATTATTATGTAGAGGCTCGAGCTTAGTTGTCGAATAACACGTTAACCTTGTTTAATCTTACATGTAACATGCTGTGAACCCAGCATTGCCTTAATATTTGATATTTCGATCTTTTAGTAGTCCATCTCCTCCTTTTGTCCATCTCCTCTTGCCCCCTCTCTCTGCACATCTCCTCTTGCCTCCGTCTCTGTCCACCTCCTCATGCCCCCTCTCTCTGTCCATCTCCTCATCTTTTCTTTCCTTGTCCATTTCCTCCTGCCTCTCTGTGTGTCCATCTCCTTAACCCCAAATCTCTGCCTGTCTCTTCCTATCCCTGTCCTATCTGTCTCCTCCTGTTTCCTTTCTCTGTACGTCTCCTCTGTCCCCTCTCTCTACTCATTTCCTTCTCCCTCCTCCTTGTTTATCTCCTCCCCTTTACTTTTTCTGTCCCTCTCTACCGGCTTGTCTTCGCCTTCTTGTCTTTCTGCCCTTCTGCCTCCCCGTTTCCTCCTCTCACACCTCTTCCTCCTGCTGGTTCTTTCCATCTCGTACTCTTTCTCTGTCCCTCCTCCTCTCCCCTCTCTCTGTCCATTTCCCTCTCCCCTTTCTCTTCTCATCTCCTCATCCTCCAATTTGTACCTATCTCCTCCTTCCCCCCTCACTGTCTGTGCATCTCCTCGTCCTCCGTTCTCTCTCTCCACGTTTTTACACTCATCACAATAGAAGGCTGGTGGTTCTTACCCCTACAGTATTTCCTTCCAGATTGTAACTAACAAGGCAACCTGCCCATCGCACCCCCCTCAGATTTAGTTATAATTTGGCACAGTGGATAGGCCCTGAAGAACTGAACACAGATCAATCGAGAAAACAGGTAGAAGTTGTGTGGAACTAGAAAAAATAAGCAAAATATACAATCTGAGTAGTCCATAGCAAGATAAGCAACATTAAAGATAATATGAAATCAGGGGCGCCGTGGTCCCGTGGTTAGCGTGAGCAGCTCCGGAACGAGAGGTCCAGGTTCGAGTCTTCCCTCGAGTGAAAAGTTTTATTTTCAGACAATTATTATCTAACAAACTCTTATGTTTTCATCACTTTTTGGGAGTGATTATCACCAAAAAAAAATTTTTCAAATGGCTCTTTGTACTATGGGACTCAACTGCTGTTGTCATTAGTCCCCTAGAACTTAGAACTACTTAAACCTAACTAACCTAAGAACATCACACACATCCATGCCCGAGAAGGATTCGAGCCTGCGACCGTAGCAGTCGCACGGTTCCGGACTGCGCGCCTAGAACCGCGAGACCACCGCGGCCGGCGATTATCTCATCCACAGCAATACCTAAATCGGGCAAGGTAGAAGAATCTTTTTACCCATTCTCCAATTCGCCAAGTGTACAAGTTAGGTGGGTGGACAACATATTCCTGTCATGTGACGCACATGCCGTCACCAGTGTCGTATAGAATATATCAGACGTGTTTTCCTCTGGAGGAATCGGTTGACCTATGACCTTGCGATCAAATGTTTTCGGTTCCCGTTGGAGAGGCACGTCCTTTCGTCTACTAATCGCACGGTTTCGCGGTGCGGTCGCAAAACACAGACACTTAACTTATTACAGTGAACAGAGACGTCAATGAACGAACGGACAGGTCATAACTTTGCGAAAATAAAAAAAAGTAAAATGTTTATTCGAGGGAAGACTTGAACCAAGGACTCATTCCCCTTGACGTTGCTTATCTTGCGTATGGACTACTCAGTTCGTATATTTTGCTTATTTTTTTCATAGTTCCACACAACTTCTTCCTGAATTCTCGATTGATCTGTGTTCATTTTTTCAAGGCCTATCCACTGTGCCAACTTGTAACTAAATCTGAGGGGGGTGCGATGGGGAGGTTCCTTTGTAAGATGTGTACCAACTTTGTCTGAAATATCTCCAGAGGTTTGGGGTGACATTTCTACTCGTCACTTTTCTGCCATACGTTTATGTCAAATGTATTTTACAGATATTTAACATATTTCACATGTTTTTGAACACAAGATTCACCTGTAACTCTATCGAATTTCACCCTACAGTTCCGTTTTTACGCATCTTCATTTATCTCCTGGTCTATGAGCTGTACATTGATATAATTTTGCAGGTACATTCAGTGGAGTATGTAAATATCGCGTGCAAAATGTGTCGTGAATACAGTTAGTAGGAAAGAAGTGATATATTAAAACGTCATGTTTCATCAAGTAGTTTTACTGCATAAACATATAATATGCGACAAACATTTTTCAGTTCATCATTCTTTGGAGTTGTCAGCGAGAATAAGTTTTGTAAATGTTTGAAATTATGTGTAAAGTTTGTTGCAAGTCTCTAAGTGCTCTCATTCTACAAATACTGGATAACTAAAGCGTGGGTGCGCTACGGTCGCAGGTTCGAATCCTGCCTGGGGCATGGATGTGTGTGATGTCCTTAGGTTAGTTAGGTTTAAGTAGTTCTAAGTTCTAGGGGACTGATGACCTCAGATGTTAAGTCCCTTAGTGCTCAGGGCCATTTGAACCATTTTTTGTATCTAAGATTCTACAACAGATGGATGCGAATGATACTGAACGTTTGTTTCGTAGATCACTTCTTCTGTCCTTCTTGTAGACCTATGGTTTCTTCCATGAATAGGGTACAGGTTTTTTATGAGGGCTTCGCCATATTTTATGAGTGAAAGAGTGGCTAACTCTGCCCCATCGTTCCCCTACGCTCCGTCACGGAGTAAGGGACTTCATCGTCATCATCATCTCAATAGCTAAGTTAGAAGTGGTTCCGTGGTTCGCTCGTAGATGGGGTGGGGGGAGAGCCAATATCGCCCGATTGCTCATACAGTAACGTGGCTGCGCAGTTATGGATTCAGAGATTAGTTTATTTATGGAAAACACTTCAGTTTGATTCGTATTCTTATCCTATACAGAAGAAGGCTTCCCTGTCCAAATACCATCCACTGCATTTAGAAACACATGACTTGCAGCTATTCATTTATGGTTCTCCTCTGGTCGTAGACCCTTTCAAGAAACAATCGTTCTTTACGCATGCCAGCTATAGTGGCCAGCTTCACTGTTGTCAAATTGTTTAGTACTAATGACCATTGTGATTTGGAGAGCACTTTTCTTACATTCTGTAACATCATAATGACGATTACGTGAGTAGTATGGGAAGCGATTCTACAGAAAGGTAGCTTCCCTTTCTTGCAGCCTCCATATGACTTCTCAGACTTCATTTCCGCTTTTTATGCAGTAATTAATCGATTAATATGTCCTCCCGGAAGGGTAATAACAATTGACTTTAGAAAGAGGTTGACTGTGGTTTGTGTTCATTAAGCAGCATATCTACAAGAGTTAATTTTCTGAACAGAAGAAATTTCAGTCTCTAAGCCGTGGCTGGCTGTAAGTTCGGTAACAGGCAGCGTCCCATCACAAAGGTGAGAGAGACAGGCGGCTTTTCAGAGAACTGGCCATGCCGGAGGGCTACATCTCAGAAATGTTGGATGGTATCCATGTCGCACGATCTGGATCGTCAAATCATTCGCCCGAATTGTCGAAATCGTTCTTTAAATCAATGGCAAACAATTTGTGGGTCAAGAATGAGATTTTCACTCTGCAGCGGAGTGTGCGCTGATATGAAACTTCCTGGCAGATTAAAACTGTGTGCCCGACCGAGACTCGAACTCGGGACCTTTGCCTTTCGCGGGCAAGTGCTCTACCAACTTAGCTACCGAAGCACGACTCACGCCCGGTACTCACAGCTTTACTTCTGCCAGTATCCGTATCCTACCTTCCAAACTTTACAGAAGCTCTTCTGCGAACCTTGCAGAACTAGCACTCCTGAACGAAAGGATACTGCGGAGACATGGCTTAGCCACAGCCTGGGGATGTTTCCAGAATGAGATTTTCAATCTGCAGCGGAGTGTGCGCTGATATGAAACTTCCTGGCAGATTAAAACTGTGTGCCCGACCGAGACTCGAACTCGGGACCTTTGCCTTTCGCGGGCAAGTGCTCTACCAACTGAGCTACCGAAGCACGACTCACGCCCGGTACTCACAGCTTTACTTCTGCCAGTATCCGTCTCCTACCTTCCAAACTTCCTACTGGCAGAAGTAAAGCTGTGAGTAGCGGGCGTGAGTCGTGCTTCGGTCGCTCAGTTGGTAGAGCACTTGCCCGCGAAAGGCAAAGGTCCCGAGTTCGAGTCTCGGTCGGGCACACAGTTTTAATCTGCCAGGAAGTTTCAATTTGTGGGTCATCAATAAAAATTCCATCGTTGTCTAAGAACGGATGAAAATGGCCTCCAGTAGCTGAACATAACGATTTTCAGTCAACGATCGGTTCATTCTACGTAGACACAGCCTACAGCATTAACGACACGCCACCAGCTTGCACAGTTCAGTGTCGACAACTTGGGTCCAAAGATCGGTGGGGTCCGAGCCACACTCTCCCCTATCATCAGCTCCTACCATCTGACATGGCGACTCACTTGACCAGGCAGCGGTTTTCCAGTTGTCTGGGGTCCAACCGATACGGTCACGAACCGAGGAGATGCGATGCAGGCCATATTAGCTGTTAACAAAGGCATTCGCGTCAATCGTCTGCTGCAGTAGCCCATTAACGGCGAATTCCGCCGCACTATCCTAACGTATATGTTCGTCATGCGGTCACATTTAACCCTGTGGTTATTGCACGCAGTGTTGCTTGTCTGCTAACACTGACAACTCTCGCAAGCGACGCTCTACGTAAAAGTGAAGACTGCCGGTCCCTGCATTGTACTTGGTGAGTGGTGACGGTTGAAATGTGATATTCTCCGATTTTGCCGTTCGACCGGGCCGCCCTGGTCATTACCACGCGTTACGGCTAAAGACAGATGAATCTCGTCGCCAGACTGATCATCACTTAGTACACAGTTTATCCTCTCCGAGAACGATGAACCTTTCTAAGCAGCCCTAACTAAATATTGACAAATACCGCAAATACAGGTCAAGATATGCTAGTCAAATTATAATTCCATTCCAGCCTAAATGAACCTCATATTTAGTCACAAATTCGTTGCGCACTATGTAATGTCTGATTTCTACTGCAATGGAAATTATTTTTAAAAGCCAGACGGATGGTCGCAGTAATGTTATTACACAGTGTAAAGACGGAATTTCAGCTTTCTCTTTCATGAAATAGGGACAACGTAACCTACTGTCAACTGAAAACAAATGTCAGTGACATTTTAAGATTTTGTAGAAAGTTAAGATCTGCAGTTTCTGTGCAGGCATTAACAACTAATCAACAAAACTGGACTTACATTAATTGAAAGACCTAAATGACTAGATTGCTCTCTCTGTGACGGAGACGTGTGAGAGGAAATGCTGACGTAATCGGCATTCGGCGTTACCATCAGAAATGCAACAGCTAGTTTCACTACGCAGTTTTGACACTACAACTGCTAGATCGCTGGCGTTGGCAGAAAAAAAAAAAACAGAGAAGGCGACGTCAACTGTTCCGAAAAAATCCGATATGTGACGAAACTGACATCTTTTATTGTGCCACTTAACATGGAGTAACCATTATAGCAAAGTGGTTATATCAAGCGTGAACGTGCATCGTTTTTCTTTCAATTCTTGCTCCAAGGGATGGGCAGGCTGCCAGCTTGTTGATGTACAGAATATCTAATAATAAATCAATACTTAAATATACAGTTGTAAAACCGGCAGTATATTTACAATGTGCAGCCGATATGTTTATGAGTAGGTACTTCGATATTTTTTCAGCCGATATATCTACACAGTTTCTTGAATTCTCGAAAACCGATAACGATATTTCTTTAAATATCGATGTGCCGGATTGCCTACATTTTTAAAAATATCAACAGTCTTAGTGTGCGGATGCACACATATTACCCGAACTCTTACAGGACTTGGTAAGAATGTCTTCCACGAGGAATAAGTGTGTTGAGTAGGGACACTATGAATGTGCCCTCGGTGGCTCAGATGGATAGAGCGTCTCTCATGTAAGCAGGAGATCCTGGGTTCGAGTCCCGGTCGGGGCGCACATTTTCACCTGTCCCCATTGATATATATCAACGCCCTTCAGCAGCTGAAGGTATTAATATATAATTCTAAGTAAGAGGTACCGTTCATACATAGTCTTCTCACTGAAGAAAAACTTTCGCTAGAGCTTCGCCTCTGACACTGCACAGAATACATTAATCTCGAGCTAATCTCATTGCTGCATCACAATTTCATGAGGATTTTCAGTGAGCACTCTCGCATTGTGGCGATTAATCTTTCCAGACAAATGGAAGACTGCTTCGTCACTGAATATCATCGCGGAGGCGAAATGGTCGACCCCAAGTACTTCCTAAATTGTGATGCAAAACTGAAGGCACCGATCATAATCATGCGGTTTAACAAGCTGCAGACGGTACGGTTTGAAGTTAAGGCGCCGCCGGAAAACCTTCCTTTTCTGCGCTATTCAAAGCTCGTTGCTTGCGCAGACCGATTTTTTTTTCTGGGGGGTGGGGGTTGGGTGGGGGGGGGGGGGGGGGACTGTCCACGAAATTTTCCATCACCCTCTCCACGGTTGCACCTGGTACTCCTCGTCGGCCGCTGACTGCTGTTCATCCCCGAAAAAGGCTGGATCAGAACGCCAGTACCGCAAGTGGACATGTGTCACACTTATCCTGCATCAGACAGGTGGCCGTCGGCGTGTACACTGAGAAACTGGTGAAAGTAAAGGGGCCCAGCCTGGAGGAGGGACCGTTATGGTCTGGGGATGTTTTTGTGGCATTCGCGGGTGATATCGTCATTCTGGAGGGCACAGTGGATCAACACAAGTACTGTTCTATCCTCGGGGGAGACACCCAAACTTACAAAAAAAATTGTTCAAATGGCTCTGAGCGCTATGGGACTTAAAATCTGTGGTCATCGGTCCCCTAGAACTTAGAACTACTTAAACCTAACTAACCTAAGGACGTCACACATATTCATGCCCGAGGCAGGATTCGAACCTGCGACCGTAGGGGTCACGCGGTTCCAGACTTAAGCGCCCAGAACCGCACTGCCACACTGGCCGGCCCGAACCTTACATGCAATTTGTTTCTTCTCAGCAGAATGGCAGCTTGCAAAGGATAATGCAACATGTCACACAACTGAGAGTGTATGTTCTTGGTTTAAATAGTAGTAGAATGGGTTTACCGTATTCCCCTCGCCACCAAACTCTCCTCCTGTACATCTCACAGCTGTACGTGCTGCAAAAGGTGGTTTTCAGGCTTTTGATACAAGGTCACGTTAATGTGACCGGACAGTGTATTTTTACGTGTAGTCCTACGAAAACGAGTCAATCACTTTCAGTAGTTCCGTAGTGTTGGTTTCGTCACTGCGGGACTATTCCGTATGTAGATCCAGAGCAACTGATCAATCGGATAATTCTTACCGTCGACAACTTGTATTGCACCTTTGAATTACCCTAAAAATGTCACAAGCCCTTGTGCACTGTTGTTGTGATACTGGTAAAGTTTTCCAGAGACGTCCTTCTCTGGAAGAGCTTCCGTGTGTCGATTTGCTCGGCCAAACTACAGACTGAGAAACTGCATCTGGCACCCGTCTCTCGTCCCCTGGGGAAGCCCCGGAGCCGCCACCGGTGCGGACAGGTGTTGGCGAGCTGACTGCTGCTGCTGCTGGCCTGGCCTCCGGAGCGACGACGGCCTGTCGTCGTCGGCAGACAGGCGGCCGCCCCCGCCCGCCCCCGCCCGGCAGTCTCTCGCGCTGACAAGTCGCCGCCGCCCTCAGGCGAAGCCTCTCGCCGGCTATTAGTCGTCCGGCTGTCCAGAGGATGGCTCGAGGCTGCGGATAGTGGCGCCGGTACGCCTGGATTCCGCCGACGACCGACGTCGGCCAGAGACGGCCGATCTTTCCCAAACAGTCCCACTGCACACCAATGTCGTAGTCCTACAATCGGAGACATGAAAGTTAATCGGCCGCGTCACAGACGGGATAATGGACCGCGAGAAACTGGGAAGTTTAGTCTGTGGCAGAAGGAGTCAATGGCATCGTGAGGACGAAAAATATCGCAGCTCGTAACAGCTCGTAATCTGTGGAGTCAAATTGCAGGTTTACTGCAAACCAAAAACAGTCAAAACTTTTAACCAAAAAAAAATTGCTTAAGTGAGAAACGTGCTGTATCTTGGGCTTAAAGATACATCTATATACATACTCCACAAGCAATCGCATGGCCGTGGTAGGGTGTACCCCGTACCACTACCTCTCGTTTCCTTTCCTGTTCCACTCGCAGATCGAGTCATAATTACTCGTACCTTGTCTTCATGTTCCTCACGCGAAATGTATGTAGCCGGCAGTAGAATTGCTCTGTAGCCAGGTTTAGATGCCGGTTTTCTAAATTTTCTCAACAGTGATTCTCGAAAAGAACGTCGCCTTCCCTACAAGGCTTTCCATTTGAGTTCCCGAAGTATTCCTAACACTTGTGTGTTTTTCGAACCTCACGGTAACAAATCTAGCAGCCCACCTCTGAACTGTTTCGATGTCTTACTTTAATCCGATGTGACACAGATCCCAAACACTCAAACAGCACTAAAGAGTAGATCGTACTATCGTCCTCCAAACGGGCCCCTTGACAGATGAACTACACTTTCTTAAAATTCTCCAAATAAACCGATGTCGACCATTCGCCTTCCATACCACAACCATTACATGCTCGTTACATTTCACATTCCTTTGCAACATTACGCATACATATTTCATCGACGTGACTCCCGTGAAGCAACGCACTACTGACGCTCAACTCGAACATAATATGTTTGTTTTTCCTATTCACCTGCATTCACTTACATTTCTCTACATTTAGAGCTAGCTGCCTGTCATCACATCAACTAGAAATTTTGTGTGATGTATCTGGTATCCTTCTATAGTCCTTCAACGATGACTCTTAGCCGTACACTGCAGCATCATGAGCAAACAGCCGAAGACTGCTGCTTGCTGTGTCCCCCACATCATTCGTGTGTACAGAAAATAACAGCGGTCCTACCACGCTTTCCTCGGACATTCCTCACGATACCCTTGTCCCCGATGAACTCTCTCCGTCCAGAACAATACGCTGGGTTCTACCACTGAAGCACTCGCATATCTGGCAACCGATTCAATACTCTCGTACCTTCGTTAACAGTCTGCAGTGGGGTATTACGAGATAAAAAATTCGGAAATCTAGGAATACGGAATCTTCCTGTTTACCTCCGTCAATAGTTTGCAGTATAGCATGTGAGAAAAGGGCAAGCTGAGTTTCACACGAGCGGTGCTTCCTAAAACCGTACTGACTCTTGGACGTAAGTTTTCCGTTCTCTAGGAAATTAATTATCTCCAAACTCAGAATAAGAGCCAGATTTCAGCAGCGAAACATCTTACGGATATTGGTCTGTAATTTACTTATTCATTTTATTTTATTTTTTTTTCTTTTTTTCAGTTGCTTGGGAATTTGCGCTGAGCGAGAGATTCGTGATAAATGCAACCTGGGCCAATGCTGTAGAGAACTGTTTCGAAAATCGATTTGGGATTCCATCCGGACCTGGCGACTTACTTGTTTCAAGTCTTTCAGTTGTTTCTCTACGCCAGGGATGATTATTACTATGTCGTCCATACGGGACTCTATGCGATGGTCAAACGAAATACTTGGACAATGAGTCAGTGGATGGAAGCCTTAGACACACATAGCGATTTTGCGTAGCAGCAAAATTTTCTCGAGTTCTCGACCAGAAGTTTTGCTTAGGTATCGCAGTAGTAGATCATGCTTCGCGCACAAAACTTTTCACAGACGCACTGCACTGATGTAGTGGGTCTTTTATGGACTGTTGGGTTGTGGCAGGTGGACTTTAGCTGTCTACCAATTATAATTACCGCTAACTTGCGTTTTTATGCCAATAGGGTGGTGATTCTGTCGTATGAAGTGATTTGTAAAAGTAGCGTGCTTCCACTTTTCAGTGATTTAGGTCTTCAGGATACCTTAGTCTAAAGTATAGTGAGTGACAGTCGTTGATAATTAGTTGGCACATTTAAATTTTGCTCAATTTATTTGAAGTTTTGTAGACGGTTTGTAATGCTATTTTTCAATGTCACCACCAATCATCTCGGGTGTGTACTATAACTTTTCTCTATTCACCTGATATTTTCGCAAAACTTGTCTGGTTATACCTATAACTGAGGAAACAGCTCCCAGTGTTATCCTCGTTCTTTTAGAGACGGATATACCTCACTCACATGCAATCGCCGTCTTTTTAATACAGAAACCGCAATTGCAGCACTCGTTTCTAAGCACAGACTTTTGTGGCATTCGTCCGACCCGAGGAGGTTGAAATCTAACACCCCTGAGAGCAGATTCTATCCTAACCTCGTTGATCCCGCCGAAAACTGGGGGACACCGAAGACACTGTGACCTAGCTGCTGTGTGACGCCATCGCGCCACCTCTGCAGACTGCAGGCAGCGCCTGGCAACTGTTGTCGGTGCCGCTGTGAATGCAGCCTTACTGCTCTTCCGTTAGTGGCTGACAGTGTCCGCTGCCTGCTTTAACCTGAAATACGCTGCAGAAAGCTTCAGCGAAGTACTACAGTCGAGACAAAGATAATCTTACCAGACGCCGCCTGCACATGGGTGGCGCCGGCAGTCAGCGGATCGACATGCTGAGGTTTCAAACGTGGCCAAAGAAAAGAACATGCCTCGTCGCACATCTGCGACGTCAGCAATGAAGTGTTGCTGTCGGCAGACGCAAAGGCACGAAGGGTGACGCGTGTATTACATTGTAAAAGATCTTTTTCAAAGATTTCGTCAAGCTGCTTTGACCAAACTACTTCACTGGAGCTATTACATCATCGCGAAATTTTTCATCATAGCTTTTCCGGAACGGAAGGCGAACACTTAATCGCCTATACAACATCATATGCTGGCGGCGAGCGCATTGCTTGAAAAAGAGAGAGAAATGGAAACGATTGTCGGTGAAAACAAGAACAGCGACAACAGAAGCTCGAAGTGATCACTAGACGTAAAGTGCGAGGATATAATTAACAACTAAAATGATTTGAGAATTGTCGAACAAACATTTCAAAGTGACCCCTTGCAAACACGATACTCATTTAAGAAATGCCATTTCTTAATTTCACTCATCGTACTCGAAGTTTTTGGAAAGCCTGCATGAGCGTCATTCTAGATTTAAATAATGTAGCACTGCACTAGTTACGTATTGTCACGCTTAATATGACGCTTTTCGAGAATTTTTTATGATTATCAAGACGAAATATTTTCACAGCTACTTTATGCGCTGTCTGTAGGTGTATTTTCCTGCCCTTTCTTGCCCTGAGGTTGTGTTTTTATGATTTAGTGCAGTCGGATAGACTTATTTTATTCGATTTTCCGAAACATCGCCTGAAATACCTTTGTAAATATTTGTACTGGATCACGAGAGTAAATTGGTGCAAAGTACTATGCAAAGCGTGAAAAAATATGTAACTCGTGCAGTGTTTCATTATTTAAATCATGAATAACACAGCTGTACGCTTTCCAAAAACATCAACTACGATGAATGAAATCAAGAAATGGCATTTCTTAATCATTATTTAAATCATGAATACCACAGCTGTACGCATTCCAAAAACATCGACTACGATGAATGAAATCAAGAAATGGCATTTCTTAAGTGAGCATCTTGTATGGAAACATGAGTGACCACTTCCACGAGGCCAAACTGAAATGCTTGTTCGCTCATTCTGAAATAATTTTCGTTGTTCTCGCAATGTTGCTCACGAAGCAAATTCTGGCAAACACCTCGCGCTTCTCCACTCGCTATCTATGTTTTCACCCACAGTCGTTTCCATTTCTGTCTCTTCCAGCAATGCATTCACCACCAATATATGCTGTTTTTTACTGTTCCCGAACAATTATGACGAAAAACTTTACGATCGTGTAATAGGTCCAGCGAAGCAGATTGGTGTTTGCCAGTAGAGACGTGCGCTAGGCTAGACGTGTGTTTACGCGCGCGGCCGGCAGTGCACTCACCGGCGGCAGCGGACAGCCGCCCAGGCTGAGCAGCTGCTCCAGGGACTCGATGTACTCAATGGCGTTGCGCAGGATCTCCACCTTGGGCAGGCGCTGGCCCGCGTTGCCGCACGTCCGCCTCTTCAGCAGCTCGAACGCCTCGTTCACCTACGGCAGCACACGGAGGGGCCAGCTCTAGTGATGCCATTCGCGAACACAAAGATAGACGCGATGGAGGCGTGACGTTGGAAAAAGTGTTGGGTATTTATAGACCTTGTAATGGTTCTTTATTTACGTGACCATTAAGACACTCCAACCCCAGTTCTCGATACCACTAATATCGTGCTACTTTTCTGCGAAGTAACAGACATATTTTTGTGACAATATTCACATTTGGTTTTATTAATGTATAGCTACTCCGATGTATCGATATATTACAGTGGCATGGTTCTTGTCTGTATTTATTTCTGTGTGACTGTCATAATCTTTGACTTACTTGTAACCGTTCTGGCGCGAATGCGCACAGAGCAGTCTTTGTTTCGCTTTGCAGAAGTTAAGCTGTTAAAAAATGGTTCAAATGGCTCGGAACACTATGCAACTTAACTTCTGAGGTCTTCAGTCACCTAGAACTTAGAACTAACTAAACCTAACTAACCTAAGGGCACCACACACATCCATACCCGAGGCAGGATTCGAACCTGCCACAGTAGCAGTCGCTCGGTTCCAGACTGTAGCGCCTAGAACCGCACGACCACTCCGGCCGGCAGTTAAGTTGTTATTTCGCTTTGTAAAAGAACAGTGTCAAGTCTTGTGTTTGCTTAAAGTGGAAATTAAATATATGAAGATTGACACAATACTGTTTTCTTTCTTTCTTTTTATTTAAATCTTATGGGACGTAACTGGTAAGATCATCAGTCCCTAAGGTTACACACTACTTAACCTAAGTTATCCTAAGAACAAACACACACACCCATGCCCGAGGGGGGACTCGAACCTCCGCCGGGACCAGCACTGTTTTCTTGATGACGTGACAATTGAGAGGAAGTATATGTGAATTTACAAGAAGCTTAATAAAAATGTGGACCGTGAACACCAAGTCAAAAATTGTTTGTACCATACCATTGTTCTGGTCTGCTTGTTTGATCATTAACAATTTCCTGCAAAAACTCATTTGTTAGGTCTTCAAAGATTCCTAAAATACAGATCTGGACCTTCTAGCAGTCAAAGTGGAATCACCCTAGAATCAACAAGAGGAGCCATAGTAACTTCGACGAAATCTTCGTGGGAATCCGTTCAAGATAAGTGCCAAAATTAATGACTTTTTACAGTGACTTCATTATTTCCATTCTAACGATACCATCCACAGTTTGTTGTTGCCCGATAAAGCACGCACGCACGCACTCCGCTCCTCCACTGGCTGCGGCTCACCTCGTTACCGTCGCTGGCGCAGGTCTACGCCACTGGCCCAACGCCGTGGGTGGACGGAGAGGGAAGCAGATTACAGCCGCACTGGAAAGTCTCATCCATGCGATGGGGAACAATAGCGGCCGCCAACGGCAGCCAGAGCGCAAGCGCACGCAGCAGCCTGCAGTTCTACGAGTGCCAGCAGCTGGGGCATACTGCGCGCAAGAAGGCCGTCGCGTGCTTGAAGGGCGCGGCGGCTGACGACACGCGCAGTTGCACGAAGCCTCGTGGGGTGGCCAGCGGCTGCGCGATCTGCGGCGGGCTAGACGCCGCCAACTCGCGCAGCTGCAGCTACCTCAGGGAGTCACGCCGTCAGCCCGCCGTACCTCGCACTGCGGCGGTGTCAAACTCCGCGACGGCCGCCCTGCCCCCCCCCCCCTCCCCCGCGACGTCACCAAGCAGAAGACGCCACAGACGACACAGACGACGCCACGGCCGGCCTCCGAGCCGCAAGTGCGGCAGAACGGGCCGCGCTCAAAGAAGAACTCGTCGCAGTTCATCGTCAGCTCCAGCAGCTGCGTGAGGAGGTGCCCGCCCCCGCGCCCGCCTCCCCTGCGGTGCGCCCGGTGGGGGTGGACTCCGTCACGCAGACGGACCTACCGTCGCAGAAGAACGTGGCCCCGGAACCTGTAGCAATACAGGAGTCGGAGAGACGCCCATGGACGTGACACCGTCCTCCCCTTCCCAACTCCAGGCGGATGGGCGACGCAGAAGGGGAAGCAAGAAGAGGATGGCGATCTTCGCACGGACATCATACCCTTCCCGGACAGCACGAACATGCCAGACGTGCTGAAATATTGCCACCACGGTACGGATGGGCGCTACAACGCCCAAACGAAGCCGTACCTCTTCGCCCAGGTGGAAGGGGAACAGAAGCCGTCGCTGCCACACAGGCCGTTCGAGCTACGTGGCGGACATCGGGCAATTCTGCTCGAACTCGTCACCAAGACAGACCTCAAGACCATCAACGCGAACCCGATCTTCACGCCTCGCGACTGGGAATACATCCTAGAGCACGCAGTCGTGCTGCTGAGGAACGAGGTTCGCGACGGCGCGAGGAAGCTGTCTGCAGATGTGCAGACAGCGCTGCAGAACGTCTCGCGCGAGACAAAGAAGCACCAAAACACCAAAGTCGACTAGTATGCCTCCATGCTAGTAGCCAGGACAGGACAGACACCCGACAACGAGAGGACAAACCATACAGTGAGGCCACGTCATCGTCGCATCAGCAGGAACAGGAGGAAAGTCGAAACTCCTACACCTCGGACCAAGGCCAAGGCCCGTCTGTAGAGCGTCAGCGTCAGCCCGATAAAGCGCGCACATGCTGCGCGAGCAGCATTATTCATCTGATTTCTGAACTACTTTGCAAGTGGTGGTATTGTTAGAGCCTAGAACAGTGGGTCCCACGCTAGGGCTTGTTGCGTTTGTATATGGTCTCAATTTCACTCTCATGCACTGACGTCGAAAATTAAAGCAACAAACGGAAATTTTGCAAGGTTGCATATATTTTGCCACCAAACACTACTAACAAGTGAAGTGGTAACAATGTAAAGACTACAGGACGGAATCAACTGTAACATGCATAATCTATATATTCTTCGTTTTTTCCAACACGTATTTCAGCACACATTCCGACAACTGGTTAATGTGCTCAGTATGGGGTGTGGCCACCTCTGGCAGAAATATAGTCTTGACAACGACGGGACATGTTGTGAGTGCTGTCGTCAATCTCGTGTTGAGCAAATAACAGACATTCTCCGTCCAGAGCTACTCGTAGATCTTGGGGAATGGTTGGTGGATGCTGACTCGATGCAACTCGTCTATCTAGTGCATCCCAGATATGCTCTATGGGATTCAAATCGGAAGAGCGAGCTGGACACGCCATGCATGCAATATCATCCGTTCCCAAGAAAGGCTCAAGTATCCGAGCTCTATGAGGCCGAGCATTATCGTTCTTCAATACGAAATTGAACCGCACGAAGATACCTGACAGCAGTTGCCATTTCACCCGTACAATTTCGTGAACAGGTGTTTCAGTGGTCAACAAAATCCCTGCCCACATCATTAGGAAACTTCCTTAATATTGGTCTCTTTCCACAATGTCTCGGTCCTGAAATCGTGTTCTGCTTTCCCTCCAGATGCAAATTTGCTGAGAGTCACTCTCCAGACCGAATCGGGACTCATCTGTGAAGAGATCGTTGGCCCGCTGTTCGACCGTCCAGGTGGCATGTTGACCACTCCACTCTAGATTTCCGGCAATAAAGCCTTCAGTAGACCGTTTGCCTCGCTACAACACGTTCAGTGGATGCTGCGAGATCAGACGCCAGTTGCAGTGCAGTACTAAGGCGGTACCGTCGTGCCCTTACAGAGAAATAACGGTCCTCTCTTTCTGGTGTCACACGTGGTCGATCCTTCCCTGGTCTTCGGGATATCTGTCGCCACATCCGCAACAACAGAACGATTCACATTAAGCCATCAGGGCCACACCCGTTTGCGACTGTCTTCTTTCCACTCTGTCCTCCACGGCAGAGAGTATGGTAGGCGTCTCGTCTATGCCATAGTGCACCGTCTGTGACTGTTTAGGACATGGGACTGTACGGCAAACACTACCTCGTTTGACAGGCGCCCTGACGTCATAGTTGGCGTGGTTCGCCGTAGACCAGAATGCTATCCGCCGTACAGAACACGATCGTATGGACATCTCTAGACAGTTAGTATGATCATATCGTGAACTAGACACACGACGGGGAAATGGCGGTTGGTTGCTCTAATTTTGGACACAAGTGTCGGTGCTTGGTACGAAATATGATGATACTGCGTGGACTGTGTGAGTTAAGTTGTTCATAGGTCCGTAACACCCACCACACTGTGTCACGCGCACATGCTGCTGATGTTGTGATCAGACGAAACTACTCTCGTTTGGCCATAACTGTCGGTTCTTTGACAGCTGTGGGAGAAGCCTCATCTGACTAGGGTGCAGTATTAGTTCAGTTTATTACTTTATTACATACATGAATAACAGGTTTGCTTTGACACACTTTCATGCCACACGATCGATTGATAATTTGCAACTGTCATTGACTGAAAGCATCGCTTGATGCAGTATGTAACACACAGTTCTCTTGAGGTACAATGTTCGACATTCACGACAGTATAAGTTCATCTGAAACTTTCACTGTCGCCTTCCTACACGACGTTGTAGCGGAGATCTCGAACATATGTGGATAAAAATCCTACTTCAAGATTCCAAATTTTCCTTGCAGATTACCGGTTTTGACTCATTACCAAACCATCTTCAGATCTAGAAATACAGAAAATTGCGTATGAAAAGAGAAAAATAAAAACTAGATTCAATACTTGAATTTTCATTATGCAATATATACCAGTCTAAAATGTTCAGATTTTCGAAATTATAATTTATTTTCTACAACACTTAATGACTCAGTTGTATTACTCGTGGTTGGTCACATATATACTGGTTTGTTGTCAAAGCTATTGATCGAGCTGACTGCATTTGGCTCGTAGCCCTCGGGTAGCGATATTATTTGGTCCTAATGTTCAATATTCGTTAGTAATATTGTTATATCTTCGTATTTAAAATAATGATCTGCGTCGGGTCGTAATTCTCCGACATTCAGCAAAAAATGGCTCTGATCGTTATGGGACTTAACATCGGAGGTCATCAGTCCCCTAGAACGTAGAACTAGTTAAACCTAACTAACCTAAGGATATCACACACATCCATTCCCGAGGCAAGATTCGAACCTATGACCGTAGCAGTCGCGCGGTTCCGGACTGAAGTGCCTAGATCCGCTCAGTCACACCGGCCGGCAATGTTAATGGCCTCCAAGTGTTCCCACCGTTGTGTGTTCGTTGCCTGTGTCCTCCCAATCCGATTTTTTTCAATTGATTAAATAAGCCCAATTTTTAAACTTCGTAGTGACTTTATTTGTTGAGTCAATCCATACTATCTTGCTTTGTTAAGTGATATCAGATACGGTGACTATTCTGATAGCGTATAACATAATTTGTGCACTCACCAATGTGCAGTTATACGAAGCCCCTCAGGAATCTCCGTTTTGCTTCACTTTCCGACAGTGCAATTAGTCGGAATACTCGCCACGAGCAGGACCCTTCCACGCCCCTGTTTGCTGTAGTTTTTACGTGTTCTTGTGTGACCGGATGCTGTACGCTGGTATGCTGAACGACACTGAAAGTAACCCAAGTCCCTACTTCACAGTGTGACTGAAATTCCTTTTGTCCTAAATAAGGTAAAATTCGGTAAAATTTGTAACTGATGCAATTAACTGAAACGTGGTCACCAGACCTAGAATCAATGTTACTGTATATATAACCTAATGTAGAAGGCAGTGTTCTAGATCAATAAATGTAGATAATTATACATAACAACATTTTGGGATTTCACCACTCTCTTTCCATGCTACATTTAGTTTGTGTTGAACCCTATTGCAAAGAATAATTTGATATATGAAAAAAAGTATGCAGGAAGAAGGAGAACTGCTTTAATAGTAGAACATAAAACAACTGCGTAGCTATGGTCGTGATAAAATAAACGTTTACCGCTCTCTGTGGTGAGTTGGTTTGAGGAACAGCTAGCGTTATCAATTGCACTATTAAATTGGTTAGATTTCAGGCCCCATGTAGAACCAGCAAATACAATTAAAACTGATCTGTTACTTCTAATTAAAACTACTGTCCCACGAACCCCAGCATGCAACAGGAGGTTAAGCTGTACATAGGAATAATCAGCTGTACATAGGAATTATTATACGCCCAGGTTACATAGTTTGAATACAGAGAAAAATAGCACAGAATACGGGAGTGTCTGCTATTCATTTACCGTAGTTCCACCATGCCCCCATGCAAATTCAGAAGCTAGGAGCCCAGCCATCAGGTGATTTACAAACAGTACCCCTAAGTATAGTGCACACATTTAAAATCGGTTGATCTTAAGCAGGGGAGCAGGATTTGGGTGAAGCAAGTGCCGCTTGAGATGCGAGTGGCGCAGAGCAAGCACGTTTTGTGACAAGCGTCTACCCTGAATGTGAACAGTTAGTTTCCTTTTCTGAGAAGGACGCTCTGAGGTTTGTTTACTTCATAATTCTATCAAAAAAGAATGTCAGAAATATGCTGCACCAGTGTCTCATTGTCACATTACTTTCTGGTTTAATAAAGATCCTATAAAAACTAAATATCCTTTGTCTTACGTCGTTTTAGATACAAAATACTTCAAGGAAAATTATTTTCCATTCTTAACTTCGGTTAGGCGCTAATGTTTATGGGCGTCTTGGGAGGACGTGGGGAGCGAGGGGTAAGGTTGCTGATTTTTGTTGCACTTAATGGTCTCAGAAAAGTCGGGAAGCAGTGGCCTAGAGGGTAGGGTACGCAGTAACACAAGACATTTCTTGGTCAACACTTCAGTCCAGTGGCTGACTTCAGAATCACGTGAAGGAATGCGCACCAGAGCCAGCTGTAAGCAGTTTCCACGATTTTCTGCAAATTGAGGTTGTGTTCTGTGGGGCATTTATAAATATTAAAGTTATTCATAGTAATCATCCGTAGCCATTTTAGATTGTCCACCTCCTAGATAGCATGCGAAAAAACCAGTTTCACTGAATTCCGCGAGAAATTTCACCAACGTACTGAGTATCACGGGTGATCTTTCTGGGTGGCACTGACTCAAATCCTCTGCAACAGCACACATCTTCCTTTGCCTTCACATCAGGAGGATACAAATGCGTTCGCATGTGTTAACACCGCCAACTATCACGTCATCTCTAAGAAAGAAACATCAGCCACAACTCGAGAACAAATAAAGCTATGGTCAAATGAAAGGCACCGTTCTTGTTCCCATGTAATTATCTATCTATGTGACATGACCCTCCACTATTTCAAAATTACGTGTTGGATCCATAAGTCCGTCTCCAGAATGGCCGCCATTATCACAAACACAGCTTTCCGGAAATCTAAGAACATTGAATATGCACGTCGCCTTTCATCTATTATCCGCAGGAAGTCATGTGAGAAAAAGGCAAGCTGAGATTTCCCACTGGTGTTGGGAGAACTAGTGCGAAAGTCAATTTGCCCTTTTCTCATACGACATCCTCTGGACAATGGATGAAGCGCAACAGGTAGATTTCATATTCCCAGACTTCTGAAAAGCAGACTGTTAATTAAGGTACGGTCATACACAATAGGTTCCCAGATATGCGAATGGCTGTAATACTACTTGAGTAACGAGACCCAGTACGTTGTCCTTGACGAAGAGTGTTCACTATAGACAAGGATATCATCAGGAGAGCCTCAGTAAAGTGTGACAGGACCTCTCTCATTAAAATACCTCAGGCAAATGCTCTTTTTTTTGGGGTCATCAGTCTACTGACTGGTTTGAAGCGGCCCGCCACGAATTCCTCCCCTGTGCTGACCTCTTCATCTCAGAGTAGCACTTGCAACCTACGTCCTCAATTATTTGCTTGACGTATTCCAATCTCTGTCTTCCTCTACAGTTTTTGCCCTTTGCAGCTGCCTCTAGTACCATGGAAGTCATTCCCTCATGTCTTAGCAGATGTCCTATCATCCTGTCCCTTATCCTTATCAGTGTTTTCCACATATTCATTTCCTCTCCGATTCTGCGTAGAACCTCCTCATTCCTTGCCTTATCAGTCCACCTAATTTTCAACATTCGTCTATAGCACCACATCTCAAATGCTTCGATTCTCTTCTGTTCCGGTTTTCCCACAGTCCATGTTTCACTACCATACAATGCTGTACTCTAGACGTACATTCTCAGAAATTTCTTCCTCAAATTAAGGCCGGTATTTGATATTAGTAGACTTCTCTTGGCCAGAAATTCATTTTTTTGCCATAGCGAGTCTGCTTTTGATGTCCTCCTTGCACCGTCCGTCATTGGTTATTTTACTGCCTAGGTAGCAGAATTCCTTAACTTCACTGACTTCGTGACCATCAATCCTGATGTTAAGTTCCTCGCTGTTCTCATTTCTACTGTTTCTCATTACCTTCGTCTTTCTCCGATTTACTCTCAAACCATACTGTGTACTCATTAGACTGTTCATTCCGTTCAGCAGATCATTTAATTCTTCTTCACTTTCACTCAGGATAGCAATGTCATCAGCGAATCGTATCATTGATATCCTTTCACCTTGTATTTTAATTCCACTCATGAACATTTCCTTTATTTCCATCATTGCTTCCTCGATGTACAGATTAAAGAGTAGGGGCGAAAGGCTACAGCCTTGTCTTACACCCTTCTTAATCCGAGCACTTCATTCTTGATCGTCCACTCTTATTATTCCCTCTTGGTT
The DNA here is from genome assembly GCF_023897955.1 of Schistocerca gregaria. Classification (NCBI taxonomy): domain Eukaryota; kingdom Metazoa; phylum Arthropoda; class Insecta; order Orthoptera; family Acrididae; genus Schistocerca; species Schistocerca gregaria. Next base: position 56,724,977 of record NC_064927.1, read on the forward strand.
GTTGTACATATTGTATATGACCCGTCTCTCCCTATAACTTACCCCTACGTTTTGCAGAATCTCGAACAGCTTGCACCATTTTATATTGTCGAACGCTTTTTCCAGATCGACAAAACGTATGAACGTGTCTTGATTTTTCTTCAGTCTTGCTTCCATTATTAGCCGTAACGTCAGAATTGCCTCTCTCGTGCCTTTACTTTTCCTAAAGCCAAACTGATCGTCACATAGCGCATTCTCAATTTTCTTTTCCATTCTTCTGTATATTATTCTTGTAAGCAGCTTCGATGCATGAGCTGTTAAGCTGATTGTGCGATAATTCTCGCACTTGTCAGCTCTTGCCGTCTTCGGAATTGTGTGGATGATGCTTTTCCGAAAGTCAGATGGTATGTCGCCAGACTCATATATTCTACACACCAACGTGAATTGTCGTTTTGTTGCCACTTCCCCTATTGATTTTAGAAATTCTGATGGAATGTTATCTATCCCTTCTGCCTCATTTGACCCTAAGTCCTCCAAAGCTCTTTTAAATTCCGATTCTATTACTGGATCCCCTATCTCTTCTAAATCGACTCCTGTTTCTTCTTCTATCACATCAGACAAATCTTCACCCTCATAGAGGCTTTCAATGTATTCTTTCCACCTATCTGCTCTCTCCTCTGCATTTAAGAGTGGAATTCCCGTTGCACTCTTAATGTTACTACCGTTGCTTTTAATGTCACCAAAAGTTGTTTTGACTTTCCTGTATGCTGAGTCTGTCCTTCCGACAATCATATCTTTTTCGATGTCTTCACATTTTTCCTGCAGCCATTTCGTCTTAGCTTCCCTGCACTTCCTATTTATTTCATTCCTCATCGACTTGTATTTCTGTATTCCTGATTTTCCCGGAACATGTTTGTACTTCCTCCTTTCATCAATCAACTGAAGTATTTCTTCTGTTACCCATGGTTTCTTCGCAGCCACCTTCTTTGTACCTATGTTTTCCTTCCCAACTTCTGTGATGGCTCTTTTTAGAGATGTCCATTCCCCTTCAACTGTGTTGCCTACTGCGCTATTCCTTATTGCTGTATCTATAACGTTAGAGAACTTCAAACGTATCTCGTCATTACTTAGAACTTCCGTATCCCACTTCTTTGCCTATTGATTCTTCCTGACTAATGTCTTGAACTTCAGCCTACTCTTCATCACTACTATATTCTGAGTCTATATCTGCTCCTTGGTACGCCTTACAATCTGACCATGATGTAATCTAATTAAAATCTTCCCGTATCTCCCGGCCTTTTCCAAGTATACCTCCTCCTCTTGTGATTCTTGAACAGGGTATTCGCTATTACTAGCTGAAACTTGTTACAGAACTCAATTAGTCTTTCTCCTCTTTCATTCCTTGTCCCAAGCCCATACTCTCCTGTAACCTTTTCTTCTACTCCTTCCCCTACAACTGCATGCCAGTCGCCCATGACTGTTAGATTTTCGTCCCCCTTTACATACTGCATTACCCTTTCAATATCTTCATACACTTTCTCTATCTGTTCATCTTCGGCTTGCGACGTCGACATGTATACCTGAACTATCGTTGTCGGTGTTGGTTTGCTGTCGATTCTGATTAGAACAACCCGGTCGCTGAATGTTCACAGTAACACACCCTCTGCCCTACCTTCCTATTCATAACGAATCCTACACCTGTTATACCATTTTCTGCTGCTGTTGATATTACCCGATACTCATCTGACCAGAAATCCTTGTCTCCCTTCCACTTCACTTCACTGACCCCTACTATATCTAGATTGAGCCTTTGCATTTCCCTTTTCAGATTTTCTAGTTTCCCTACCACGTTCAAGCTTCTGACATTCCACGCCCCGACTCGTAGAACATTATCCTTTCGTTGATTATTCAATCTTTTTCTCATGGTAACCTCCCCTTTTTTCAGTCCCCTCCCGGAGATCCGAATGGGGGACTATTCCGGAATCTTTTGCCAATGGAGAGATCATCATGACACTTCAACTACAGGCCACATGTCCTGCGGATACACGTTACGTGTCTTTAATGCAGTGGTTTCCATTGCCTTCTGCATCCTCATGTCGTTGATCATTGCTGATTCTTCCGCCTTTTGGGGCAATTTCCCACCCCTAGGACAAGAGAGTGCCCTGAACCTCTATCCGCTCCTCCGCCCTTTTTGCCAAGGCCGTTGGCAGAATGAGGCTGACTTCTTATGCCGGAAGTCTTCGGCCGCCAATGCTGATTATTTATCAAAATTTAGGCAGTGGCGGGGATCGAACCCGGGATCGAAGACCTTTTGATTATGAATCAAAGACGCTACCCCTAGACCACAGGTACATAAATACCCTAATGTTTCCATTGAAAGGGCACGGGCGACTTCCTCCCCTAATCCCATGCACCTATGGCCTCGCTGTTTGGTCCCTCCCCCAAATCAACCAACCAATCAACCACCTACTCTTATTCTCTACATACATAAACAACCTGACAGGGTGAGCAGCAATTAGCAGCTGTTTGCTAATGAGTGACTGTATGACGATACGAGATGACTTAGACAAAATTTCTAGTTGCTGTGATGAATGTCAGCTTGCTCTAAATGTAGAAAAATGTAAGTTAAGACAGATGAATAGGAAAAACTTTCCAGTAATGTTTTAATACAGAATTGATACAGTTACATCGATTAAATGTAGAGGCATAACTTTTCAAAGGGATATCAGATGGAATGAGCACATCAGGTTCATAGTAGGATAGGCGAACTCTCGGCTCCATCTTATGAGTCGAATTTTGGAAAAGTGTAGTTCGTCTGCAAGGGAGACACACATTCTTCAGTATTGCTGAGCTGTTTGGGAGCCCCGCCAGGTTGGGTTGAAGCTAGACACCGAAGCAATTCAGAGCCGAGGTGCTTGGTTTGTTAGCGGAAGGTTCGACCAACACACGAGTATGACAGGGATGTTTCGTGAACTCCAACGGGAATCCCTGGAGGGGAGGTGACTTTCTCTTAGAGGAACACTGTTGAGCAAATTCAGAGAACCGGTATCTGAAGCTGACTGCAGATCAGTTCCCGGCAACACACGTTTCGAGTGAAAGCTTTGACGATTAGCCGAGGAAATTAGGGATAGTAAGGAGGTATATAACAGTCGTCTTTCTATCTCTCTGTTTGCGAGTGGAACGGAAAGGAAGTAACTAGTAGCGGCACTTTGCGGTCTGTGCATGTAGCCTCGCGTGTTTTCCTCTCTCTCCCATCTCATGATACGTCATATAAAAATTTCCGTTTATCCACTCGCCTTCGTTCTGGAAGTGTGGTTCGGTACTTGGTGGAGCACCTCATAGATTTGATGAATGTAAGGTACGACGCGCCTGTGCCAGGTAACACGAAATCAAATAGCCGTTCCTAAGAGTCGAATTATTTTATAAAAGTTCGTTCAATTGTCCTTAAAGACACCGCCGTGGCTGTGGATGAAGCCCATGAAATATATCTACCTGATTGCGTCAAACACCACAATGTTTCACAGCAGTATAGACTGCAGCTCAGCTTTACAAAGACAGCCTTTCCATACAGAAAGTTCGTTAGATGCTTCCATGGTGAAATACGCATACAAAGAAATTCATGCCTACATTATCAAAACAAAAATATACGATATAATGGAATTAGAGAAGTCGTAAAGTGCAGACTGGCAATGGCAAGAGAAGAATTTCTGAAAAAAGAGACGTTTGTTGACGTCGAATATAAATCTAAGTCTTAGGAAGCCTTTCCTGAGCGAATCTGTGTAAAGCAGCGATACACAAAGTGTATTCTGCGGAGTCCTGGGATCTGCAAGGGCTTTTCAAGAGCTCCGACAAAATCATATCACCCTAAAGAACAAAGTAGCTATATCAAGTCTTGTCACAGACTGAGGAAAAGAACACATAAATATCACAGAAATGCTGGGTTTGTGAATGTAATATTTTCGCTCAGTGCATAATAGCCGAAAATGAGGCGACAAGCAGCATAATAAATGTACAATAATGTTTTGGTCAAAAACTACAAACAAAAGAATTTAGCTTGTAGAAGTAAGTATGTGTCGACTCTAGTTTCGTCACATGCACGCCGCACTCAGCGATCGTGCTGATGAACCCTCCCCCCCGCCCCTCCCACCCCCTCCTCTCTCTCTCTCTCACTGCACGCTGTCTCACCTCATTGGACTACGCTCTCTCCATCTCTCCCTCATCCACAAACAACTCGAACCGCCTCGAAGCATTCTGTCGCTTCACCGCCCTAGGCTGTATGACTCATAAACCCGCACCGCGCAGCAACACGTACAGTCCCCACTCGAGTCTGTGATTCCAACACGCGGTCCAATTCGGCACGACGATCCGGCGCACAGCTCTCAGACCGCACTACATTCGACTCATATGAAGACATGTCCGAAAGAACTGATGCCATCTTCATGTAGTTAAGGCTAACCGGCCATTGACCTTCTTCCTCTGTGCTGGATGCACACGCATTGCCCGATCTCTTATGGGACTCGGTAAGAGTGTCTGCCGCGTGTAGTGAGTGTAATGGGCAGTGGCACTACGAATGTAGTGTGTGGACATTAAGTTGGGAATGTGGGTCTCACGGGGAGCGTTCAAGGGATAAATCCCTGCAGTCGCACTATCTTCTGTGCCGTCGGTGTCACAGATGGATAGATCGTCTGCGATGGAAGCAGGAGATTCCGGGTTCGAGTACCGGTCGGAGCACACATTTTCAACAGTCCCCGTTGATGTATACCAACGCCTGTCGACAGCTTATGGTCTTGATTTAATTATCATTTCACATTCGATTCATGTATGTTGCTGAGTATAACTGTAAAATTCAGTATGTTGTGGCGATATTATTCTATGTTTGTCATATAGTAAAAATAAATTGTCGATTTTAAAAGATGCAATGGAGTGTTGACTTACGGGTGTTGCAATGAAATCTCGCATCGAATGCTCATAGGCTCATAGGTTTCGCCCAGAGGATGTGGCACCAACATTTAAGATTTCCGGTAAGACTACGAGATTCAAGAAGTCACGTAACAGCTTCAAGCTGTAGGTTTTCACGCACTAAGACATCTAACGACTCACTAAAGGTAAAAAAAGAAAGTATGTCAATCGTGGATCTGCTGATTCTAACGGCTAACCTCTCCGCGTGGAATGTAGCCAACATTTAGAAACACCTCGATTGCAAAGACAGGAATGAATAATTTTTTACACGTAAGAAAGAACAATTATTACGAAGTCAAAAATATATGAAGTATGCCACCAGAACTGTGACTGAAAGAACCACGAAGGCATTATATTTGTTCAGATATCGGACTAAACAAGTGAGGGAAGCCTACACTATTGCTGAGAATTAAAAAGAAAAAGAACAAAACATCTATGATAGACATAACAAAATCTATATTGAATGAAAAATCAGCAAAGCATCTTATTACAGTACCACTTTTTGAACGACACTGTTTCGTGTGTACGGTGGTCATGTTCTTTTGGTTTATGTATGTCACTGATGTGCACGTCAGAGAGAGAGAGAGAGAGAGAGAGAGAGAGAGAGAGAGAGAGAGAGAGAGAGAGAGAGAGCAAGTCACGTTACTGTTAAAGAATCTTTAGTCTTGTCTTTACCTCTGCGCAGTGAGGTACATTCTGAGCTGAAGTGTAGCAGATGATGGACATATTCAGTAGTGCTGTGTTGGTTTGTGATCTTCTTTATTAGATAAAGAAAGATTTATTGTAAAGGACAGGAACGATGAATAAGATGTATATGTTGCAAAGCGAAGAGAATATATATTTTGAACAATATTATTAATTTTGAAGAGAAGTAGTCCGAGGTAAGACCGCAGCAGTGCACAGCTAGGAATGATTACTGTCCACTGGGTAGCTTGTTCAGAGCTGAGAGAAACACCTCCCCGCTGCCCCGAGTCACGGATTTGCATATTAACTGATTAAGCTGTTTGGTTTTTGTGTAAATTCTCTGTTAACGTTGTGTTTTTTGAATCATCGTTCACTTTGTTAAGTATAGCACTGTTCAGACCAATGTTACCTGTGAAGATCACGCTTTTACTCTGTCTTATTTGAATACATACTTCGTTCTAAAATCGTTGTCTTGGAATATAATTTCACAGGAATAATTACCCTCCCCATCCCACTGTTTATCAATACGCACTAACACATACGCTCGGAACGTCCAGCGCGCTACGGACGCAGTACTATGTTATGCTAGACATTCTCCTACGCTTGCATGAGACCTTTGGTAGTAAAGGAAGACACGGTGACAGCTGGGAACCACCTGAATCCTATCATTCTCGATGTCTTCCCCGACGGCATGTCATCTTGCAGCAGTATAATTGTCCGTGTCTCGGAACCACAATCGTACTACTGTGGTTTGAAGAGTATGATGTCTCGGCGACCAGATTCGCCTGACGTAAATCCTATGAAACACATCTGGTCGCTATCGGGCGTCATCAACGTGTCAGCAATTCAAGACATCTAACGCCAATAACTTCACAAACTTACCATCAATATCAGGTCTCACGCAGTATCGGTTATGTATTTCGTTCCAAAGACGCACAAACAAGCTGTTCAGCAGGCGGACTTATGTTCTGACTCATCAGTGTACGACTGTTATCTGCAGTACACCAGAGAAAAATCATCCGCTGCACTACAAACGAGATGATGAAAAACTATGGCGCTTGCAGCCTCCTTTCTGTTATAAAACGTTCCACCGTACTTCATGATTGGCAGTGTGCAGGCCATTGTCATGTACAATAGCCAGCCACGAACGTGCGTAGCGTGTGGTCAGGAACGCCATGTCTGGTGCGAATCTTTACGCCGACGTTTGATACAGACACCGCTAGGTGAAGTGACCTCCGCATCGATGCTCAGCCGCACGGGATTAGCCGTGCGGTCTAGGCCGCTGCAGTCATGGACTGTGCGGCTGGTCCCGGCGGAGGTTCGAGTCTTCCCTCGGGCATGGTTTGTCCTTAGGATAACTTAGGTTAAGTAGTATGTAAGTTTAGGGACTGATGATCTTAGCAGTTAAGTCCCATAAGATTTCACACACACACAAATCGACACTCACGTCTCCAACCGTCACCTTCGAAATGGTAGCACAGGACTCCGCCACGACACTCCAGGAAATGCCTGATGCCTCATCAACACCACCCACCGCAGCACATCCCGACGACGAAACCAGGATGGCATCACCCCCAGTGCTTGCACCAGGACCTTCCAATCTCAGGACCGTGACGGAAAACCCTGTTCTAAACATGGACGTCGAACTAGATATCGTGCCAACTTCTGCCTTTATCCAGACAGTTGTGGCATCGGACGTTGGGCGACCAATTCTGTTTTGGAACAACACATAACGAAACAGCAGTCGCCTCCAAAAAGAGCCTCCTTCCGATGGACTCGCAAGATGGTGACCGGATGTCCGAGGCTGACCTCCCATACTGCGTCCAGTCGCACAGTGCGGCTGCTCGTGGCACTCCGCCTGTGACGGATCCTCTCTCAGTCCACAGCTTCTGTCCAGCACACACTACACCCACTCTGAGAGTACATGACCACCTCGTGTCTTCGACGTCAGCATCCTGCGCTGATGATGTTGAAGAAGGAGCGGAAGTGCCAGTGCGTCTGTGTCGGTGCACCCTCCACAGGCGCCTAAGACAGCACCCCGCCAGTAATCATGACCACTGTGGCAGACCTGGCAGCTCGACGCCCACCAGATGCTTCCAATATGCATTCTGCAATATCGTGTCGCCACAAAGAATCTTGCCACCATCCGAGCCCCTCACAAATTGGCCATGTTCCAGAACACCATCTACTCTGCAGATGTTGATATTGTACCGCCCATATTTCTCACCCGTCCGACATTAGCGGTGGCATCGTCATCCTCCTACATGACGAGCTCCCTGCAGAGGATGTCGTATAGTCAAACCGCCCTTCACAGTCCCACAGGACGATGGACTTCAACTCGACACGAGGGCCTACGAAGCAACTCCCACGGTGTTCACCTTGTGCATCTCTCTTGGCGGTCCTTGTCTGCCTGCAGCTCATTGGCTCTTGGACAAAGCTCTAAGGAACCCCACTACTTACTCGTCAAGCCGCATAGCCTGCATCTGCCTCACTCGCCCCCTTGCTTACGGTATCCGCCTTGTAGAAGTCTGGCTCGTGGCCTTTTCAGACCATTAAGGGTACATCTACGCTATCACTCTCGCCAGACAGCTTGTGTGGCATAGTTGTGGTGTATGGAAATTCACTGTCGCCCACCTGACTTCCCAAGACTGTCGCCGTATGGCACAGGCACAGTGCCAGGACGCCCACGCCTCCACCTTATCTTGGTGGCTCTGTCCTGTGTAAAGCCAACCCACTGTAAAATATTGATGAATTACCGTACGAAACTCAAGGCTTGGCGAAGTAATACCTTACACTTCTATTACTCCATTCTTCGCGACTCTGCGACGATGTCTTTCTCGCCAACCCAGCAGACGGCGGTGCACGCAAGAAAGGCGCAATCTCGTTGATCATGCCCCATCACCTGGAAGGGACCGTAGTCTGATTTTGGGCCTCTTCGCGTCGACCTCAAGAACATTTTTTGATCTACACCTCCTACAGGAAATACAACAACGACGCAGGAGTCTGATCTATGTCCTCACTGATGCGGTAGGCCACCTGCATGAGTCCCAACAAACCATCAGCTTTGCTCTCAACAATCATTTCGCCAGACTGTGTGGTACCGAACGGCTTTCCACAGAACTGATCACAGAGATCGCACGACTTGTTATGAGTGTTCTCCCGGTGGAGGTAGCCCATGGAATGAAGTACAAGTGGGATCCGATAACAGATCCCTTGGAGCTAATGGTGTTCCCATCGAATTTTACAAAAGTTTTAGCTCTTTGTGGGCTTGCACGTGGACGACCACCACACAAGAGCTGATGTATCTGATGACAGTGGTTCCTAACACCTTTCTCCATGGCATTAGTATCCCCATTCACAAACAGCATGAGCAATCAAGGGTCCATGATTATCGACAAATCACGTTGCTCAACAGCGATACACGTCTGCTGGCATATCGACTCAATAAGGGTGCACTTTACGTCACATCCTGCAACCAGACTTCCCTAGGAGGCGACCACTAAATCCGTATGGTCCTTTGCCGTTACCAAAACATGATAGCATTTGCTTGTCACCAACATCTTGCTGGTGCCTTGGCATCACTAAACTTCAGCCCGGCCTTCGGCAATGTTGACCACTCCTGTTTGTGGACAGTTCTTCGAGTGGGTTTTCCTGACGATATTGTCACGATAGTTTTACGTCTTTTGAGAGGCGCGACCTCCAAAACCATGTACAATGGTCGCCGTATGCCGCCCCTGGTCATCGGACCATCTGTCCGTCAGTTTCCCCCTAACCACATTTTCATATGCTTTCGCTTTGGAACCCCGTCTCCAGGGTGTGCGCCACCATTTGGAGTGTATTACATTGTGTGGGCACCATTTCTATTGCATGGCCTATGCAGGCGACCTCATTCTTTATCTGTGGAGTGAGGATGAAGTTCGAGTAGCGACTTCCAGAGAAGCATCGGGCAGCTCCTCAACATGTCCAAATCCGGTCTTGCTCGTTGGCGAGGGCCTATTGGAGAAGAGCATAGCACCCCATATCTTCGTCACCATCGTATGATATCTTGGCAATGGTTTCACAGCCGATCTCCTTCGCTCAGCTCCTACTAAAGGTAGGTGTTTGCTACAGACCATCAGAGCAAGCCTTTCAGATCACCAGCTACGAGCCCTTGCCACTGTCCAATGCGTGCAATACGTGAACATCTACCAGCCACACGTGGCTCCTCTACCACAAATCCCAACTCTCCTGGCCCAATGTGTGTTGATGGCACTGGGTGTTTTCGTCAGCTCAAGGATGCTATTCACTGCCACGGGACCGTGATGGAGTGCTAACTAGAGTCACGGCATTGTTCGTCAGCTTTTCTGGCATCGTTGCCTGCAGAACCTCAGTGGTCTATTCCAGGACCTTGCGCCAGTCTCTTCGTCCGCTCCAGTTTTGGTATCGACCATTCCATCCACATTTATCATACCCTGGACTTCCATTATGTCTGTCGGTCTTTACCACTTACACGTTTGTATCAGACGAAAACAGTTCAGCAAGTGTCACAAAGTGCCGCCAAGTGCCACAACAGTGCCGCCCGCCCAGCTCCACATAACTTAAGGGTCCCCACTGTAAGTGGTTACACATACGGAAGGCGCACCATGCCAGCTTTCTCGAATCCGGCATCCAGTCAGCGTGGTATATCACAATGAATGGTGCACAAGTAAATCGGCAGCGACTGCATCGCGTCCATCATGCCGATTAATCCCTTCTGCACCGACTGTGGAGTTGACGACACAGACGACCACCGGTTTCACTGCGTGTTTTGGCGTTTCTTATTCGCCAAACACTCGCTCAGGTCGACATCCACACATTCTTATTCCTCGAGAGGACCTTTGACCCCACCAACAAAACTCTCTTAACTGGATCTGTGGTCACACGACCGTTAATTTTTTAATTCTGGCAATAAATCAGCTCTAGAATGCTGGAATTACCTCAACAAACGACACTGCGTCCTGACACGCAAGCCACAATATCAGCAATACTTCTCAAATTCCTTAGGGAGCACCTTTAATGATCCGCCTCGCAGCTGGACGTCCAAGCCATGAGAAGCCGAAAACTCATCCGAACCTACCCAAACCGAACAGAACTGATAATAGAAACTACGCAGACACACATCTGAACGTGATGGCCGACGCACGAACCACTACTTAAGGCGCTCACAAAATAAATTAATAAATAACAAAAATTTTAAAAACTCTTTATGTTTAATTTACATGGCTCCCCTGCTGTTTCCTTCCCTTTACCCTTTCTTGCCACCTCTTAGCTCTAGGTTAGACAGATAGAATAAAAGAAAGTGGTTAGCGTTCTTTCGTTTCAAGACAGCCGTACGGTTCGAGCCCGTTAACACTTTTTTAAAAAAAGAAAAAAAGGAAGGAAAAATCTCACTCTTGCCCCATATATATTTTTTTCACAAAATTATGAACTTTCAGTCTGGTCATTGATGTATCTGTTCTCCAAAAAATGATTCAAATGGCTCTGAGCGCTATGGGACTTAATATCTGTGGTCATCAGTCCCCTAGAACTTAGACCTACTTAAACCTAACTAACCGAAGGACATCACACACATCCATGCCCGAGGCAGGATTCGAACTTGAGACCGTAGCAGTTGCGCGGTTCCGGACTGAGCGCCTAGAATAGCTAGACCACCGCGGCCGGCATCTGCTCTTTTTCTGTAGTCTTGGCAACTGACACAATATACATTAGTTGCAGACTATGAGTCATGTTGTAAGAACATATTACCGTCGCAAGTAAATGTGATGAATATTGAGAGCAGGCGAGATGCCACATAGACCTCTCATAGGAATGAAAACAACAAATAAACGGGTGTGGAATATATTATAGCAAGGGATTTCAAGGGCAAAAACTTCTACTACAGAACAGAAAAATCATAACATGTAATACTTGTTTAGAGTAAATAGGAGGTACCTTCGTCTGGAGTTCCCTTCGTTACAACTCGCTGTTGCAAACGGACGTTACTTCACGACACAGACACAATTTTCAATATAGCGAACAGCACGGCAATGGCAGGACGAAATGCGCGTAATTTTGCGGAAAAAAATATATGGCAAGAGGGAGATTTCAACACGGACCTCGAACAGCATGACGACATGACCGCGACGTCATAAACATTCAGATTTTCTCGAAGTCAGACATACTGAACTTGGACCGTTCAGTGTTTCTATTCTGCTTCTTTTTTCACAGTTCATTGCACCTTCTTCCTGTTTTCATGCTTGATTTGTGTTCAGTTTCTGACGGACAATCCAATGGGCTGTCTTACCACTAAATCTGATAGGGGTACAACGGAGGTTTTCCTTGTAAGTTCTCAATACGAGGAAATTCACTCTAAATCTGTATTTCCATTGCGAATAACGAAAGCACTTGCGACATCATAGCAGCTTCTACTTTCGTTTCATATGGCTCTATGAATACTAAGTTTGTCAACTAACAAACATTATTTAAAGTAAATGCCTAGATTTTTGGCTAACTGATTTGTGACTCTTGTAAATCTTTTGGTTGTACTAGTCTCTTATATCCTACTGTTTCTCAGAGATTTGCGTTTTCGTAGGTAGTAGGTATTAAACATGAATTGTACACAAATACGTAGCTGTTCATATATAGAAAAAATCATAGTACAACGGACCTACACATTGGGACAACTGAAATAATTGATGAGACATGTTCCTAATTTACGTGTTGTCCGGGAAAAAGCATCGTTTCCGAGGAACAAATTAAATCCAAAGAAGTGAAGAATCAGTTACAACCGAATCCCTATTGAAGAACTACTTCTACACAATAACAGCAGAAAGAATTTTGACAAATGATGAAAACTGCAAAGTAGTTAGCGAAATTTCAGATAATGAAGTTAAATATTTTTTTATTGCATTAGTTATAGAAAACGGTTGCCCGGTCACTGTGTGAGCGGAAAAAACTATGTATTTGTTAAACAACTTGGAGAAGTTTTTACGTAATAATTAATGCAAGATAATCGGGCAGGAGCGGACACAATGACACTGAGTCGAGCTCAGATTCAGACTCACGGTTAGCAACACGAAATAAAGCTAATCGTGAACTCAAGAAGGCGAACTGCGCAAAGCATATGCACTTGAGTGATAATTTTTTGGCACTCAGTTTGCGCAATAAATAGGTAGGCGCAGTGTACGATAATGCTTACTGTTAATATTTCTACTGTTGTAATTGTTCTTCAATAAATATTTTCTCTTAAGCAAAATATGTCTTACTACCGTGTAACCTTCATTAAATGTCAACAGATAAAATTTTACGTGACAGTGTTACGTATTTTGAAAATGAGAGCAGAAATAATTGATCACACACAGAAATTAAACATTCCGATTCACAGCAATCATTTAAAACTCACATAAATTACTTTTTCATAATTACTGAATATTAATACTGATGTTTTAAGTGAAAATTTCCTTGAGCAGTCAAGTCCATTATACTTAAGTATCAGTTTCAATTATTTTTCAGGTTTTCATAACTTTCACATTTCGAAACAAATTACCAAAACTGAATTAGCTTAACTATTTTAGTTTTTTTTAATAAACAAGTGTTGACTGTTCACAACAGCAAATAGCTGTGACTAGACCACCGCGTTTACTACATGTTAGTACATAATTCTATTTTAGACACTGCGTTTAAATTACACAACAATATTCGTTCTAAAGAAATTACTGTGTTTACAATACAATGAATTACTTCATCACCCAAAATAACACGACGCTCCATCGCTATATTACTCTATACTGCAGCTCCGTTACTGTTCTCGACGTCTTGCCCACCAGACGCCTGCAGCCAGGCACTGTCCGGCTCCTGTGTAGCCTGGCCCACTGAAGACGAGCAGCCTTATGTGGCGCCTCAAGCAAATGTACTTGATGTGACGTGACGTGACGTGACGTGACGTGACGTCTCGTGAACTGGGTCCATGACCGTCGCTACTACTCGGTCAACAAACTGCTCAGTTTGCGAAATTCCGCCTCTGTTGTTTTTTCTCCCCAACCCAGAAAACTAGTTGTGGGCAGGCCACATGTCTAAGATCTACTCTGTGAATTTACATTTGTACAATGTTAGACGCACAATGTGATGCTACACCCGAGATATAGATGCCAAAGTGGGAGATTTGCGCAACATTTAATGTGGTAGGAGGGTATCTGACAAGAACAATCATTCGTTTAAACACTCTAATTTATTTTATTGCAACACTGAATATCATACACATGACTAACGGACAGTGAAACGGTTGATAAATTGTATCTGTAAGATCTTTCGGAAAGGATAGCAATGCTACTCTACTGGCTGAAAAATTGCACCTAAATCACTCAACTCCCGAACTGAGACTCAGACTGAAGCCTACAAATTTCTGCCGAAACAAAAGAATACATACACTCATTGGCTCGAAGCTTGTTGACTGGTTACACTGAAGGCATGTTCAACACATGAACGTTGAATCTGAGACAGGCAATCTATGGAATTCCACAAGCGCAGAACAGAACGATCTAGTCCACTGGTGCTGCCTTTGATGTTCACGGTGAGTTTCGCGCCGGCCGACATGAACGCCGCTGGCGGTGAGGCAGCTCTCCAGAGGAGACGAGAGCGCATCGCAGTACCTGCAACGCAATCCCCTGGTGTCTGCTGAGACGCGCTGCTCTCCACTTCGTCCGAGGTCTGCCAACGAACAGCGGCAACGAACTGCTACCTACTGGAGTCGGCCAGCTAATTTCAACAGCCACCAAATCCATCCGCGAATGCTAAAATGTGGCTTTCCTTTATGCTCTGCTCAATTTTGTATCTCACATTTGAGGAGATGGAGAAAATGGCCAATAGATTGCAGTGCAATAAAGCAGCTGGGGTGGATGAAATACTCATCAAATACAGTGGAATGTCAGGTCTTAAATGGCTACACAGGATAACTGAAATGGCCTGGGAGTCGGGACAGGTTCCATCACACTGGACAAAAGCAGTAATCACACCAATCGTTAAACATGGAAACAGAAAAGATTGTAACAATTACAGAGGTATCTCTTTAATCAGCGTTCTGGGTAAAATCTTCTCAGGTATTGTTGAAACGAAAGTGCCAGTATTAGTTGAGGACCAATTGGATGAAAATCAGTGTGGGTTTAGGCCTCTTAGAGGTTGTCAGGACCAGATCTTTAGCTTTCTGCAAATAATGGAGCAGTGTTATGAGTGGAACAGGGAATTGTACCTATGCTTTATAGATCTAGAAAAGGCATATGACCGGGTTCCTAGGAGGTAGTTATTGTCTGTTCTACGAGATTATGGAATAGGAGGCAAACTTTTGCAAGCAATTAAAGGTCTTTACGTGCATAGTCAGGCAGCAGTTAGAGATGACGGTAAATTGAGTTCATGGTTCAGAGTAGTTTCAGGGGTAAGACAAGGCTGCAACTTGTCTCCACTGTTGTTCATATTATTTATGGATCATATATTGAAAACAATAGACTGGCTGGGTGAGATTAAAATATGTGAACACAAAATAAGTAGTCTTGCATATGCGGATGACTTAGTTGTGATGGCAGATTCGATTGAAAGTTTGCAAAGTAATATTTCAGAGCTAGATCAGAAATGTAATTCCAAAACGAAAGTAATGTCAGTGGGAAAGAAATATAAACGGATTGAGTGCCAAATAGGAGGAACAAAGTTAGAACAGGTGGACGGTTTCAAGTACTTAGGATGCATATTCTCACAAGATGGCAACATAGTGAAAGAACTGGAAGCGAGGTGTAGCAAAGCTAATGCAGTGAGCGCTCAGCTACGATCTACTCTCTTCTGCAAGAAGGAAATCAGTACCAAGACTAAGTCATCTGTGCACCGTTCAATCTTTCGACCAATTTTGTTGTATGGGAGCGAAAGCTGGTGGATTCAGGTTACCTTATCAACAAGGTTGAGGTTACGGATTTGAAAATAGCTAGGATGATTGCAGGTACTAGTAGATGGGAACAATGGCAGGAGGGTGTCCACAATGAGGAAATCAAAGAAAAACTGGGAATGAACTCTATAGGTGTAGCAGTCAGGGCGAACAGGCTTAGATGGTGGGGTCATGTTACACGCATTGGAGAAGCAAGGGTACCCAAGAGACTCATGGGTTCAGCAGTAGAGGGTAGGAGGAGTCGGGGCAGACAAAGGAGAAGGTATCTGGATTCGGTTAAGAATGATTTTGAAGTAATAGGTTTAACATCAGAAGAGGCACCATTGTTAGTACTGAATAGGGGATCGTGGAGGAATTTTATAAGGGGGCTATGCTCCAGACTGAACGCTGAAAGGCATAATCAGTCTTAAATGATGATGATGATCATGATGATCTCCCATGCTAAAAAAACACCATGCCACGATGTCACAGTATAACAGTCTTCGTGCCCATGGACTTAGCCACACACCAGAGGGTCTCAGGAATTAGGAAGTACTGAGACAGAGTCTAGTCTATTATTTTGTGCACCTCGTGTTTTCGAAAGTGGCCGATGGCTGTCCCCGAAGCTGGTCTCCAAAACGTGAGCTAGCAGCTCCTGGCCGCGGTTCGTGGCGCCTGTCAAGCACCTGCCGTCCCACACGGCTACCCGGCGTTGTAAGCCGGGCCATGGTTAGCGACACCCTTGGACGCCGTGGCAGTCGCAGTCCCAGTCCCATGAACTCAGTACCTGACCCTACAGTAAGGCTGTTCATAAAATGGCGATATATCGATACTTTTTCCCAAAAATAACAATGTTTATAGCCAATATTCCCTCTACCTCCGATATACCTGTATCAAAATGACAATATCGAGTGCCGATATTTTTATTTTTTATTATATTCTTTCAGAATTATCGGTAAATATTTTAAGGTGTCCTTTTTAAATGCAAGTAGAACATACTTTTACTTTCAACGTGTGAAGTAGTCTTACTACTTTTTGAGCTTGCATCACATCCAGTTTTTCTCTTTCACTATGTGCAGCAGGTACATATTACATAAAAACGGAAGTCAGATTGCGCTGGAGAGGGGAAGGGGTGGGAGGGATGTGAATGGAGTAACAAGATTTCCAATGTCAACAAACAGCACTCCAGTTGTGTTAAAAAAAAATTCTTCACATCAACATTTTCAAAAATACGCACATCAAAAAAAGTTTTACATCACCTCGGTTCAGAGTGTTATGGAACTTGCACACAAAATTGGATAGAGATAAACATAAACACCATTTCCGCCGTTTTTATTGCTCATGAAAACCACACATACAGCGAGACATTCAGAGATGGTGGTCCAGAGTCTTGTACACACTGGTACCTCTAATACCCAGTAGCACGTCCTCTTGCATTGATGCGTGCCTGTATTCGTCGCGGCATACCATCCACAAGTACATCAAGGCACTGTTGATTCAGATTGCCCCACTCCTCAACGGCGATTCGGCGTAGATCCCTCAGAGTGGTTGGTGTGTCAATCGTCCATAAACAGCCATTTTAAATCTATCCCAGGCATGTTCGATAGGGTTCATGTCAAGAGAACATGCTGGCCACTCTAGTCGACCGATGTCGTTATCCTGAAGGAAGTCATTCACAAGATGTGCACGATGGAGGCGCGAATTGTCGTCCATGAAAACGAATGCTTCACCAATTTGCTGCCGATATGGTTGCACTATCGGTCGGAGGATGGCATTCACGTATCGTAGAGCGTTACGTTTCCTCCAAAGAAGTCTCCGAAGATTGTCTGGTTGAAGGCATATGCGACACTCATTGGTGAAGAGAACGTGATGCCATTCCTGAGCACTCCATTCGGCATGTCGTCGGGAGTGAAGTTGCGCATCATGCAGCCTATTGCGCGCAGCGGTCATCCACTGCAGTAGTAGCCCCTGGGCGGCCTTAGCGAGGCATGTCATGGACAATTCCTCTCTTTCTGTACCTCCGAACAAAATCACTTTGGTTCACTCCGAGACGCCTGGACACATCCCTTGTTGAGAGCACTACCTTGGAACAAAGGAACAATGCGGACGCGATCGAACAGCTGTATTGACCGTCTAGGCATGGTTGAACTACAGACAACAAGAGCCGTGTACCTCCTTCCTCGTGGAATGACTGTAACTGAACACCTGTCGGACAGCCTTCGTGTAATAGGTGTTGCTTATGCATGGTTGTTTACATCTTTGGGCGGGTTTGGTGACATCTCTGAACAGTCAAAGTAACTGTGTCTGTGATACAACATCCACAGTCAACTTCTATCTTCTGGAGTTCTGGGAACTGGGGTTATGCAAAACTTTTTTTGATGTGTGTAGTTGCTGAAAATGATGAACAAAAATCTAAACAAGACTGGTCTGAGTCGTGGGAGGGAAAATGCTGACGGTGATCGGCAACGTTTAACTTCACCACGTAATTTTAACACTACAACTGTAGGTCGCTGGCGTTGGCAGAAAGGATAAAACGTGGGAGTCGACATGAAGTGTTCGGAAAAATCCTACATACGACTAAACTTAACGACGGACCCATTGGAAACCTTTTATTGAGCCACTTACATGCAGTTATTATTGGTAGCAAAGTGGTTATCACCAAGCGGTAATGTATATCGTTTTCCTTTCAGTTCTTGCTATAAGGGGAATAAGCAGGCTGCTACCTTGTTGATGTACCTGAATATCTAATAATAAATCAATACTTAGACACAGCTCTAAACCGACAGTATATTTATCACGTGTAGCTTAACAGCTCAGGCATCGAAGCTGCTTAGAAGAATAATATACAAAAGAATGGAAAAGAAAATTGAGAATGCGCTAGGTGACGATCAGTTTGGCTTTAGGAAAAGTAAAGGCACGAGAGACGCAATTCTGACGTTACGGCTAATAATGGAAGCAAGGCTAAAGAAAAATCAAGACACGTTCATAGGATTTGTCGACCTGGAAAAAGCGTTCGACAATATAAAATGGTACAAGCTGTTCGAGATTCTGAAAAAAGTAGTGGTAAGCTATAGGGAGAGACGTGTCATATACAATATGTACAACAACCAAGAGGGAATAATAAGAGTGGACGATCAAGAACGAAGTGCTCGGATTAAGAAGAGTGTAAGACAAGGCTGTAGCCTTTAGCCCCTACTCTTCAATCTGTACATCGAGGAAGCAATGATGGAAATAAAAGAAAGGTTCAGGAGTGGAATTAAAATACAAGGTGAAAGGATATCAATGATACGATTCGCTGATGACATTGCTATCCTGAGTGAAAGTGAAGAAGAATTAAATGATCTGCTGAACGGAATGAACAGTCTAATGAGTATACAGTATCGTTTGAGAGTAAATCGGAGAAAGACGAAGGTAATGAGAAGTAGTAGAAATGAGAAAAGCGAGAAACTTAACATCAGGATTGATGGTAACGAAGTCAATGAAGTTAAGGAATTCTGCCACGTAGGCAGTAAAGTAACCAAAGACGGACGGTGCAAGGAGGACATCAAAAGCAGACTCGCTATGGCAAGAAAGGCATTTCTGGCCAAGACAAGTCTACTAATATCAAATACCGGCCTTAATTTGAGGAAGAAATTTCTGAGGATGTGCGTCTGGAGTACACCATTGTATGGTAGTGAAACATGGACTGTGGGAAAACCGGAACAGAAGAGAATCGAAGCATTTGAGATGTGGTGCTATAGACGAATGTTGAAAATTAGGTGGACTGATAAGGTAAGGAATGAGGAGGTTCTACGCAGAATCGCAGAGGAAAGGAATATGTGGAAAACACTGATAAGGATGATAGGACATCTGCTAAGACATGAGGGAATGACTTCCATGATACTAGGGGGTGCTGTAGAGGGCAAAAACTGTAGAGTAAGACAGAGATTGGAATACGTCAAGCAAATAATTGAGGACGTAGGTTGCACGTGCTACTCTGAGATGAAGAGGTTAGCATAAGGGATCAATTCGTGGTGGGTCGCATCAAACCAGTCAGCAGACTGATGACCAAAAAACAAAAAAAAAATCCGATGTTTGTATAGGCAGGGGCGTCGATATTTTTTCTACTTTTTCAGTCGATTTTTCCGATAGATTTTTCCACATATCCAGAACCAATAACGATATTTTTTATATATCGTTATATCTTATTCTCGATATTTTTAAAAATATAGACTGCCCTACCCTCCAATCGCTGTGCGAAGTGTTGTTCTTCATAACATTTTCAGTTCGCCCGTCTCAGCTCCAACACGTTGTGTCTTCCCAGGACCGCAAAAGTATTTAGGAGTCACTGTTCGTTTACCACGTTAAAGAGAGGAAATTGCATAGGGCACCGTACTACCAGTCGCTGCGGTCCACGATCTTTAGTAAATATTTTCTTATTGCAGTCCCCAGCGTTGTTGTTTTCTAAATTACTGAATTAAAGAAGAACAGATATGCTAATTTGGCCGCCACGTTTAATACTGGCTTTACCCACTTGCGTCCTCCCACCAAGGGAAAATCCGTGGCAGTACGGGGTGTCGATCCTGGGCTGCAATGCACATTCCATGAATCCCACAAACTACACTCCTGGAAATTGAAATAAGAACACAGTGAATTCATTGTCCCAGGAAGGGGAAACTTTATTGACACATTCCTGGGGTCAGATACATCACATGATCATACTGACAGAACCACAGGCACATAGACACAGGCAACAGAGCATGCTCAATGTCGGCACTAGTACAGTGTATATCCACCTTTCGCAGCAATGCAGGCTGCTATTCTCCCATGGAGACGATCGTAGAGATGCTGGATGTAGTCCTGTGGAACGGCTTGCCATGCCATTTCCACCTGGCGCCTCAGTTGGACCAGCGTTCGTGCTGGAGGTACAGACCGCGTGAGACGACGCTTCATCCAGTCCCAAACATGCTCAATGGGGGACAGATCCGGACATCTTGCTGGCCAGGGTAGTTGACTTAAACCATCTAGAGCACGTTGGGTGGCACGGGATACATGCGAACGTGCATTGTCCTGTTGGAACAGCAAGTTCCCTTGCCGGTCTAGGAATGGTAGAACGATGGGTTCGATGACGGTTTGGATGTACCGTGCACTATTCAGTGTCCCCTCGACGATCACCAGAGGTGTACGGCCAGTGTAGGAGATCGCTCCCCACACCATGATGCCGGGTGTTGGCCCTGTGCCTCGGTCGTATGCAGTCCTGATTGTGGCGCTCACCTGCACGGCACCAAACACGCATACGACCATCATTGGCACCAAGGCAGAAGCGACTCTCATCGCTGAAGACGACACGTCTCCATTCGTCCCTCCATTCACGCCTGTCGCGACGCCACTGGAGGCGGGCTGCACGATGTTGGGGCGTGAGCGGAAGACGGCCTAACGGTGTGCGGGACCGTAGCCCAGCTTCATGGAGACGGTTGCGAATGGTCCTCGCCGATACCCCAGGAGCAACAGTGTCCCTAATTTGCTGGGAAGTGGCGGTGCGGTCCACTACGGCACTGCGTAGGATCCTACGGTCTTGGCGTGCATCCGTGCGTCGCTGCTGTCCGGTCCCAGGTCGACGGGCACGTGCACCTTCCGCCGACCACTAGCGACAACATCGATGTACTGTGGAGACCTCACGCCCCACGTGTTGAGCAATTCAGCGGTACGTCCACCCGGCCTCCCGCATGCCCACTATACACCCTCGCTCAAAGTCCGTCAACTGCACGTACGGTTCACGTCCACGCTGTCGCGGCATGCTACAAGTGTTAAAGACTGCGATGGAGCTCCGTATGCCACGGCAAACTGGCTGACACTGACGGCGGCGGTGGACAAATGCTGCGCAGCTAGCGCCATTCGACGGCCAACACCGCGGTTCCTGGTGTGTCCGCTGTGCCGTGCGTTTGATGATTGCTTGTACAGCCCTCTCGCAGTGTCCGGAGCAAGTATGGTGGGTCTGACTCACCGGTGTCAATGTGTTTTTTTTTCCATTTCCAGGAGTGTACTTTTCGGTCCCAGAACACAGTAAGCGAACACTTTCTGATAAGAACGGCTTGCTTACATTTCTTTGGTTTATTTAGGGAATAAGAATGCACCCACTGTTTGGACTGCTCTTTCGTTTCTTCATTTTCCAAATCGTCCATTGCCTCGTACCCTGTGACAAATTTGATCAAAAAAATTTCTCCTTCATCACGGTAATACCGGAGAAAAGGTGGTGCCCATTCGCTGTTTTTTGTGATGGTCTCTCAGCAACTTGAGAACCCCAACATGAAATTTTCGCTCTGCAGCCGAGTGTGCGCTGAGAAACTTCCTGGCAGATTAAAACTGTGTGCTGGATCGAGACTCCAACTCGGGATGTTTGCCTTCCAGAGCCAATTTTTTTGTCGTAGCGGACGTAACGCGACATCCGTTGAAGTTCCTTGTTGTTCCCTTCACTCAGTTTTTTTTTTTTATTGTTACGGAGATCAGTCAGCTCACTGACCGAACACGCTGAGGTACCGTGCCGGCTTCCAACTGAGCTACCCAAGCACGACTCACGACCCGGGCTCACAGCCTTACTTCTGCCAGTACCTCGTCTCGTACCTTCCAACCTTCACAGAAGCTCTCCTGCGAAACTTGCAAATCTAGCGCTCCTGGAAGAAAGGATAATGCGGAGACATGGCTTAGCTTTGGTCAGTTATGTCGTACTCGCATTACGTATACGTTACGTTGTGTTGCATACATATCGGGCGTTACTTATAACGATCTGATTCTTAATGTATGCGATCAGTGTCTTACTAGATTCACCTAAATACCAGGAGCAATGAACTGGCTAGAAACTGAGTGGAGACATATAAAGGGCCAGTAACCTGCCAAACATTTTTATACTACATAATTGTCCTTGTGTCTGTTACCTAAAAATAAAGAGTATGCATACCAAAGTTGAAATTTTGAATCTTTAATTCACGTTTTATTCGAAAATTGTTTATTTTTAACTTGAAATTGGGGGATGTTGTAGTGAAAATAAAGGAAACAATACAGATTTATCAGAGATAGAAAACGCAATTTGGTCAACATACAGGCAAAATAAAGGACCTCAAACCAACAGTATCTCAAACATCGCTTCAAAACTTCGTCCAACTTACTTACATAAAACATGTTTCGGTTACTTAAATCAGCTTTCGCATTTATCAGTAATAGTAGGAAACCCTTGGCTTTGATCACGATGAAGAAGGTTCCAACGAGTATTCTTTTTTAAATCTAATGGCACAACTGCTAAGGTCATGAATCCCTAAGCTTACACACTACTTAACCTAAATTATCCTAAGGACAAAGACACACACCCATGCCCGAGGGAGAACTCGAACCTCCGCCGGAACCAGCCACACGGTCCATGACTGCAGCGCCTTAGACAGCAACGAGTATAAAATAACAACAATAAACATATTAATTTTTTATATTTGTACACGTAAACTTTGAGCGCATGAAAATGACTTGCTTTGGTTACGTAAAAATGCAAAAGTTAAAGTAGTTCTCATTGCGTATATGTTTATTCTGCGAGGATGTAAAATGCACATGATGTGCGTTTCTAACAGAAACCTGAGAGAAGTAGTCGACTAGCAATTTCTCTCTTACGCATTGATTTACGTTTCTTTCCTTACCAACGCCACCAGTACGACAGGTAACTATACCATTTACTATGTCATTCATGTACAGTATCAGAACTACGAAACCAAAAAGTGGTCACATAGCGTACGTGATCGCGCACGAGACTGCTCAGCCTGTGGCTCGGTTATTATCCTTACTACCGGCCGACATGCAATTTTTGTATCGTTCTCTTGTTCGGTGTAAGGAAACGGAACGAGAAACAGGTTTGGCGACACCGTCTCTGGCGTGCAGCTTGAATTTGCGAGCGCAGCGACTTGATTGACTAAGTTCAATGCAAGTCAACTCAGAAACAGAGAAACGTATTGATTTTTTTTTAAACAGTTAATTCTCAGCGCAACCTAACCTGCACTTTCACAAGTTTTTCAGACTACGCTCTATGACTTCTTAGTGGTATGCCAGTAAGTCGTCCCGCCATACACTGAGACCAGAAAAGTGACGTTATGCCTCCTCAAATCGTGTCCGACGTCCTTTTCTCCGGCGTAGCGCATCAGCTCGACGTGGCATTGGAAGTCTCTGAGCCGTGTTGCCCCCATAGCCGTCCATAATTGCGGAAATGTGGCCGGTTCAGGATGTTGTGTACGAGCTGACCTCTCCATTGAGTCCGATAACTGTTCTATGGGATTCATGTTGGGCGATCTGAAAGAGTAAATCACTCGCTAGACTTGTCTAGGACGTTCTGACATGCATTGCCATTCACAAAAAATTCATCGTTGTTTGGGAACAGGAAGTCCAAAAATGGCTGCAAATGGTCTCCAAGCAGCGGAGCATAACCATTTCCAGTCAATGTTCGGTTAACTCGGGCCGAACGATCCAATCCATTCCATGTCGACACAGCCGACACCATTATGGAGGCACTACCAGTATGCACTGAGACTTGTTGACAACTTGGGTCCACGGCTTCGAGATGGTTGCGCCGCACTCGAACCCTACCATCAGTTCTTACCAACAGAAATTGAACCTCATCTGTCCAGAATACGGTTACGGTGGTCCAGTCGCCAAGAGGCACTGCAGACGATGCTGTGCAACTAGCAAATTCACTCGCGTCGGTCGTCTGCTGCCAAAGCGCAACAATGCCAAATTTCGCAGCACTACCCTAGCAGATACTTTCGTCGTTCATCCAACATTGATTTTTGCAGTTATTTCACGCAGTGTTGCTAGTCTGTTAGCACTGACAACCCTACGCAAACGCCTCTGATATCGGTCGTTCAAGGCTGTTGCTAGACGTAATGCTTGAAATTTGGTATTCTCAGCGCAATCTCGACACTGTGGGTCTCGGAATATTGAATTCTCTGACGATTTCCAAAATAGGATCTCCCTTACGTCTAGCTCCCTTACGTCTACCATTCCGCATTCAGAGTCGAAATCGTCTGAGTACAAATGGCACCTCCGCCAGCGCACTGCCTTTTATTCCTGGTGTACGCCATACTGCCGCGTATCGCTGTCCCACGACTTCGCCACCTCAGTGAAGGCGCAAAGCCGGGGCGCGTCAGTAATCTTTGTACACTCTGGAAGCGGCGGGCGCGGCCACCCGGCCGCCCGGCCACCCTGCCACCCGCGCTATGCCCGGCTTTCGTCGGCCCGCCGGCCGGCGACTTACAGCCACCTAAATCGCCGCCGCTTTTCGCTTCACAGAGCCGGAGCCGGGGCGCAGAAATAGCAGCGGGCGACGCAAAGTGCCGTCTAATTGGCCGCCGGCTGTCGTCGCGGCGCTGAGTGCTGGCGGCCGGCCCGGGCCGCAGGTCGCGGCTGTGAGAGCGCGCCTGCAAGTAGGCGGGCCGCGACGTCAGCTGGCGCGGCGTGACGTGTGCGGGCACGCGAGCTTCAGGCCGTCGGCACAGGGGACGAGGCATCTGGAAGCACGCGTTACACGACGCGCCCTGTCACTACAGGCTGGGTCACGTAGACCTATTACACCATCGACGCGGGATCTATCTGGAGCACATGCGCAGCAGCAATGATAACGCGCGATCTCTTGTACAGCCATTCGTTCTACCTCACGAAACAAAAGGGGGGCCGTGTGACAAAGTGGAGCGTCTTTCGTTCGAATTACTTATGTCACTCAAGGTTCCTATTCCATTTTTGTCATTAATTATTCAGTAATTGTTATTGTCTTGTGTAGGTTACTACTGCTCTGAAGTACAGACTCAATAGATTTATATTACGACACTTTGTTACACAGGTATATGTATTTATAAAGCATTTTGCACATAGAAGACCCACTTGTTTGTTTGAGGTATTGCCCTCTGGCAGTGATAGTAAATCTTCGGACAAGGGCAGAAAGACGACGAAAACGGAACGCCAGACGTTGTCGAGTTCGATCCAGGCTGAAAAGAACGGACAAAGCAATATTCCCTGCTTACGAAAGAACTGAGGCTCGAAGATCCGCATGAATTTTGGAGCTTCGTAAGGATGGACATGGCTTATTTCGAGAAGCTGCTGTCTATGATACAAGATGAAACTAGCAAGTGTGACATACTCGTGAGGGAGGCTGTCTCACATTCTCCAAAGTAAGAATTAAATCATATGTTTATACGTTTTGTGATCGTACCAGTCTAGATCACGAATAGAATAGCGGTAAATGCCCTGTTACATTGCAAACTGGTTGTAAAATTACGTTTCCTGGCTACTGGGGAACCTTTCAAGAGTCTGGCTTTTAGCCACAGAATAGCACAGCCGAGCATTTCAAAAGTCGTTCTAGATACACGCACAGCAATTTCCAAAACTTTAAAGCACCCATACTTAAAGATGCACTTCGTTATTTTTGCAATGATCGGACTGACGACAGTTTAGAACTGGTCTCTATTCTGTCGTGCAGGTAATGTGTCTGCTAATTTTCGTACTTTCACCCGTTCTACCCTTAGATGGCTGTCGTGCTAGATGAGTACCATTCAGGGTGGATCGTCGCGTAATACTCGCTTAACCTTGACGTGGCGGTCCACTAGTGTTGTGGCTCACTTCCTACTATGTCACGTTAAAGAGCCACTTCAAAAATGGCTCTGAGCACTATGCGACTTAACATCTGAGGTCATCAGTCCGCTAGACTTAGAACTAGTTAAACCTAACCAACCTAAGGACATCACACACATCCAAGCCCGAGGCAGGGTTCGAACCTGCGACCGTAGCAGCAGCGCGGATCCGGACTGAAGCGCCTAGAACCGCTCGGCCACAGCGCACCGGCGACGGGCCATTTCGCCACGTCAAACACAAAACAAGTTCTGCTATATTTCGGGAACGTGTCACGTAAAGTAGAACCAACAGCAAACAAGAACGTTCCCTATGTCACAAGCAGAAAGCAAGACGCCACGAGTACTACTTTTGTTGTGTTCAGCAGAAGCCCGTATTCGATGAGTTTTATCTTATACGTTGCACCAAATGAATATATGCTGTTTCTAAGCACCAGTATGTTGAATGTCTCGCGGACGACTCGTTATTGGTACGATTTGTGGTAAGAAACTGACTGGAAACGTCATATTGGTGATCAAGGGATTTTCGTATTTAGTTATTTTCGCTTTATAGCTCGGTTGCAATGAAAATAAGTCGTTTTAAGACAACGATCCATGTAAGACTCACGGAAACGTGTCGTACCTATTACGATTTGTTGTGTAATTAAAGGTGATTAACATTTTGGCGACGAAAGTATAGAAAACGAGTTACAGCATGGCGTAGTTGCTGGGGCAGCGTGATGGTTCGTGTCTTACTGCACATAAACTCTTTTTTTCACCTTCACTTTTCGTAGGAGGTTGTCGGAGATTTGTGTGAAATAATAGAAACATATAATTTATGTAATGTTTGATATCATGTAAATTTAAGTGCGCTCTCTCAGAACTGAGTTTGATGTGCTAAACTTTCATAAGCTGATGTCATACCTGGTGGACATGTATTTTTCATTTTCGTCTTATTACACTTTCACGGATATTAAACTTTTTATTTACGTATACCTCAGACAGAACAACAAGACTAGCATTTGGTCAGGAAAGGGAATTCTACGTGTGTGCATTTTTCTGACCAAACTGTATGGTTATCGAGTCAAATAAATGCGACAACCGTCGATGGAGAGCGCAAAAGCACGTCAACCAGCCCCTGCCGTGTTCCGTGACGTGGGCTGCCCCCCGTGGGTGCGCGTCAATGGCAGCTGCCTCGCGCCGTGTCGCTGCGCTACTGTCCGTGTAAACGATTTGGGAGACAGAATGAGCAGCCGCCTTAGGTTGTTGGCAGATGGTGCTGCCGTTTATCGTCTAGTAAAGTCATCAGAAGGTCAAAACAAATTGCAAAACGATTGAGATAAAATATCGGTATGGTGCGAAAATTGGCAGTTGATCCTAATTAATAAAGAGTGTGAGGTCATCCACATCAGTGCTAAAAGGAATCCCATCAACCTCGGTTATACGAAAATTCAATCAAATGTAAAGGCCGCAGATGCAACTGCATACCCAGGTATTACAGATACGAACAGTTAAATTGGAAAGAACGCACAGAAAATGTTGTGGGGAAAGCGAACCAAGGACTGTGGTTTATTGGCAGAACACTTAGAAGACGCAACGGATCTGCTGAAGGGACTGCCTACACTACGCTTGAGCGTCCTCTTTTGGAGTACTGCCACACGGTCTGGGATCCTTACCAGATAGGCTTAACGGAGTATATTCACAAAATTGAAAGAAGGGCAGCACGTTTTGTATTATCGAGAAGTAGAGGAGAGAGTGTCACCGACGTGGTGCAGGATTATCAAATTCACGAAGCAGCAGGTAGAGTAGCTTGTTTCACGTGCTCTACTACTATGTTGATTTAATTCGAAACGTTTACAGGTGCACATGCATTAATCCTCTGCGCTGCTACGTTTTAGGCAAGTCCTTCGCTTTAATCCATCACCATCTGTAGTTAGCCAGTGTCTCCACGCTTCACTCTGAGGCCTCTGTTGAGAGAACATGTCGCCGCTCACTGATTCACAGCAGAGATAAGCAGGGAAATGATACATCAGAAAGCGACGCCCGAATGCGAGACGGTACTTGAAACCTTGTAAGTAGGCTTTGGTGGCACGGTTGGCGTCTACCTTGGAGGGTCTGCCAGTTCACGTTCATCAGCACTCATATCGCGCCCACCATTCACACAGACACACTCCTGTCGCCCTTCTGTGTGAACGTTCAGTATTCGCAGTGCCTGCCTTCCACACGTTCCGTTCCTTTTGTCGCACAACAAGAGTCCGCTGCGCTGCGCTGTGTAGACTCCCAAACTCGCTACTCCTCACCCTGCTGCTGCCCGCTCCACAGAACGGAAGACATGTTCATAACGCGTGCACGAATGTGAGTACCATGTTACACGAATGTTACCAACAGAATGCGAAGCGTTCAGTCACTTGCGTGCTTTCGTGCGGGTAAGGCGGCTTCACAGCTATCGCAGTGAGCTCACAAACACAATTCGTGAAGAAATAATTTGGTGTAGTATCGTAGCTTATTGGTACTGCCGGAGCTGCCGCCTCGATGAAGATGTTGCGGCGTGTGTTGCTAGTTGGTGCGGAACTTAACACCGAGCTGTAGACAGCTATCTCTACCGGCAAACATTCAGTGTACGTCAATGCCGCCCTCTGCTTATACGGCTGCCACAAGAGTGTAGCAGTTTTTTAGAAAGAATCTGAGTAAAATACAAGGGTTGGACTTTATTAGTGGCAACTATTTATTTACACCTCGTACAAAATAGATACGTGTTTCAAAGTTTTACCGACCTTCAAAGTAGTCACCAGCATTGTCTAGAACCCGTTGCCAGCGATGTGGAAGTCTTCTCTTTCTCTCCTCCAAGCCTCTCATTCATTAATTGCATTGCAGGTTTACAATTTGCACTGTTTTATTAATAGGTCGAATGTTTTCGAACACCACCTGCAGAAACCCATGCCAGGTTTTACAACGAAAGTAACCCTTCCTGTCCATAATCCATGCATGCAAAGTCGATATGAATCATCATAAACTGTTATCAGAGTTTGAATCAACACCACATTGCTACGTTTGGCACTGGCCAGAACAATTTTATGTTGTTCTAGATAAGAGAACATTCGTATCGTCACGCTCCCACTCACTTCAAGAAGGACCAGTCTGGGAAGGGGATGCTCATAGGTAGTCATCCACATCATGGTATGTAGTCGATGAAATTTAGGGCACCTTAGCTGCGTGGTATAGTTGTGTGTCAATTCAATTCCCTTGATTAGGGCAGCAAAAAAGGCCTACATGTCTATTCGCCAAAATAGGCTCATTCTGTTGGTTTCTGTAGTATTCTTGGAGCGACGCAAGTCAGAACCACGATTTAGAGGTCCGAGGTGGTTGGCATTTACACTGGAACGGTTGAATTGAGGCCATAGGCTAAAGTGGGAATGTTAACTGGGATAGTTGCAAGGAGACAGCATCACACATTTTAGTAGCAAACAAGCTACTACTTGTAGCAACGTTCCGTAGCTGTTATGTCCTCTTGACTGTGCGCCGACGGCTGTAAGTGGCTGCATCACCACAGATACGAATCGCTGCCCTCCAGGGCAGAAGCCCATCCGTGGGTGAAGCGAGCACAAGGTGACTTACGGGCTAGGAAGTGCCAAGTTCACAGGTGTGATAGCTCGCCGATGAGGGGGCACAAGTCTTGTGGCGGCAGCTAGCGGAACCATGTCAGCTGTCACCTCCCTAGTGGGATTCGGCGCAACAGTGCCAGCCGCCATCTGACTGCTACCAAAGGACAGCGAGTCATTCCCCACGCACAGCCACTTCCTCAGTGACGTGTGCAGATTGACAGACCGCCAGGACTTCAGAGCGGTGTCCGGTTGGCCGTTATCTCCGGGCACCCTTCCGAGCGGTTTCAGGAACGCCTGTTTCACTCTCGCAGTGTGACGTCCAAGCCACATCCTACGGTACCGTCATTTGGGGTGGGCTACATTATTTTGTTCTTTTGTGATGACAATTACGAGTTCGAGGGTTAAGGTGCATGATAGTAGTAAGGTCACTTTTGTAAAACCGAAAGAACCGGCTTTGTCCCAGTTTAAGGTGACTTCTAGAGATGACTAGTTAATACCTGTTGTCCACAATCCAGTTCGCTTGGGCATCCTGTCCCCTGTCTCTTCAGAACTCTGGATGTGAGGAAATTAAAGCATAGTTCGTGGAATATATTGAATTCAAACCTCACGTCTTGAGATGATGCCCAAAAGTCAGATAAAAAAAGATGAAACGTAGATCTATTTCTGTTACGAGTTACATTTCTCCATTTCACGAAACTGACATCATGTCCTAACATGGAGCTCACAACACCACATGACATCCCAGTTTCTAAAATTGTGAGCAGATATGGGGCTATGTTAGAGATATGTGATGTGGCTCTCTAGATATAATTAAATTGTTGGCCTACAGGATAATGAACAAGGAATTCTTTAACTATCAAATTCAACAAGAATCCCAATTAACTCGGTTTGTTACATTAAACTACATTACACATGTTTTGACAAACGTGCTAGACAAATACCTTGTCGAGCCTGTTCAAGGTATCTGTGGCCTGATTATAAGAAACATGTATCAGGGTAAGACAATTAAATTTGTAAAGTCATACCGTAATTGCGGAAAGTTTAGTATTGGTTCAAATGGCTCTAAGCACTATGGGACTTAACATCTGAGGTCATCAGTCGCATAGACTTAGAACAACTTAAACCTAACCAACCTAAGGACATCACACACGTCCCTGCCCGAGGCAGGATTCGAAACTGCGACCGCAGCAGCAGCGCGGGTCCGGACTGAAGCGCCTAGAACCGCTCGGCCACATCGGCCGGCTAGTTCAGTATTAAAAGGCAGATAGCGCTATAGAAGGGTACGCTTTTTCATCTGTGGCCCGAGTTGAAAGCATATTGATTGTAAAACTGCAGGCAGTTTCAGAATGATGCTTGAAATTACTGAAACTTAGTAAAAGACTGAATTCTATTAACAGTTCGTGTCGCTGTTGCTGCTGGATCTCACCATGCCGATCTGCAGGTGGAGACTGAAGTGGCTGCAAAATCGATCATTGGTTTCGTACTAACAACGAGCATCAGCAGCTAAGTTCAAATGTTCGAGCCCCCAGTTCACCTGCCCAAAGAGGCGCC
Source organism: Schistocerca gregaria (assembly GCF_023897955.1). NCBI lineage: Eukaryota > Metazoa > Arthropoda > Insecta > Orthoptera > Acrididae > Schistocerca > Schistocerca gregaria. The sequence goes on from NC_064927.1 coordinate 56,756,260, forward strand.
TGGTTGCAGATGTGCCTGGCTGAATAGACCTGGCAGGGAAGTTGTCTGGTGGAGTAGAAGGAAGTTGAAGAAGTGATTTTGCACTGCCTGCTTCCAAAAAAGAAGACCTCTGTTGCTGCGTCTTTCGGTCGTCACATAACTCTGAGTGGCTGAAGTATGGATATTCCTAGTGCCGACCGATGAAAAGATGTCTTCAAAAAGGCCGGTTCCCTTGCCTGACTATAGCTTCAGGCAGTTGCTTTCACATTTGGTGCTGAATAACTGTGTCCTCCTCTCTTTCTCTCTCTGTGTATGGCCAATTAGAATGGATCTCTGAAGCACAGCCATGTTTCCCTTTCTCACTTCAAAATTATTTATGTTATCCAATCTCAGCGATTTTTGCATTGTGTTAAAAGTCTTCCAGTACATGAGGTCTCATGTGGCATCCCACGATTTTAAGGGCCTCCTAAGTTACCCACTCCTCACTCCTTTTTCAGATGTTACATATCTCGGTCTGTGTATTTAGAAAAAGCCCTGCTTTCTACGGCTCTGTTCACATAAGCGTTCTTCCAGTACTTTACCACCGAGCGAAGTGGCGCAGTGGTTAGACACTGGACTCGCATTCGGGAGGACGACGGTTCAATCCCGCACCCGGCCATCCTGATTTTGGTTTTCCGTGATTTCCCTAAATCGCTCCAGGCAAATGCCGGGTTGGTTCCTTTGAAAGGGCACGGCCGAATTCCTTCCCCATCCTTCCCTAATCCGATGAGACCGATGACCTCGCTGTCTGGTCTCCTTCCCCAAACAACCCAACCCCAGTACTTTAGTAATAATGGCACATCCCACCTTCCACAGATGCCACATTGACACAGAGTGTGGGTCACAGTGCCATGGGAGGTGCTACCTGTACTGCGACTCTTAGCGTCTGGCACCCGGGGTCCAGGGCGGCTTCCTCCAAAGCACGACCCAGTCAGACTGCATCGTTGACCTCCGAATCCTTCCGCAAACTCTCGTGCGCAGGCCTTTTCCTGGTAGTGTTACCCGAAGCACATCTGCTCCCCCACAGCACAGTAATAGTGACCTCTCATTTAGGTGGACCGTGTGGATCCAGTATTTAAACGTGTTTAAGAGCTAGCAATCACTGGTACTGATACACAACTCATTTATCGGCAGGGATTGGTTGTTTCTATTTGACTGGTTGTTTTAATTCTGGTTTTGTATCAGTTATAGGACAGATTTGGGAAGAGAACGACACGTAACATTAGCTATGTTAGATTTACGTGAAGCCAACATATTGTAACATGCAGCACGTGATTCTCTCAGCAAGATTTGAATGGTGTCCTCTTTCGATAGGTGGGAATATTTTGTAATTCAGAGTCCATTTCACATTCGCCATTGTTTCAGTGTCCATAAATAATTTCAGCGAGATATGTCACACCACAGAGGGTACCAGTTTCCTCTCGAGCAGTTCCAGAAAAAAAGGGGGAACACGATGCTAGAAGATGCTCCAAATATGTGTGATAAGACCGTGGGTTGTCACGGTGAGCCACTTCACAATCCCACAACAGCCACAGTACAGAATTAGCGTGTCGTGACGCGTCTTACTCTGTGAACATGTACTGTGGCGTACTTGGTACGCCAGTACTGCAACCTTCTGCATCAGTAGTGTACTGTGTCCTACCTTGTACAACAATAGCGTGCTGTGGTCTACCTTGTACAGCATTTTTGTGTGCGATCTACCTAGCACAGCAACTGTGTAACGGTTTGTGGCAGTAGTGTACTGTGGTTCATGTTGCACAGCAACAGTCTGCACAATCTAGCATGTACAGCAATTGTGTAACCTTGCACAGCGGTTGCAGAACCTACGGTATATAGCAGTTACGTGACTTCCTACAGGAGAGTTCCGGGATTGTACCGCACCTTGCACGCTTGCAGGGCACAGTAGCCTACATTATACACGGAGGGGACAAAAGTCATGATATACCTCACAGTATTGTGTCGGACCACCTTTTCCGTGCCATATTGGAGCAACTCGACGTCGGAAGTCCCCTGCACAAATACAGACATGGTGCCTCATATCCGTCCGTCATTGTGAAACTGTTACTGGTGCAGGGTTCGTGCTGCAAATGACTTCTCGATTGTGACCCATAAGGGTTCGATCGGATTCATGTCGGGCGATTTTGATGGCCAAATCATTCCCTCGAATGATTCAGAATATTCTTCAAAGCAATCATGAAGAATTTTGACCAGGTGCCATAGAACATTGTCACCGATAAAAATCCCATTGTTATTTGGGAACGTGAAGTCCATGAATGGCTGCAAATGGTGTCCAAGTAACCAAACATAACCATTTTCAGCCAATGATCGCTTCAGTTAGACCGGAGAACACAGTATATTCCATAATGCAGCCACCACCAGCTTGCGCAGTGCCTTCTTGACAATTTTGGTCTATGACTTTCTGCGCCACACATGAAGGCTACCATCAGCTCTCACCAACTGAAATCGGGTCTCATCTGAGCAGGCCACGACTTTCCAGTCGTCTAGGGTCTATCCGAAAAGGCCACGAGCCTAGGAGAGGCGCTTCAAACGAGGTCGTGCTGCCATCAAATTCACTCACATCAGTCGTCTGCCGTCATAGCCCATTAATGCCAAATTTCGCTGCACTCCCTAAAGGATACGTTCGTCGTACGTCCCACATTGATTTCTATGGCTATTTCATGCAGTGTGTCTTGTCTGTTAGCATTTACAATTCTACACAAACGCCACTGTTCTCAGTCGTTAAGTGAAGGTCATCGGCAACAGTGGTTGTCATTGGCGGCAGATAATGCCTGAAATTTGGTACTCTCGACACACTATTGACGTTGTCGATCTCGGAATATTGAAATCCCTAACCATTTCCGAAAGACAATGTCCCATGAGCGTAAGTGCAACTACGATTCCGCGTTGAGAAGTTGTTAATTCCTGTCGCGCAACCATAACCACGTCGGAAACCATTTGACACGAATCACCTGAGTATAAATGACAGCTCCGCCAATGCACCGTCCTATTAAGCCTTGTGTACGAGATACTACCGCCAGCAGTATCTGTGCATATCGCTGCCCCATGACTCAGTGTCTCGCAGTCGTGCATCGTTGTGCATCAGTAATGTACATGTACCAATCTTATACAGCAGCAGTGTAATATCGCCTCCTTTTTACAAACTGTAGGAGTGATTTAGTGTGGCCTTACCTTGTACATTCTGCAGCAGTAATAGAGTATGGCCTGCCTCACACAAAACGGAGCAGTAGTGCAGTGTGATCTATTCTGCAGAATGTGTAGCAGCATTATAGCCTATGTTGTCCAGTATACAGCAGCAGTATAGTGTGGTCTGCCTTGTACAATGTACGCCAGTAGTGTAGTATGGTGTGCCTTGTACAGTGTCCAGCTGTAGTACAGTGCAGCCTGCCTTGTGCAATGTACAGTTGTAGTGTAGTGTGACCTACCTTGTACGACATACACCAGTAGTGTGTTGTGGTGTGCCTTGTACAATGTCCAGCTGTAGTACAGTGTGGCCTGTATAGTGCAATGTACAGCTATAGTGCAGTGCTGCATTCCTTGTACAGTGTACAGCTGTAGTGTAGTCTGGTGTACCTCGTACAATGTACAGTGGCAGTATGGTGTGGTGTGCCATGCACAGTGGCCTGCCATTGCGCAGTGTGGCCTACCTTGTACAATGTACACCATTAGTGTAGTGTGGTGTGTCTTTTACAAGTCCAGCTGTAGTGCAGTGCGGCCTGCCTTGTGTAATGTACAGCTGTAGTGTAGTGTGGCCTACCTCCTACAGTGTACAGCTGTAGTGTAGTGTGGCGTACCTTGTACAGTATACAGCGGCACTGTGGTGTGGTGTGCCCTTCACAGTGTCCAGCTGTAGTGCAGTGCGGCCTGCCTTGTGCAATGTACAGCTGTGGTGTAGTGTGGCCTACCTCCTACAGTGTACAGCTGTAGTGTAGTGTGGCGTACCTTGTACAGTATACAGCGGCACTGTGGTGTGGTGTGCCCTTCACAGTGTCCAGCTGTAGTGCAGTGCGGCCTGCCTTGTGCAATGTACAGCTGTGGTGTAGTGTGGCCTACCTCCTACAGTGTACAGCTGTAGTGTAGCGTGGCGTACCTTGTACAGTGTACAGCGGCAGCGTGGCGTACAGCCGCAGCGCGGTGCGGCCTACCTTGCGCAGGCGCCTGCGCTCCCGCAGCGTGGCGGCCTTGCGGCGGTCGACGGAGGCGGCGCGCCGCTTGCACGCCTTGCAGGCCCACAGCAGGCAGCGGCGGGGGTGGGCCGCCGTGGGGGCGGCGGCGGAAGCTGCGGGGGCGGCGGCGGCGGCGGGCGCCAGCACGTGCCCCGCTGCGGCCTCTTCCTCTTCGTCGTCCTCGGCCGCGGCGCTGGCCAGCTCCTCCGACCTACGTACCAACCGCAGCTCCTGTCACAGCTCACTTCTCTCTCATACGTGCCGTGTACTACTACTCCACTCACTTACTAAACTGGTAGACACATTATTTATCGTAGTTACGTAGAGATTACAATTCTAACCAGAATCGTGGAAAGGGTCACAGTTCTTGGTGTAGCACTGATAGCTCAAGTTAGCGCAAGCAATCACATTTTCCATTCTACTTTGTAAAGAAATTTCCTCGCTTTCGTATACTTAAAAACGAGGTTTTATATATGTGATGTACGAGGGGCGTCCAATAAGTAATGCAACACTTTTTTTTCTCGGCAAATTTCGGTCGAAAAAATGCGAAATTTGTCTGGGACATCATCGAATATTTCCTCTTGTGTCTATAATTTCATGAAGTTCCGAAAGGCAGTGGCGCTGTACGTAGCCTTCAAAATGGCGTCTGTGATGGAGGTGCTTTCCAAGCAGAAAGCTGTCATTAGGTATCTTTTGACGGAGAACCAGAACAGCTCAGATATTTATAGGTGCTTGGATAATGTATGTAGGGACCTGGCAGTGAACAAAAGCACGGTGAGTCGTTGGGCGAGGCATCTGTCGTCACTGGGAATAGGTCGTGCAGACCTGTCCGACATGTCGCGTGCCGGCCTGCAACACACAGCTGTGACTCCTGCAGTGTTGGGACGTGCGACAGTCTCATTCGAGATGATGGAGCGAACTTCTCCTTCCTAATGGCAAGGCAAGGTTTCACGAAAGTCTACGCATCCGAGAGGACCTGACAGAACTTCATTGGGCTGTTCTTCCTCATTCATCCTACAGCCAGGATCTCCCGCATTCCGACTTCACCTGTTTAGCCCAATGAAGGATGAACTAGGGGGGAAGCAGTACGTGGATGAGGGGGGAGGTTACTGATGCAGCGAGACGTTAACTGCGACACCGACCAGTAAAGTGGTACCATTCGGCTCTACAGGCCCTCCCAGTAAGGTGCCGGAAGGCCGTCGCATTGAACGGAATATGTTGGAAAATAGGTTATTGTAGTCAAAAAGTGTGGGGAATAATACGGTGTACTGGAATCCTTAATACAACCAACCTGCTTTCAGAAAAAAGTGTGTTGCACTACTTACTGAACGCCCCTCGCAAAAGCGATCATGCCAGCTATTGTCGACATTGAAGTGAAGCTACTACAAGTAATATTAAGTGCCTTCAAAAAGTAATTTACACCTTTTGTCCCACACTGTTGGGCCACAACAGAGGCTCCATATCAGAAGAGAGCACATGTTGCGGGTTTTCTACAGAGGCAGTCTGCTGCAGTACAAGTAACAGGCGTATGACAGTGAGCGAGTGAAGTGACGCGGCAGCTGGAAATGTACTCCAAAGTTAAAGCGCACGTGGCAGTACGATCCTTATGGATAAATCGCCTAATTTCCACACAGATTCACTCTGAAGTTCTGGCAGTATATGGAGCAAACAAAATGTCGCGTATAGCCGCAGTGTATTGGTACCAATAATTTGGCCCAGGCAGCACGGACGTGAATGATGCTGATTGGGAAGTACGGCCAGCGACAAAGATCACAGAAGATAGTGTCTAGGCAATCGAGGAAGTGATTCGCATCAGTCACAGATTTTCAAACAATGACGAGTTTCATACAGCGGTTCCGTGACTAAGGAACGGGTTTCTGTCGTCGAGGAAACGAACGATTGGTAGAAAGTTGCGACTATTGTCTGCAGTGACTTGCTGACTATGTCGATAGTGGGACTGCTACGCTCGCAGGTTCGAATCCTGCCTCGGGCATGGATGTGTGTGATGTCCTTAGGTTAGTTAGGTTTAAGTAGTTCTAAGTTCTAGAGGACTGATGACCACAGATGTTAAGTCCCATAGTGCTCAGACCCATTTGAACCATTTTTGAACTATGTCGATAATTACTGTCATATACCTCTGTCGCTCTGAGTTGTACTGCGTCATTCAAAGAAGTCCCCTCGTAAGTTTATCGTATTAGTACCCTACCAGCATTTACTAACAGACGTACGATCATATGAGGTATCAAAACAATTTTTGTGCCTGTATGGTGAAGTAAGCGAATTTGACCCCTTACTACGTGTACAGAGGGTACGGCGGAGCTGCAGGAAGAGTGCTATTCGCGCTGACCTCACCTCCCCTCCTGTATCAAGAGCACAAACTGCCTTGCCGTACCTGCACATTCAAAAAATCATAATAATTGATATAATGCAAATTGCAACTTAAACTGTTGAAATCAATGTAAAAATCGTAGGTCATGAGTTTAGCAATGATTAAGGTAATAGTTTCCATGACAAGAGTTATTTTTGGTAATGTTTAGAGGAGGCTCGAGATAGGCGTACGAAATAACAAAATTGAGATTTCGATAGTAGATGTATTTCGTCATAAAATGTTCACCCTGAAGTACCTGATGTGCTAGTTCTACTACTTTTCTAGCTTTTCACGACCACTTGGTGGTACGCAACTGTGCTTTTTGAGCAGGCATTACGAGGCAGTAGTGAGAGGAACCCAGTTTTGCCAGTGGCAGAAGTAACACTGTTATAGGCAGAGTTGTCGTCAGCCTGAAGCAGTTAACCGTTGTGACGGAAGAAACAGTCGTTTGCGATATAGCAGGAAAGCGCGTTTCTCGGATGGCACTAACCAGAAAAACGTACGCATCACGAAAGAGACTTGCTAGCATTCTGTTACCATTTTATGGATTTGAACTTGCGTGCTGAATTTATGAAAATATAGAAAGGCTAAATAGCATTACTATATTTTGTGTGTTACTCGTATCTAAAATGAGTGTGCCAGCTGCAATATTTTCACTTTATGAGCAAGCGATAGTCTATTGCTTGAGCCTTGTCCCACAGGTACGCAGGGTCGGCCATCGTTAATCGGGTTTGGCATGTGAATGTTGAAGGGATGGCCTGTGCCCTTCCTGCCGCCACCCCGTAGCCCCTCCCTCCCCCCCCCCCCACCCCCCACCCCGCCCCTGGGACAGAATTAGTGTACCCCAACTGTCTGCGTCGAGCGTAATCCATGGAATAGTGCGAAAGTGTTCAGATGTCTGCGAGCAGTGTAACTGAGGCGGAAGATGGGGACCAGCCCGGTAGTCAGATAGCGGGATGTGGAAAACCGCTTAAGAACCACATCCAGGCTGGCCGGCACATCGCCCTCGTCGTTGACCCGCCGGGCGGATTCGATCCGGGGCCCGCGCACCTACCTGAGTCCAGGAGGCAGCGCGTTAGCGCTCTCGGCTACCCTGGCGGTTTAAGCGGTAGTATCAGTAATAATTAGTGAAAACAGAAATAAATCGAATTGTAGTGAAATTTTCGATTCTGAACAGTGCCAGGTACTGAGGAAACATTAACAAGTCGTCCAAGGTTTGATTTTGTGTGTTTGATCCAAAGCACAAGAGAAGCGGTATGCCATTCTCTCACCTTAACAATATTGTCAATCAGATTTTGTATTTTGGGGGATTATCTCAGTGTTCCCGGGTATTCCATTTGCTGTGTGTGGTTTTCTACACGCGAGACTGTGGGCGGAATGTTCTTGTAACGGTATGTATAAGCTGTAGAGAGCATACCCAGGGTGCCATAGTGGAGGCAGAAGAGAACAGGGAGTAAGCTGAATTAGGAGCCATAAATGTTGAGCGCAGTGGCCTGGCCGTGCAGGTGATTCTGGGAAACAGTGTTCGGTGGTTCTTACCTGAAGAGGGACTTCTGGCCAAAGCTCTCTCCTCCTCCTGCTTAGGACTGGACAGAAGGGCGGCGGTTGTCAGAATATTTTACCTGGGGCAGGCACCAACCTATTGTGGAAAACGGCTGGATGGCTGAAAGTGGGAGGAGGAAGGCATTTAACGGAGACTGCCGTAAACTGAGCTGAGTAAATTTTGGGAAGGTCATAAAACTCTGTGAATTCTCATGTTAGATGCTGGGACGATAGGGACACAGTGGCTGGTGTACATGTCTAGTGGAGGTAGGACTGTAATCCTTCTCTGACACCAGGAAGCCCCCAGGTTATGTCAGTGAGCAACAAAAATATATGTGTGACAATCACAACTGTCTGGGAAGCTTCACTGCCTTCTTTCAGAAATTGTAAATGGTTGGCCTGAAAAGATTAGCCTGCTCCATATATAAGGGACTGGGGTCCTGACGTTTTTTGCCAATACATGGCCATTTTTACTGTGAGAACGACACCTCCCTAGTCTAAAATCTTTTTTTTAATTTTTATTTTTGACAAGAGAAATTTGGAGCGATGACTGGCTCTTCTCGTGATACACAAAGTACAGGCTTGCTCCTCCAGTGTGGGAACTTTGGTGCTGTGTCAGGATTGGCTACCAGCCGAACAGAACAGTTACCAGGGGGAGGTTCAGTGTGTAGAGGATAGTTCGATTGGTTTGTGCAATGTGGAGGGCGCTTTCGTTTTGCTAATTCGTCTTCTGTACCGAGGCTTGGTGGGAAAGTGGTTGTAATTCTTCTGGGGATATCGTCTTCTGATGCTCCTCTGTGGAGAACTTCAGCTGTTTCCCGAATAGGTGAGACTTATCATCTGTATCTTGTGATGGGTCTAGAGCCTAGGGCAGTTTCCAACTGTACCGATCGTAGAACTGCATATCATCTCGTACATATCATGTGACGCGAGGGTGAACTGACTGGTCCTGAGTTGGCCACCTGTCGTCTGACACTTCTAGCACGCACCGTCGTGCCTGTGAGTGCAGCTGGTTTAGCCAGGCTAGCGAACAGGCGCACCTTCACACAGAAATCTGCAGGTTTTCAGGCCTCTGCTGCGGAAGTTTCCCGCGTTATGATAAAGAGCACGCCTGGCCTCGTAGTTCGCGTATTTTGGCGGACGCGTCAGAACGTTACAGCTGTCGCAGCGACTGCTCCTCGCAAACGGCGCGCCGTTTTCCGCTGCCGGCTGAATCAACGCGAAAGGGTAGTGAACTGCTTCATCGGCGTTAAATGATATTCACACCTCGGTGTTCTCAAGTGAACCTTAGTTTACGGTATAGCTGATCGTAGTTGATTCCATTTGAACAGAGTTGGGGCTCACAGTGAATTGCATTGTAAAACGATTTAATCAGGGGAGAATTTGTACAGCCTACACCAAAATTTATGCTTTGTTTGTCATTTTTTTGTAAGATTAATCAGCTACTTGTAGTTACTAATGGTTTAATAAAAACTTGTCATTTTTTGTAAACTTAAATAATCCACTGTTCTCATTGCTACTCCCTCTACTATTCATTGTTTTATTTTATTGTAGTGGTACGTGAGTAGTTTAGCTCAGACATAAATTTATGATTAAAGAGAGCAACGGCTTGCGAATTTATATGGACTTTTATCAGAATTGCGTTTACATTATTTCAATGAAAATTTCCTCTTTTCCTCATTACCTCACGCCATTAGGTAATAATTTTTCAGCGGGTGAAAGATGAGATGACAACATGTGGAATGAAGGATACTACTACCTACAAGTTACCTTTCTCAGCCGTTTAAAGACCCTTGATGTGTGTGTCGATTAAAGACTGACGTTAGGTGTTGAGACGGATTTTTATCCACTGAAACGAAACCTCTACAGCTGATGCACAGTGATCTGCATCTGACAGTGCTACCGGCAGTCCAGCTAGCAGACTGGAGTTAAAAAAGAATGGAGTATTGTGATCAACCAGCAACACATGTGCTATACATTACTGTAGCGCATGCTAAGCGACGCTTGAGGTGGTGTAAAGAGCAAAGCCACTGGACATCGGTGACTGGAAAGGCATGACGCTGCATCCTCTGACAACACGGTGGAAGGGCTTGGCTTTGGAGAATGCCTCGAGATCATTAACTACCGTCTCGAGTAATGTACAGAGGGGTCGGTGTTGGGTGTGACACTGGTCCCCGCGATGAAAGTGTTGTCCCCTCACCGCGCTCCAGAAAACACTATTTGCGGAAAGATATGAACCCAATTTACAGCATTGGGTAGTGCGCACAGCAGAGGAACAGTTATGAGATGATGACTGTTTCTATTAGCATGAAAATGCAACGTATTATGAAAACAGCAACTGTGAGTCAACGGTTTGTGGACGATAACATTCATGAAATTCTGCTCACAATGCCGACCTGAACTTAGTGTAACACCTTTTGGATGAGTCACAACGTCGAATGTGCTCCAGGCACCACCGTCCAACATCACTATCCGATCTGCTTTCAGTTGTTGAGCGGAATGGGCTGCAGTTCCTGCGCAGGTATTGAACAACCTCATTGAAAGTGTCCCCATCAGAGTTCAAGCTGTCATGAGGGCAAAGGGCCAGACCACCTCAATTTTAGGTCCACTAACAGTTATCAGGATGGTATTGATTTTATAGTGTATGTGAAAAGAAATAAAATTAATAGTATTTCGGCAGTGTTAACTGTGTTACAGTAATACTTATACCTGGATACAACAGTTTGTGGGGATGTGGCATGAAACGATCAGATAGATTTAATCGTTGGTAAAGCAGGTGATAGGCTTCTGTTTACTTGTATGATAATGTGAAAATGAAGACTAAGAAGGAGATTGCTTACGAAAAAGTTGCACGACACAACCTACAATATAACTGAAATGTGTGAGACCTGTACCAAACAGGACTGACGGGGGACATTGAACGTGTACAAAGAAGGGCGGCACGGATCGTCGCAGGTTCTTTTGATGCATGGGAGAGTGTCACAGATATGTTGAAAAATCTAGACATAGGCGCCAGTAATACCATAGAAGCGTACTTACAGAATTTCAAGAAGCAGAAGAATATAGACACATACTTCAGCTCCCTATGGTTTGCCCGTAGGGGCCGTAAAACTACATTAGACTAATTACAGAGTCCACGGAGGTCTTTAAACAGCCATTATTCGCAACTCTTTGGGAAGTTACACTAACATGTGGTACAACGCTAACTACACCTGCACGGTCTACCGTAGTAGACAGTCCCGAGATTTATCAAATCTAACTCCAGCCACGATTTTCCTTAACATGTAGCATAAAACATTTTCAAACTTCTTTTCTACTACACTCAAGCAATCAATAGCTTCTTGCATCAGTAATTCTACATCTACAGTGAACCGGCTAAGAAACTGGTATAGGCATGTTGTTGTTGTTGTGGTCTTCAGTCCTTAGACTGGTTTGATGCAGCTTTCCATGCTACTCTAACCTGTGCAAGCTTCTTCAACTCCCAATACTTACTGCAACCTACATCCTTCTGAATCTGCTTAGTGTATACATCTCTTGGCCTCCCTCTACGATTTTACCCTCCACACTGGCCTCCAATGCTAAATTTGTGATCCCCTGATGCCTCAGAACATGTCCTACCAACCGGTCCCTTCTTCTAGTCAAGTTGTGCCACAAACTCCTCTTCCCCCCAATTATATTCAATACCTCCTCATTAGTCACGTGATCTACCCACCTAATCTTCAACATTCTTCTGTAGCACCACATTTCGAAAGCTTCTATTCTCTTCTTGTACAAACTATTTATTGTCCATGTTTCACTTCCATACATGGCTACACTCCATACAAATACTTTTAGAAACGACTTCCTGACAAATCTATACTCGATGTTAACAAATTTCTCTTCTTCAGAAACGCTTTCCTTGCCATTGCCAGTCTACATTTTATATCCTCTCTACTTCGGCCATCATTAGTTATTTTGCTCCCCAAATAGCAAAACTCCTTTGCTACTTTAAGTGTCTCATTTCCTAATCTAATTCCCTCAAAATCACCCGAATTAATTCGGCTACATTCCACTATCCTCGTTTTGCTTTTGTTGATGTTCATCTTCTATCCTCCTTTCAAGACACTGTCCATTTCGTTCAACTGCTCTGTCTCTAACAGAATTACAATGTCATCGGTGAACATGGAATTTAATACCTACTCCGAACTTTTCTTTTGTTTCCTTTACTGCTTGCTCAATATACAGATTGAATAACATCGGGGAGAGTGTCTGTCGCAGTTGTTAGATCGATTACTCCTGCTGCAGCGGCAGGTTATCAAGATTTAAGTGAGTTCGAAAGTGATGTTATAGTCGGCGCACGAGCGACGGAGGACAGCGTCTCCGAGGTAGCGGTGAAGTGGGGATTTTCCTGTACGACCATTTCAAGGGTGCAGCGTGAATGTCAGGAATCAGATGAAACATCAAATCTCCGACATCACCGCGCCCAGAAAAAGATCCTGCAAGACAGGAACGAATGAGGACTGAGGAGAACTGTTCAACGTGATAGAAGTGCAATCCTTCTTCAAATTGCTGCAGATTTCAGGGCTGGGCCATCAACAAGTGTCAGCGTGAGAACAATTCAACGAAACATCATCAATATGGGTTTTCGGAACCGGAGGCCCGCTCGCATACCCTTGACGCCTGCGCGACACAAAGCTTTAAGCCTCGCCTGGACCTGTCAACAGCGATAATGGACTGTTGATGACTGGAAATATGTTGCCTGGTCGGACGAGTCTCGTTTCAAATTGTTCAAATGATTCAAATGGTTCTGAGCACTATGGGACCTAACAGCTGAGGTCATCAGCCCCCTACAACTTAGAACTACTTAAACATAACTAACCTAAGGATATCACACACATCCATGCCCGAGACAGGATTCGAATCTGCGACTGTAGCGGTCACATGGTTCCAGACATTTCAAATTATATCGAGCGGATAGACTTGTACTGGTATGGAGACAACCTCATGAATCCACGGACTCTGCATCTCAGCAGCGAACTGTTCAAGCTGGTGGAGGTTCTGTAATGGTGTGGGGCGTGTGCAGTTGGAGCGATATGGGACCCCTGTTTCTAGATACGAGTCTGAAAGGTGACATGGACGTAAGCATTCTGTCTGATCACCTACATCCATTCATGTCCATTGAGCATTCCGACGGACTTGGGCAATTCCAGCAGGACAGTGCGACACACCACACGTCCAGAATTGCTACAGAGCAGCTTCAGGAACACTCTTCTGAGTTTAAATACTTCCTCTGACCACCAGACTCCCCAGACGTGAACATTATTGAGCGTATCTAGGATGCCTTGCCACGTGCTATTCAGAAGAGATCTCCACCCCCTCATACCCTTACGGATTTATGGCCAGCCGTGCAGGATTCATTGTCTCAGTTCCCTCCAGCACTACTTCGAACATTAGTGGAGTCCATGCTACGTCGTTTTCGGCCCTACACGATATCAGGCAGGTGTACCTGTTTCTTTGGCTCTTCAGTGTACATCCATACTCTGCCAACTACAGTAAACATCACATGTTATGAGGGGTACTCACAATTTATGAAACAAATTGATGTAGAAAAGAACTATGATTTTACAAAATGAGACTTTCACTGTTTCTCACGATAACACTCACCATTATTAATTCGCGTGTGCTACAGATGGAATGGTCTTTTTTTATACCTGACGCAAAGATGCCCTTGTCTTGTAGTTTCAGTTTCCCGTACATTTTCTGACCTCTTCGTTGTTGCTGAACTTCTTCGTACGTAATGCCCCCTTGAGCGGACCAAAATAATGTAAGTCCGAAGGAGCTATATGTCGACTGTAGGATGAGGTAGTATCTCCCCACCCATATGTTCAATGTTTACTTGTGTCAGATGGGTAGGGTGAGGGCGAGAATTGTCGTGTAGCAGTGTCACGCCTTTCCTTTGAGATCCGGGACGTTTTTCCTTCGTACCTGCCTTTACTTTGTCATCAACATGTCTGAGTAGCAGCACTGTTTATCGTATGCTGGTTTCCCAAATAATTACAAAAGACTTCACCTTGGGAATCCCAAAAAAACCGCCAACATTACTTTTGCCGCTGATGATTGTTTGAATTTCTTTCAAAATGGTGAATCTAGGTTTCATCACACGTTAAAACCTTGCTTAGTAAAGTATCACCTCCCCTTCCTTTCTTTAAAGTCCGTAATTATTTTGAGTCTTGTTTCCATGTATTGTTGCGATAACCTCTTTTGGGACCCTCTTGCACTTGTTTTCTGTACTTGCGCTCATTACTGATAACGTAACGACCTGCACCAGCGCTTATAGCAACTGTTTTTACTCTGTGTTCAACTAAAACAGTCGGTCTTCACAGGGAATGTCGTCAGTGCGGGTTTCAAATGAAGGAGCTGACACTTCAGTTGGCAGGCCAGGAGGCCACTCGTCAGTCGGTGAGTGTCCACCGTTTCTGAACTGCTCTGTCCATTTATAAAAATTTGCATGGTTTACACAAATTTTGTCATACGGTGTGAGAAGAGGTTTTAGCTGTTTTTTCATCTTCAGAAAGCAAAATAAATTGGTCACTGGTCGCTGTTTCACTCATATGGAAACTTCAAACGGACACGCCGTCGTTAAATGCGATATTGACGTTGTAAACAGGTCAGTTTTTATCCGTCAGCTATTCTCAGCTAACCTTAGCGGTGCCAAAATAAAGTCACCAAAGTAAAAGACTCCTCCTACGAGCTATTTCATTTCTAAACCAGTTTGTGTCTTTAATTATTACGTGTCCTTCCCAAAACGTGTTGCGGTTACTTCCTGTTCGATTCACGCACGGAGAGCGAGAACAGAGACTGCGCAAATGGTTCTGCGCTTGTTTCTGTATTTGTGTAATTTTGTCCCTGCCGTCCCTGCGGGAAGAATTCAGAGGAGTTGTAGTATATATTTCTAGATTCGTTACTTAACAGTGGTGTTTCAAATTCTGTGAGTGGAATTTCACGATATATTTGGTGTCAGTCACTTCATGTCTAAGCATCTGCTTGGCACTCTCTCGTGCGACAAACTCTACTGCAGCCCTTGTACGTTCAAAACCTGTTAGACCTATCTGGTATGGGTCCCACACAGTTGAGCCGTAGTCTACTATGGGTCACACGAGTGTTCTGTAAGCAATCTCCTCTGTCCTTGTGCATTTCCCAAATATGCTAGCAATGAACCGAAGTCAGCTACCTGTGTTGCGGACTCCGTACATGAGCAAACAGGCCCTTTTCGAGTCGCGGATTTCTCAAACAAGCCCGTACACGCACAAACAAATTTGTCAGTTTAACCCCACGTTGAAGCAGACGCTGTTCGTGTTAGTGATCATTTTATTATTTTGCCAGTAGTAAGAACGGCCACAAATGCATACGTAGCAGTCCTGGCATTATCATGAAGGAACCAAGACGAAAGCTTTTTTTATTTTTTTATTTTTTTTTTTTTTTTTTGTCATCAGTGTACTGACTGGTTTGATGCGGCCCGCCACGAATTCCTTTCCTCTGCTAACCTCCTCATCTCAAAGTAGCACTTGCAACCTACGTCCTCAATTATTTGCTGGATGTATTCCAATCTCTGTCTTCCTCTACAGTTTTTGCTCTCTACAGCTACCTCTAGTACCATGGAAGTCATTCCCTCATGTCTTAGCAGATGTCCTATCATCCTGTCCCTTCTCCTTATCAGTGTTTGCCACATATTCCTTTCCTCTCCGATTCTGCGTAGAACCTCCTCATTCCTTACCTTATCAGTCCACCTAATTTTCAACATTCGTCTATAGCACCACATCTCAAATGCTTCGATTCTCTTCTGTTCCGGTTTTCCCACAGTCCATGTTTCACTACCATACAATGCTGTACTCCAGACGTACATCCTCAGAAATTTCTTCCCCTAATTAAGGCCGGTATTTGATATTAGTAGACTTCTCTTGGCCAGAAATGCCTTTCTTGCCATAACGAGTCTGCTTTTGATGTCCTCCTTGCTCCGTCCGTCATTGGTTATTTTACTGCCTAGGTAGCAGAATTCCTTAACTTCATTGACTTCGTGACCATCAATCCTGATGTTAAGTTTCTCGCTTTTCTCATTTCTACTACTTCTCATTACCTTCGTCTTTCTCCAATTTACTCGTAAACCATACTGTGTACTCATTAGACTGTTCATTCCGTTCAGCAGATCATTTAATTCTTCTTCACTTTCACTCAGGATAGCAATGTCATCAGCGAATCGTATCATTGATATCCTTTCACCTTGTATTTTAATTCCACAACTGAACCTTTCCTTTATTTCCATCATTGCTTCCTCGATGTACAGATTGAAGAGTAGGGGCGAAAGGCTACAGCCTTGTCTTACACCCTTCTTAATCCGAGCACTTCGTTCTTGATCGTCCACTCTTATTATTCCCTCTTGGTTGTTGTACATATTGTATATGACCCGTCTCTCCCTATAGCTTACCCCTACTTTTTTCAGAATCTCGAACAGCTTGCACCAATTTATATTGTCGAACGCTTTTTCCAGGTCGACAAATTCTATGAACGTGTCTTGATTTTTCTTGAGCCTCGCTTCCATTATTAGCCGTAACGTCAGAATTGCGTCTCTCGTGCCTTTACTTTTCCTAAAGCCAAACTGATCGTCACCTAGCGCATTCTCAAATTTCTTTTCCATTCTTCTGTATATTATTCTTGTAAGCAGCTTCGATGCATGAGCTGTTAAGCTGATTGTGCGATAATTCTCGCACTTGTCAGCTCTTGCCGTCTTCGGAATCGTGTGGATGATGCTTTTCCGAAAGTGAGATGGTATGTCGCCAGACTCATATATTCTACACACCAACGTGAATAGTCGTTTTGTTGCCATTTCCCCCAATGATTTTAGAAATTCTGATGGAATGTTATCTATCCCTTCTGCCTTATTTGACCGTAAGTCCTCCAAAGCTCTTTTAAATTCCGATTCTAATACTGGATCCTCTATCTCTTCTAAATCGACTCCTGTTTCTTCTTCTTCTATCATTTCAGACAAATCTTCACTCTCATAGAGGCTTTCAATGTATTATTTCCACCTATCTGCTCTCTCCTCTGCATTTAACAGTGGAATCCCCGTTGCACTCTTAATGTTACTACCGTTGCTTTTAATGTCACCAATGGTTGTTTTGACTTCCCTGTATGCTGAGTCTGTCCTTCCGACAATCATATCTATTTCGGTGTCTTCACATTTTTCCTGCAGCCTATTTATTTCATTCCTCATCGACTTGTATTTCTGTATTCCTGATTTTCCCGGAACATGTTTGTACTTCCTCCTTGCATCAATCAACTGAAGTATTTCTTCTGTTACCCATGGTTTCTTCGCAGCTACCTACTTTGTACCTATGTTTTCCTTCCCAACTTCTGTGATGGACCTTTTTAGAGATGTCCATTCCTCTTCAACTGTAATGCCTACTGCGCTATTCCTTATTGCTGTATCTATAACGTTAGAGAACTTCAAACGTATCTCGTCATTCCTTAGTACTTCCGTATCCCACTTCTTTGCGTATTGATTCTTCCTGACTAATGTCTTGAACTTCAGCCTACTCTTCATCACTACTATATTGTCATCTGAGTCTATATCTGCTCCTGGGTACACCTTACAAACCAGTATCTGATTCCGGAATCTCTGTCTGACCATGATGTAATCTAATTGAAATCTTCCCGTATCTCCCGGCCTTTTCCAAGTATACCTCCTCCTCTTGTGATTCTTGAACAGGGTATTCGGTATTACTAGCTGAAACTTGTTACAGAACTCAGTTAGTCTTTCTCCTCTTTCATTCCTTGTCCCAAGCCCATACTCTCCTGTAACCTTTTCTTCTACTCCTTCCCCTACAACTGCATTCCAGTCGCCCATGACTGTTAGATTTTCGTCCCCCTTTACATACTGCATTACCCTTTCAATATCCTCATACACTTTCTCTATCTGTTCATCTTCAGCTTGCGATGTCGGAATTTATACCTGAACTATCGTTGTCGGTGTTGGTATGAGTTTGTATGAGTTGTATGATTTCAATTGGTATTATACTTAAGCTGCAGTTTTCATTTTTGTGCATTAAAAGTAAACTTCGAAATCTTACCAAGCTCTGACTGAATATGTGTGGAGGTTTTTTTCGGTTTGTGCGGCATTATAGATACTTGTACTTCCGTATATGACTGCCCATAAAAGACAACATTTTGCATCCTGCCTAGCAACAAATCCACAATTCATTCGTAAATTTCGCTTGTTACCGCAGATGATCATACTTTAGTTAATAAGTTCTGAAATCAAATGCTTTCCGAAAGTCAACGCACTGTAACTACCTAATTTCTTCAGTCTGTCCTACACATTGATCTATGATTAGGCTGTACAAACGACTTTCAAGTACGTATAGAGAGTATTTAGTGAAATGCCACATGTTAGTTTCTTCCGGTTCTAATCTTGTACAGAGCACGGGACGAATGGGTTTTTAAGTGTCTCTGAGCGTCCTCTCATTAGTCTGACTTGTCTTCACGGTCCCTACGGAAATCACATGTAAGAGGACGTTTTGCAACAAAAGCGTGAGTCGGGAATCGTGTGGCTACTCGCGTATTTTGGAATTCGTGCAACTTAGCATGAGAATTTCTGCTTTAAGTCTAACGAAGTCGTCGTCGACGTGACGTTAACCTTAATGCCTGTCTTCGTAATCCAAACAACACAGCGAAATAATTTCCGTGCAAAAGATTTTGTTTTTCACAACTCCATAGTGAAAGATACAATACTGGAAAAATAAAATAGGAGTGAAACATTTATAAAACTGACGCGGAATGGACATCAGAAAATGAACGGGAGAACTGCCCATCTCAGAAAATGCTCGAAACACTGATTTCGGTGCACCAATCAGTTGCTGTTACTCGCCTGCGCATGCGCATATGTTCATTGTAGACTGTTATGCGAGGTACAATCCGTGAAACATGTTTGCGCAACTGTTCGGGCAAGAGTTTTTAGACTGGAAGCGTTGTGGCAAAAAACCACAGCAAAGTATGCAATGCAAGACGTAGGTGCAAAATGATGCGGGGTCTAGAGAATAAAAACCATAATTATCCGAAAGGAGTTCCAAACCCAGAAAACATTGCTGTAGCATGTCAAAGCCTGCAACAAAGTCCTGCGATATCTCAGCGCCGCTTATCTGCAAGTGGGAGAGGCAGTGGTGTCGAAACATTATGAAAAGACAATATCAAAATCACTGTGGCGCACGCCTTAAAACGTCGAGGCGAAGTTACGCGTGCCGAGTATGCCTGCTGCCTCTGAGGAAGGTGGTTTTCGGAGTTTTGGATCCCTAGTTTATCATTTTTTCACATGAGGTTTGGTTCAGCCTGGCAGAGTATGTGAACCGACAGAGCATGAGCCATTATGCATAAGAAAATCCGACGACTCTTTGCCAAACTGTTAACACTACCCGGTATATCCAGAAAGTGTTTAATCCATATGTAAATCAACTCACAGTAGATGAACGACTGCGTAGATATTTTCATTGCGATGGATAAAGAGCACACAGCGTCTCGACCAC
Source organism: Schistocerca gregaria (assembly GCF_023897955.1). Lineage (NCBI taxonomy): Eukaryota > Metazoa > Arthropoda > Insecta > Orthoptera > Acrididae > Schistocerca > Schistocerca gregaria. Next base: position 56,775,924 of record NC_064927.1, read on the forward strand.
TTTGTCAAGGGTACATGAGATGTTCAGTGAGGAGGCAATGCAGACGTCTGGGCATCTCGATTGCCTGTCTCTCCCTATGATTATCTGTGGAGAAATGTCAAATGTCAAATGTACTTAAACAGTCCTCATACACTGAGAGAGCCACAGCAGAACAGTGGAAACATTACTGCGACTATCCCTCTGACTCAGCTGCTGTGTGTCTCTCACAGATTGATAAACAGAGCACAGCGCTCCGGCGATGTTACTGGTGGACATTCCCAGCATCTTCTGTGATGTTAATTAACAACGGTACGTACCGCATCAATTTTGTTCTGATAAGGGAAACTCCCGATCGCACTCCCCAAAGATTAATTAGTAAAACTACCCAGTTGATAGTCCGTAAAAAGATGAACATGTATCAAGCATGAAAACACGAAGATTTACCGAACTGCGAAAAAAATGGTTCAAATGGCTCTGAGCACTGTGGGACTTAACATCTCAGGTCATCAGTCCTCTAGAACTTAAAGCTACTTAAGCCTAACTCACCTAAGGACATCACACACATCCATGCCCGAGGCAGGATTCGAACCTGCGACCGTAACAGTCTCGCGGTTCCGGACTGAAGCGCCTAGAACCGCACGGCCACCACGGCCTGCCTCCGAACTACGAAAAACGAATCAAAATAGAAATAGTGGACGGTCCGAGCTCATGATGTGCAACATCGAATCTGTGTGGTCACGGTGTTCGAGTGTAAAGCGCGAGATCTGTGTTCAAATCTTCCACATGCCCCCCCCCCTTTTTCTAAATTATGAACCTTCCGTCCGGTCATTGACATGTCTGTTCTCCTTCTGTAGTTCTGGCAGCTGTCATAATATACGTTGGCTACAGAGTATGAGCCATGTGGTAAGAAGACCTGAGCGTCACAACTAAACGTGATGAACAGTGAGAGCAGGCGAGATGCCGCATGGATCTCTCACAGAAACGAAAACAACAAATAAACTGGTGTGAACTGTGTTACAACAGAGACATTCAAGACTCAAAAGTTACAAAACTAAATGCAAGAACACGTAGTATTTGTGTAGAACAGATAGGAAGTACATAAACTGGAGGTTCCTTCCCTACACTTCGCTGTTGCAAACGGACGTTGCACCACTACACAGACACAGTTGAATGAAGCAGACAGACACGTTTCATAATACTGCGAAAAAAGTATGGGGTGCGAAGGAGCTCTGAACACGAATCTCTCCCTTCGTAGTTATACACCGTGACCACGCAACCACGACGCCCTGGCTATCCAAACTCGCGCGATGTTGCACATCTTGAACTTGGACCTGTTCACTATTTTGCTATTTTTCCCAAGTTCAGTACTCTTTCTTCCTGTTTTTGTGCTTGATCTGTACTCAGTTTATGATGGGTTATCTACTGGGCCAACTAACCACTAAATCCGAGGGGGTGCGAGGGGAAATTTCCCTTGTAAGTATTTTCCGGGACAACTTTAGTTTGCCCACGCTGTACTTGAGCTTGCATGACGTTTCTACTGTAAGATTTAACATTCCATTCGGCCTCAATGATTTACCTTGTAACACTTTTTTAATGGTCTCCATCCCTTAACTTTATAATCAGATCGGCAGCCGAGTACCAAAATGTGCCAAATTTGATATTAGTAGCGGCTATAAAGTAATGGAACTGACGCAGTCACTGAGTAAGTAAGCATCCGCTGAGGAGGAGGATATTAGTGTTTAACGTCCCGTCGACAACGAAGTCATTAGAGACGGAGCACAAGCTCAGATTACGGAAGGACAGAGAAGGAGAGCGGCTCTGCCCTCTCAAAGGAACCATCCCGGCGTTTACCTTAAGAGATTTAGGGAAATCACGGAAAACCTAAACCACGATGGCCGGACGCGGATTTGAAGCGTCGTCCCCCCGAATGCGAGCCACTGCGCCACCTCGCTCGGTCGCTTGTGCTCATAATGATCGACCAGCAGCTGTGAAGCCTGCTCACAGTCGAATGCGTTTGTAGACCAATCAATGTGGGTGTGGCCTTCATTTGCGTAAGAGCTGTTATTTTGTTTTGTCGGAAAAATGAAAAGTGTAATAATAGGGCAACCGTAAAGATCCTCATGAGACTTGGGGAAAACTGCTGCTGAAAACCATCTTCTACTAAAAGAAGCCTACGGCGAGGACAGTGTATAGCGTCAGCGAGTTTTTGAATGGTTCAAGCGTTTGCAACATTGTCGAAGACGTGCTGCAGATTACTCACGCCCGGGACGCCCTTCCACTTCAAAAACGGATGAAAATGTCGAAAACGTAAGTAATCTGATTCGATTTTACCGTTGATTGAGTATTCGATCAATTACTGAAACTTTTGGAACTGACAAAGAATGCGTGAGGCAAGTTTAACGTAACCAATTTAACATGAGGAAAGTGTGTGCGAAATTGGTGCCGAAAATTCTCATGATGGAACTGAAAGAAGCTCGCGAAAAAGTTTCTACTGACACTTGCAATAGGTCTACTACTGAAAATGATCCTAATTTCTTCGAAAGAATGATAACAAAGACGAGTCCTGGTTATTCCCTTATGATCCAGAAAACAAGCGCCAGTCAATGCACTGGATGGCCCACCAACACCGAGAGCGAAAAAAGCTCGAATGAGAAAATCAAGACTCAAAGCTATTAAACTTTTGTTTTCGATAGCGATGGAATTGGGTATCTTTTCTGGATTTCCGAAGTTCAAACTATGAATCAACCTTACTACCTTTTTGTTCTAATTAGTAAGAAAATAAGAAAAGAACGACCGGTTATGGGAAAGAACAAGTCAAAGAGTTCTGTATAAGGGCAACGCACCGGCACGCCACACTATCTGTTGTGAAGTTCCTAGACAAGTACGAGCGTCCCAGTGTTCGAACACTCACCACATTCGCCTGATCTAGCACCATGGGATTTTCATCTACTCCCCAAGGTCAAACCTGCATTAAAAGGAACACGATTTCTCTCCATTGAAGCACTGAATACAAAAGCGGATAGCCTCCGGAAGGAAGACTTCTAGCACTGCTTCCGTCAATGGAAAGTTGGCTTGGGACGTTGTAGTGAATGAGGAAAGGTGTATATTAATGGTTACAGTAGCTAAATATCCATGTTTATTAAATAAAATATTTTACAGTGATAGTCCCGTTATTTTATAGATACACCTCGTATAGTTGCTGTTAGTTGACGACTAACGCTCGTAACTGAAATTGTAACTTTCTCTATGCTATCCGGGTACTGACGTAAACTTACTGACGTATGGGTAGTAGACGAATTAATCTCTTTCAGTTTGATGATAAGCAAAAATTCCTACTGCGTAATAAAACAATGTTAATCAACAGCAAAACAACTTAATGCGCTATAATTCTCGCTGTAGTATGATACAGACCACAACACGAAAACAACTCTGTAAGTTCCGAAAACAGGGAAGCAACATTCAATCCCCCTATTACAACATTTAATTGTATAAAGAAATCTCTAGTACTTGCTCTAACTTTGATGCCAGTATTTGTTTTCGCTAAACAGCCATGTATGGAAATACACTCCTGGAAATTGAAATAAGAACACCGTGAATTCATTGTCCCAGGAAGGGGAAACTTTATTGACACATTCCTGGGGTCAGATACATCACATGACCACACTGATAGAACCACAGGCACATAGACACAGGCAACAGAGCATGCACAATGTCGGCACTAGTACAGTGTATATCCACCTTTCGCAGTAATGCAGGCTGCTATTCTCCCATGGAGACGATCGTAGAGATGCTGGTTGTAGTCCTGTGGAACGGCTTGCCATGCCATTTCCACCTGGCGCCTCAGTTGGACCAGTGTTCGTGCTGGAGGTGCAGACCGCGTGAGACGACGCTTCATCCAGTCCCAAACATGCTCAATGGGGGACACATCCGGAGATTTGCTGGCCAGGGTAGTTGACTTACACCTTCTAGAGCACGTTGGGTGGCACGGGATACATGCGGACGTGCATTGTCCTGTTGGAACAGCAAGTTCCCTTGCCGGTCTAGGAATGGTAGAACAATGGGTTCGATGACGGTTTGGATGTACCGTGCACTATTCAGTGTCCCCTTGACGATCACCAGAAGTGTACGGCCAGTGTAGGAGATCGCTCCCCACACCATGATGCCGGGTGTTGGCCCTTTGTGCCTCGGTCGTATGCAGTCCCGATTGCGGCGCTCACCTGCACGGCGCCAAACACGCATACGACCATCATTGGCACCAAGGCAGAAGCGACTCTCATCGCTGAAGACGACACGTCTCCATTCGTCCCTCCATTCACGCCTGTCGCGACACCACTGGAGGCGGGCTGCACGATGTTGGGGCGTGAGCGGAAGACGGCCTAACGGTGTGCGGGACCGTAGCCCAGCTTCATGGAGACGGTTGCGAATGGTCCTCGCCGATACCCCAGGAGCAACAGTGTCCCTAATTTGCTGGGAAGTGGCGGTGCGGTCCCCTACGGCACTGCGTAGGATCATACGGTCTTGGCATGCATACGTGCGTCGCTGCGGTCCGGTCCCAGGTCGACGGGCACGTGCACCTTCCGCCGACCACTGGCGACAACATCGATGTACTGTGGAGACCTCACGCCCCACGTGTTGAGCAATTCGGCGGTACGTCCACCCGGCCTCCCGCATGCCCACTATACGCCCTCGCCCAAAGTCCGTCAACTGCACATACTGTTCACGTCCACGCTGTCGCGGCATGCTACCAGTGTTAAAGACTGCGATGGAGCTCCGTATGCCACGGCAAACTGGCTGACACTGACGGCAGCGGTGCACAAATGCTGCGCAGCTTGCGCCATTCGACGGCCAACACCACGGTTCCTGGTGTTTCCGCTGTGCCGTGCGTGTGATCATTGCTTGTACAGCCCCCCCCAGTGTCCGCACCAAGTATGGTGGGTCTGTCACACCGGTGTCAATGTGTTCTTTTTTCCATTTCCAGGAGTGTAATACTTATATATAAATAATGTAAATTGTTTGATAGTGGAAATCTTCCGAAGACTTCAAACTTTTTTGAGACAAAACGCACTCTAGATATGCACCTTACAGATGGCAGCAGTGTATGAACGTTCCTCTGTTAATTGAAGTACTGCGCAACGCTGGTGGAAGCAACGGAACGCAGACGCTGAGTAGCTAACAGCCTATCAGTGATCAAAACTGGACGTGCACCAGTATCAAAGTATTTTTACTTAATTAAGAGACAACAGAGGCCATTAACACACAGAAGCTGCGTGGGAATCAGAACGTGGGAAGCACAACGCGACTTGAAGGTAGCGACGCAACGCAAAGTACCGAAATTACCCAGCCACCCTGCAGCAACGGAATTCCTTTTGCGCAACCCATAAGCCTTGAGATCACGTGATAATTTCAGACAAAAAAGCTGTGTGCAACCAGCTTATAACCCATAACACTAAGGCCCATACGCAGCGCTTCCGAGTTAGACACGAAGGTGTTGATGTGCTGTCCTGTCCTTCTCTCCCCCTCCCCCTCCCCCTCCCCACCCCCCCCCCCTCACTCAGGACTTGCCTCCTCTCCACCCTGGTCCCCTCCTCGCGGCCCTAGGGTACAGCGCAGCTACCTTTACGACCAAAATAAACGGCAGACAGAAGCTGGGCTCCTTCGTCTGAAGAGGCGCCCAACGTCTGCACAACACGGCACACGGCCCTCCCCCCTATCCTCTCGCATCAGAGAGGAAAAAACGAAAGAGGCACTATGAGGCCGCAGCCAGAAGAAACGGGAGACCGGCTGGCTGACTGACGGGATAAAAAAGAGACGTCGCGGCGACGTTCTCAGGCGGCGCACGGGTGAAACACCGGCAAGACGATTACGAGGTCGGAAGTCGGCGACGCGGCGGCCTGTGGCCGGTGCACGTGTCTGTTTCGACATAACGCGCCACATTAGAGTCTAGTGCCTAACTGATCACTACAGAGGTACCCGGCAATTACAATAGACAACACAAACATAAAACGCGAAGTAGTAACCAGATATCTTGGGGTACACATTGACGAACGACATAGCTTCAACGAACACGTCCAAAGTATTCTTCACAAACTACCGACATTAAATTCGACACCACACTGACTACCACTCACAAACGTAAGGTGTACTACCGTGCACTGAGCTTCGCAGCTAGTTCATGGGCAGACAGAGTCGCTCTCGTCGTGAACAGTATCGATGTTAGGCGGGGGCGGAGGAGTGTTGCACTTAAAACTATCTGAGGGGTTCGTCATCACATCCGTTGGTTCGTTGTCTGTGGTGCTTGGAATATGCACGACCGATATCCGTCAGATATCGGACCGCAGCATACTGACTGAATATGGGCAGATCTCTGAGAGTGCTGCAGATCACTGGACCACACACCGAAGATTGGCGCCAACTAAAAAATTGGCGTGTAGACACTTGGCACAAAGAGTGCTTTCTATAATTTCCACAAAGAAACTCTGTCTCGAAATCTGGCAGAAAACCCAAAGAGATTCTTGTCATACTTAAAGCACACCATCAGCAAGGCGCAATCAATACCTTAAAAAAAATGGTTCAAATGGCTCTGAGCACTATGGGACTTAACATCTGTGGTCATCAGTCCCCTAGAACTTAGAACTACTTAAACCTAACTAGTCGAAGGACATCACACACATCCATGCCCGAGGCAGGATTCGAATCTGCTACCGTAGCGGTCTCGTAGTTCCAGACTGAAGCACCTAGAACAGCTCGGCCACTCCGGCCGGCGAAAGAGTGGGGCGAGAGTGATAAGGGCCGTCTTCCTCAATGTTAGGGTGCGGTTACAGTTAAGCCTTGTCAACCCCAGCCGCGGCACGGTTCATTTTGTGACTGGACAGAGCCCTTATCCCGCGAACTTGCAATGTATGTCGCTTTCAGAAAGCAGTCGTTACGCATTCGGGGACACGGGTTCCCCAGGACACTTCCTTTTGGAATGCATTACATACAGGCACTTAGGTAATAACACAGAACACGTAACGGAAAGCAGGCCGCAGTGGCAGAGTGGATCTAGGCGCTTCAGTCTGGAACCGGGCGACTGCTACGGTCGCAGGTTCGAATCCTGCATCGGGCATGGATGTGTGTGACGTCTTCAGGTTAGTTAGGTTTAAGTAGTTCTAAGTTCTAGGGAACTGATGACCTCAGATGTTAAGTCCCATAGTGCTCAGAACCATGTGAACCATTTTTCAACCACGTAACGGAACTATCACTAGACGATGCACTGAAGAACGGAGGGAGATACGTGGACACAGTTGAACGCAATCGGCAACAACGTCTCGAAAGCAGAACATTTGTAAACACACACATCACTACAGAAGGCGTGGAAGACGAAGACAGGCCGACGTAGAGAGTCCGTGTAGTTCAATGCTGACGATGAAACGAGTGACAGCGGCGACAGTGGCATAACATGGACACGCAAAACATGACATAAAACACGAGAACGTTAATCAGAGACTGAGACTTATGTCTTATTAGGAATTAATCTATTTAAAAGTAAAGTAACTAGCATAGCTCGTGGCTAGATATTAGTATAGAATCAACGTTAAACGTGTACGCAGTATTGTTAAGTAGTTACATAAATGAACGCATAATTGTAAATACAATAAATAAATTTAGCAGAAAGTAAGCAAGCATAATAAAAAAAATACGCAACATAAACAGATCATGCATATTACGCAATTACACAAAATTAATGGGTACACTACTCACACAAGTCTAGTTTTATTGTGTGTGTGTGGATTGCTAAGGGACCAAACTGCTAAGGTCATCGGTCCCTAGACTTAACACTCTAGTTAAGCTAACTTTAACTTACGCTAAGGACAACACACAGAGACCCATGCCCGAGGGAGACCTCGAACCTCCGACGGGAGGGCTAGTTTTATTCCACAAAAATGTTTTTACTAGATTAATGATAGCTCAGTGATGGCTTGTTATTCTCTTGCAGCTATGTAGGAACAGTATAGTAGTATATAACCTAGTCAGATTACAATGAGGGAGGATATTGTTGCAAAGCCAGGCAAAATTTGTTTACTAACTAACCTAATAGTACAGTTGTTATGTAACCTAGCAAACATCAACTCACATAGCACTCTAACAAACAACACCGACATAGATTAGATCCGCATGGACTGAACAAACAGAGTTTTCCAGAAGAGGGATGTTGATGTGGATAATACTGAAATGGCTAGCACCACATGTGGACGCTGGACTCGAAGTTCAGTACCAAGTCGCCTTCTCCAGACATGTTAGTGAAGGTATATCTATGTCTACTCCTTCCTGTCCTTTTTATTCTCTTCTTAACTTTATAATTCCCTACGTACAAATTATTGAATTTTACTTTAAAAAATAAGATTAATTGCTGTAAATAAATGAAAGATAACACCAAAGTGCAGACACAAGAACTTCACGTGATGCTGTACGGGCAACAGTGCCCTTGGCCTCAGCTGCGTAGCACAGTCTTGCTGCGCGGTGGTGGCCATGGTTGCTGGCTAAGAGGTCTGCGTGGAGCACTACGGCCTGCAGGGCGTGGTAGTCACAATGCAGCTTGGCGGAAAGACGAAGCTTGTGTAAAGAACGGCGGCTGCAACCAGCGTCGATCCGATAACATTTTCCGCACAGGAGGAATTGTCATTACAGCCACAGGCCGCCCCCCTCCCTTCCCCTCCCTGCACTCCGCCTCTCAAACGTCGATCCCTTTCACTGGGCTTTCTGCTCGTTTCATAAATATAATATCACGTCCCCGTAGCTGAAACGCAGCGTTCACGTGTTTCGGATTGTGGAATTAGGTCCGGTTACTGGTGACCCGGTGTTCAAATGGTTCAAATGGCTCTTAACACTATGGGACTTAACTTCATCGGTCCCCTAGAACTTGGAACTACTTAAATGTAGCGCCTAGAACCGTTCGGCCATCGCGGCCGGCGCCCCGGTCTAAGAAGACCCGGAACGTCAGTGGAATCACCTCACATTAAAATATTTACACTAAGTTTTGATTCACGCAAGATTTATTATTTATTTGTCGGTACCATTATAACAAAAATGCTGTTGCATAGAATATGATCAAATGTTTTCGGACCCCTCTATGTCCGTGTAAGAGGTAATTGAGAATAACGAGCCCACAATTCAGTCTGAAATATTGCTCTAGTTTGTGTTAATGTATCTGAAATGTAAACTTTCCGAATAACTCCCAATGCAACTGGGTTCAGATTTCACCTGTGGCCTTCCTTCCTGGGGAATGTGGATCTCACACCACGCGGCACGGGCCGGGCACGTTAACAGCTGACTTCAGTCTTGTGGCCTTTCCTGTCTGGGCCCGCCTTAGAAACCAAGTGTACAGCGCTGCTGCTGATACTGCTTTGGGACTGTACTCTCCCGTCCACATTTACGAAATGATCCGGGGATGTGTGAGATACTTCGTAACTTACTGGAGAGACGAGTGCAGTGTTGCTTCGAAATTGGAGCATGATACGCAAAACACCTCCTTTACCAGTTATGACTGTACAGGAAGCTGTAAACGTGTAACGCGCTGAAGCTGTACAGTACTTAGTCTTAAGACAGGCCTTGGGTGAAATATGAGCACAATTGGGTGGGGGCTTTTCGTACTGTCCATCTGGCTCCAGTCGTTTCCGTAAGACGATATTTAGACAGCGCACTCTTCCGCCGTCTTTAGGTTATTCCTGCGGAGTAAGCGTGTTCGCCACATGCCGTCTCCTTTATACTGCGATCTTCCCTCACCCTTCTTCCCTTACTACCTTTCTACCCGCTGCACGACGCGCCGAGAGTGGAGTGGCAGGAGGGGGGGGGGGGGGGGGGGGGGGGGAGAGAGAGAGAGAGAGAGAGAAGCGACGATACCGCCGAAGGCTGGTTGCAAGATCTAGCTACTGGCTCCGCCCCCAGTCGAATCCTGCAGGCTCCTTCAGAACGCAGCCCCAAAACGACGAGGTCTTAACACTTCCGTTTCTAGATACTTCATTGAGTTCCCAGTAGTCACGCAATGTCTTACAACCGCATTTGTAGTCGAGTGTGTCTTCTGTGTTCCTTGCATCTTTGTTCGATTGTCTGCGCAGTGTGACCGACGACTGCCTTATCGCATTTACATAGAATACTGTAAACATCCGGTTTACCGAGGCCCAAGTTGTATTTCACCGTACCTAACAGTGCACGCGAGAATTTCTTGACGGCCACAACAAGTACATGGCACTCTTTCTCGATTGTCGAACAGTGCATCTTTGACTTACAGAGTACTATCGACACATAAGGTCTCACCTTTTCAGCACGTTCTTGAATTTAAATCAGAATACACCTGTCTCAGTGTCAAGTTCTTTCTCGAAATTCTCGTCATACAGTGCCTAGCATTGGAGAAGACGTTAGAGCCTCTTTAAGGAAAAGGAAAGACGTTTTTTGCACCTCCTTCCAAAAAAATTGATGCCTCCCTATAGCAGTCCTTACAAAGGATGTTCCTTGGTACAGAAGTCCTTTACGAATTGCCTGCACTACGAGCACATTCCGAGAAATCATCTCACACTACCAATGGACTGAGGAGTCGAAAAACCTGGAACTGTTCTTACTTTCTCTGCATTTGGATGCACTCCATCGCCATTCACTAGATACCCCAAGATTTTTATTTATTGAGCGGCGAGAGGCACTTTTTCTAAGACAGGTGCAGGCCTGCAGTGTAAATATACTTTATCACAGTTGACAGGGCCGGTCGGAGTGCCCGAGCGGTTCTAGGCGCTACAGTCTGGAACCGCGCGACCGCTACGGTCACAGGTTCGAATCCCGCTCGGGAATGGATGTGTGTGATGTCCTTAGGTTAGTTAGTTTCAGGTAGTTCTAAGTTGTAGGGGACTGATGACCTCAGAAGTTAAGTGCCATAGTGCTCAGAACCATTTGAGCCATTTGAACAGTTGACAGGCGGCTTAAGTGTTCCGAAAATGTCTTGGAAAAAGCAACAGTGCATCTAGATAGCACATACACGGTCATTTAAGAAGTCAAAGCAAGCAATCTTTCGCACGGTTGAAAGTGGCTAGAGGGTAACGTAGTCCAAATGGCGTAACGTTCAACTCACAGAGGTCGTCACGTGCTGCGAACGCAGTTTTTCTCTGGTCAGTCTCGTCACCCTCGATTTGCCAATACCCTGTCTCCAGTCCCACAATTGAACGCTTTTCTCCTTTCAAGCACTGTGGGATGTCATCGGTGCGTGGCAGTGGAAGACACCTTCCCGAATTCTGTCTTTCAGCGAGCGCTGGCCACTTGGCGCATGATCCCCTATTGTTAATACGGTATTTTACCATATGCCACTTGGTCTCTCTTTTCGCCCACCAACGTTGTTCCTTTGCCAGGCCAGATACTACTGGTAGTTCAATTGTAGCTTCCTCCACTGCGTAGTATTTAGTATCAGGGGAGCGTTGGTACAGAGCTCCCCATCCCTGATCGATTCGACAGTTCCTATATAAGTACAACTTCTGGAGGAAAATACGGTAACGCCGCTAGAAAAGCGTGTTTGAACATAAATGCAGATGTTAGTCAAGCCTGCAGGTTGCGCTGTCGCATTTGACTATGAACGGCACCCGTGCAGAGTCCTCGACACGTTGCAAGCGTCAGTCGCGGTCATGACAGTATTATGCATAGAAGTGAGTGCAAAGCAAAAGTATTTGGTGTTTCAAGAGATTTATACCACGTACGGAAAAGTCATGTTTGGACGAAAGTCTGTGTTGAACCATTGTGACACACGGCCATTGAAGAAGATTGTGGCGAAAAGTAAGAACGCGATAACTACAGAATTCACTGCAGAGCTGAACGTCGAACTCGCGAATCCTGTCAGCACCAAGAAAACATTTTCATAAGTTTAAATTGGTCGGAAACTCAAAAACATTGCTTTTTCTATGATTTTACAGTTCTTTTGATTTAATCCCGCTTGTGTTATGGTAAACAACTTTCTGCCATCCTTCCAATGTCGCAGTTTAAACAATTGTCACTCCAAATTTGAAACCCAGGAGTCGACTTCCCCAAACTTGCAAGACGTATGGTTGTCAAAAACATGTCACTATGGTGTGTAGTAGGAAAGGAGAGGTATGCACCTGTGTCTTTATTACATGAACAAAACGCACACCCCATTCTGTGGTCGCAAAGTTCCCCACCTAGTGCAGTATGCACTGTGTGGCACGCGTGTGCATTTTTCCCCACTGTGATGAGGGGACTGTTGCTGTGGCTGTGGCGGTGCTTCTAGGGGTGGCATCAGTGGGGTGACACTGGCGCGAAGTGACTGGGCTCACAGTGGCTTTCTGGACCACAGGCGGCGTCGTGTAGCGAGGGTGGCACTCAATCCAGCATGATGCATGCATGGTCTTATGTGGCTGATTGCACCTGATACATAACTTTTTGACGGTTATAGGGGGCTATCCACAGATCGTATTTGCTTAATAATAAAGATGCTAATGCACACCTCCCATTTGCCACTTCAATCCTACTACAGACAACAGCGATATGCATTTCACAACCAAAAGTGTCATACAGTTTTGAAACTGGGACATTGAGTTCTTGGGTTTCAAACTTACAGGGTTTACTGTGTAAACTGAAACATTAGAGAAGTGGGAGAAAATTGTTTAAATATGGCCCAATTGACGTAGGACAAGGGAAGCCATTGATTTTTGAGTTTCCCACCGTAATAACATGATAAATGATCTGAAAATGTGCAGATTGCACCAGTATCCCAGGATCGATCATCTTGGAATTAAGTGAACTGGCAACCACGCAGTCTTGGCCAGCGTCCTAAGGACCGCCATCTTGACTTAGGTCTGGGCCGGTGTCTGGAGGTCAGCCATCTTCAATTTAAGCAACCATACAAGCTGCACCTGTGTACCGAGGTCTCCATATGGAACCGCCATCCGGGAATGTGACATCATGCAGGCTGAGGCAAACTTGACAACATTGCTGGATAGGCCATTATCCCAAGGTCAGTCACCTTTCATTCACAACATGATAGGGCTACCATCTTGCATTTTCAACGAACAGGACACTGACCATCTTAAATTTTTGAATTTCCCACTATTTTTATGAATTTCCCAGCATTTTATGCATAGAACAAAATTGCCTATGTCAGAGAGATATTTTTGTGGGGGGGCTGGGGGGAGGCTGACAACAGCATACATCACGGGGAGTGGAGGGTGGGGAAGGAAGGAAATCTGTCAACAACGCAAGGTGGGCCGGAACTGTCCTAACTATATTCCTGACAATGAGATAACAACGTGTTCAACAGCAAACAGCAGCCCAGAGTTATCTTTGTATGTATACTGGTGCAAATAGCGTCGTCAGTCTCGAGCTCTGATCTTCCACAATCTGTGATGTCACCGTCAGACACCACACCTGCTAGGTGGTAGCCTTTAAATCGGCCGCGGTCCGTTAGTATACGTCGGACCCGCGTGTCGCCACTATGAGTGATTGCAGACCGAGCGCCGTCACACGGCAGGTCTAGAGAGGCTTCCTAGCACTCGCCCCAGTTGTACAGCCGACTTTGCTAGCGATGGTTCACTGACTTCTACGCTCTCATTTGCCGAGACGATAATTAGCATAGCCTTCAGCTACGTTGTTTGCTACGACCTAGCAAGGCGCCAGTATCCGTACTATTGATATTGTGAATCATGTACCATAAAGAGCGACGTTCTCCATTAATGGATTAAAGTTAAGTATTCCACCAGCTACGTCCGTTTTTCTCAATTCTAATTCCCTTGTCATGTTCCAGACCTCACGCCAGCCTGCGTGAGCTAAAACGCGTGCATTTCGGCCTTCTTTAGTAAAACAGTGTTGGCTCTCCTGCCAACCACAACACAATCTATGACTGATCGTCCTATCCGAGAATAAAGTTAGGGCTATATTCCGTTTAACGATGAAATCATAGGGCTTTATTCTGTTACTGATAGTTATTCCCGCAATAGCTGTTCTTGTCAGCGGGGTGTATTTCCCATTTCACACCTTCAGCACATTCACTTCTGCATCGTGGAACATAGTATTCTGTAGCTGGTTGTGATAACCATCCGGCATTACAGGAGCACAAAAAATGGTTCAAGTGGCTCTGAGCACTATGGGACAACATCTGTGCTTATCAGTTCCCTATAAAGTAGAGCTACTTAAACCTAACTAACCTAAGGACGTCACACACATCCATGCCCGAGGCGGGATTCGAACCTGCGACCGTAGCGGTCGCGCGCTTCCAGAATGAAGCGCCTAGAACCGCACGGCCACACTGGCCGGCTTACAGGAGCAGACTAGTGTTCAGAGAGGATGGCCATCAGTGATGACGTCCATGAGCTTGACATTTTAATAACTGTTGGCCATGGGGAGCTTTCGCCTGAGGCGGCCTGACCTCAATATATGGTCGTCTCGGTTAATGTTCCTGAGTTCGGCGTCAAGACAAGTTTTCGGTACTCCTGTACGGCAATGTGTAATGGTTGTTACTTGTTGGGGAGCGAACTCGTCCAGGGTACAGTGACGGGCTTCGGCCCAAATGTTGACTGTCTGCAGTTGACTGGCGCAAATAGAACTGTTGTGACGATTGACGTCTCACCGAACAGTTCTTTTGTCTGCAAAAAGGCACAACGCATCCAGAGCGTCCACAGTGGAAACATACTGGCGTGTTGCGATATTTCTGCTCTTTTAAGAGGCGTTATACTCGGCAAAGGAGTTGGTTTTACCCTTGTTGGTCGGACACTGGGTTGTCATTTGATGGCTGCATCATGTGTCCAACTTGGTCTAGTCCATTCTTCACGTCGTGTTCACCTGTTCACGAAGATTGGTGCTAAAGATCAACAGATCTCTTCTTCAACATTGCGCATTGCCTTCAGAAACACAGGGCAGACATTTTTTTGTCTGCCGTCTCTTGCGTCCTCGATCCTACATTTCTCGCTGTATCTCTTCTTTTACTGCCTGCCACATGAGAAAGGCGAGGTTGTCCGACTCTTACTTTTCTTCTTAATTTTCTCAATGTCCTTGCACCACTTGAATTCCTCTGTTGTTGTGGTATCCAGTACCAGAAAAGCTTCATACATCTCTTCTGCAACCCCGTTCATCAAGTGTGAAATTATGCCGCTTTTGTCATGTTCGGATTCATAACATGGTGAAGGGACAAAACATTTTGTATGTGAGAAAGTAATTTTCCACATAATGCTGCGCGTTAGCTTTCAAGTGTTCTTCCGCTAGTCGTCAACAAATGCTTTCTTCAGTCTGGCCTGAAATTCGTGCCAGCTAAGGAGTTTCTCTACGTTGTTCTTGAACTATTGTTGAGCTGCGCCATAAAAGTAAAAGTACACATTTTCCAAACACGTTGCGTCATCCCACATATTTGGCAACTCGAACGAGTCCTTTCAGCTACTTTGCCAGGTAATGACTAGCGTCTCCGTTAAGACACTGACGGACCACGAAGCACAGCTGACTTACTGTCAGTTTAGAATCCATTAATTTCCCAAATATACGGGGCTTTGGAAGAATGTATTGCCTGTATTTCGGTCACTGTCGATGTAGGCGACGGTTTATACGTTGCCTAATTGGAGCTGCGGTGATCTAGACTTTTGGAAGGTTCAGAGACTCCAACAAACAGTGTGACATCTTAATCTACAAACAAATGCAAACTTTCAAAGTTTTCGCGAAAGCATGCGCGGAACGCACTAACAGCGAAAGGCAAGACAGCCGGAGTTTACCGTTGCACTGTGAGCACCGGAAAGTGGTGGTTTAACAGCCGGATCCGTCGTTGTATGCAGAAAGAAGACAGCCCCCCACCATTAACATTAGACGTAACTACACTTGACTCTTATTTTTCTGTACTACAACAGGTACAAACTGAGGCACGATTGTTGTAAATGAAACTATGTGCTAACTTCTAGCATCTCAGCAGAGACTTACGAAAAACCATTTCAAATGTGTGTATGTAGTCATGTTTAAGGCAAGAGCCTTTGTGGAAATAAGTAGACGGTCGGTAGGCTCGATATAACTTCGGAGCTTGGTGTGAGAGCTCTACTTGGCGGTGTCTGCGCCGCAATATCCGATTGCGGCTGCCTTGTCATTCAACCTTGGCTCATTTATCGCACATTTTTGCGAAAAGTTTCAACGCCGACATCACCAGCCATTGTACCACTACAATCGTCTTTTCAAGAACTTACGAATTCCGGTAAGAAAAATATTTCGATCCAAAATCTTAAACATTGCTGCGATTTGACGAGTTTGAAGAAATGATCCAACCAGTTGCAGACCAAATGTTTCTTTAGCCCCTGAATTAGATTTCGATATTTATGAAAATATCTTCCTCAGAAGGAGTGGGCCTAAAAATGTATATAAACGGTAACATACTATTTTTACATAAATAGCAAAATATTCGTAATAGAAAAATATTTGCCGCGAACCTACTATGCTGTCATAGTAGGAGGAGAGGTGATACTCCTACGTAACGCGTCCCAGGTGGCGGATAGGGAAGTCCTCACCGGTTTACCGGCGGACTTGAGTGAAATAAAATAGCTCTCGCGGACCAAACACACCCTCTGCGGTTAACAACCGTAGTTGTAAATCGGAGATTGGTCCAACTAAAGTTGACAACCTTCGAAAGTCAAAAATAGAAAGGTCTTTTAGGAAAAAAAATTCCACCGTCCTGCTCAAAAAGGCAGGAAAAGGCTTCTCGAACGTTTTCGACAACAGTTTAACACACGATGGGTCCCTTGCAAGAATACCATCCACAGGTTGTACGATAAATTTGTACATGAAGGAACAGTATCGGAAGGGAAGCGACCTCGGCCTAAGCCTGTTTGTTCGTCGGAGAATATTGAAGCGGTACGAGTTGCTGTACAGAGAAGTCCCGGGAAATCGTGTAGAAAGGCAGCAGTGCAGCTGGGAATATCCAGACGCTCCGTTCAACGCATTCTTAAAAGTGACCTCCATATGTACCCATATAAGATGACCTGTGCACAGAAGATCGCTGAAGAACACAAGCAGCACAGACTACTGTTTGCTCAGTGGGCGGAGCATAGGGAAGAAACTCTCAAAAATGTTTGGTTTTGAGACGAGGCGCATTTTCATTTACACGGTGCGGTTAACAAACAAAATGTACCCTTTTGGTCCACTGAAAACCCACAAGTGCTTCATGAACGACAACATTATGCTCCGAGGATTACAGCGTGGCAGCAATTTCCAGTCACTGACTTATTGGACCCTTTTTCTTTGAAGAAACTGTTGGGGGTACCTAAAGGAAAAAAATTCCCGAAACGTCCATGTGATTTAATGGAGCTCAAAAGACTTCTTCACTCTTGCAGTGAAATTGCGGGAGACATGTGCCGTAGGGTAATCACTGGCTTCAGTGTTCGTTTGATGGCAGTTAGGAAAGGAAATGGTGGACATATTGAGCATGTGCTGAGTTAGAAGAAATGTCCATGGACGGCTCTTCATTGTAGTATATGTTCCTTTCATATTGTATTGACAATAAAGTTTATATTCAAAACCCTGTACTTATAAGCATGCTGCTACCGTTTTTTCGTGTAACTGTGGAATGCTTATGGCCTGGCGCGATCGACAGTAATCGGCCACTTTGACTTCCAATAACTCGTGTACTATTCAAATTACATGCCTGTAATTCATACCAATTTATGTTTACACTAATAGCTTTCTAAAGACAAGTAGATCGACGAAATCGGATGAACCGTTTAGATTTTGAAAATTCGTTGCTGGGTGTTACTTGTATAATTTATCATCAGATAGTAAACTTTAATAAATATATTGAAAATCTGATTACACCATCAGAGTCATCATGGAGATAATAGTAAGGTACATGTTTATTTTTGAGGTATCATGATTGATCTGGCTACTATTAATTTCTATGCGAACAGTGAATGGCTTCACAAAGTCCGCCATCTTTCACTGACACAGCGCTGCGCCACGCCTGGACCCCGGCTAACGTTCGGCACAACGTGGTCCAACTACTATGCGGCATCACGGTGTTGCTAACGAGCCGCGGCTTCGGCGAGCGTGCTGTGCGGACGCCTCAACTCTGAACATGGAATACTTCCAGGGCGCCACAGCTCGCCCGTTACCTCACGTGTGTGGCCTCCGGAATAGCTTCCCCAGTAGCTGGGGACGACCTCTGTCACGCGATGGTGGAAGGAGACAACCTCACTCCCGAAGGTGCAGCTCCAGATGACAAAACACATTTTTTCTGGATGGCATCGACGATGATATCTAGCAGCATATTCACGAGAGGCAACACCAGCCCGGTTATCAGATGCACTGAGGACCAGAAGCGTATCCACATATACATCGTTTGTCTATGCCATATATCTGCCACACTGATTTAGAGATTTACAATGAGAAAATTCAACATATGTAAGCATCTACATTCGAGTCTGTTACGGGCGCGTTACTCCTCTCGCAACTAGTTCCTATCTAGTGGACAGCGCATACAGCACAAACACACCGCCAATCCTGTGCGCTGTTCCACCTAATGCACATTACCCTTCTGAAAGATATTGTTCTACATGATTCGTCCCGACACCGCTAATTGTGAAATGTTCGGTTTCGAAATACACTGTTTCCCTAACGGTAATAACCGTGATGTTTCCACAACCCTATCGATAGAATAATAATAATGAGAAGAAGAAGAAGAATGCATTGAGATACGTGCTAAACACCATGTGGTTACCAGACTCAAGGTTGAAAGGCATAATTAGTGGGACCATGGTGATAACACATACAAATACTGACCGAGTTTGGACATTATTCACAAAGCACGTTGTTAGTCCTACTGGTAACGTAAGGCCCTAACGAATTGTAATGGACCTGAACGAGGCAAGAATAATAGTTGATACTAATCTATGGGGCCATTGGAGGAAGGTACAAAGAAAATAGGTTTCGTGTCCAGTAGATGAAGTCGTGCGAATAAATTCACGCCCACGATGTGGAAAGGGCTTCTTCCAAAGCTGATCAGTCTTCCATTTCTACGATTATAGAATGTAAGTGCAAACGTTTTCTAGAGGACCCGCTGCAATCGCTGTAGATGATTAAGATGCCAGATACCGCACCACCTGGGCTACATTTACCAAATAAAAAACTAGTGCCTAAATCAAGGATCGAACCCTCGACGTCCTGCATTCTAACCCAAAACTTCATGCACTGCACCAGCTGCGCCGTACAGCGAATATGTGCTGACAGATGTAGTCACCATACGTGTGGTTACAGTGTTGCCAGATTGCCCCTCTTTAACGTCGTTTTTCTGCCGGATGTATTCGCCAGACGAAATTTTGGGAGAGACATTGTTTTTATCGCTTGCATGTGAGGTGTCGCGCTGCGAAGCCCGAGTGCTCGAATTCCGCTTCACCCCATACATGCGCGTAAGCACTCCATCTGGCTGGTGTGAAGTAACGTATTTTACGTTAAAGCAATATGACAACCTCTTATGGAAGGCTAGTAATAAATGCAATAATTTTAGAGGTATACATTCAATATAAAATTATCTCTAAAACGTTTAACTAGCAGAGTGATACTGCACGTAAATTTAGTGTGCAGAGGACAACAATTATACTACAAAAATCTATTTTTGTTACAAAAAATGGAGGAAAGCCTAAAATGGATCAATTCATACCACAACATAAGAAATTAAAACTCTCCGCTGAAAAGTAAGAGAACTGAAACCCAGTGATTTGAAATATAAGTAGTTCAACAGTAGTGGAGAAGTATTTAGCGGAAAACGGCACGTTCGCCGGTGTTAGCGGAGATCAGTAAAGATGTATTATTAAAGCCATCAAGGAAGTGCTTGCTCGCGAGTTGCAACTGATCGTTCAACATGTTACCGTCTCTCTTAGCAAGGCGCATTTTTTACCACTATGTGAGTACGCTTATCTCACAAGTATTTTTCTGTTATTAAAATTTCGTTATGTATGTTCAAAAATGTTCAAATGTGTGTAAAATCTTATTGGACTTAACTGCTAAGGTCATCAGTCCCTGAGCTTACACACTATTTAACCAAAATTATCCTAATGACAAACATACAGCCATACCCGAGGTAGACTCGAACCTCCGACGGGACCAGCCGCACAGTCCATGACTGCAGCGCCCCAGACCTCTCGGCTAATCCCGCGCGGCGTTAGGTATGTAAAATAGTTTGTAGCCGCCCATATACATTTTTAGGATCCACTTCTTCTGAAGAAGATGTTTTTATAAATATCGTAACCTAGGTCACAGGCCAAACCTTTGGTTTGCAACTGCTTGCCTCATTTTTTCAACCTCTTCATACTTCGATCCATTACAAAAATGCAAAGCATACTAGTTTCATATTTCAGTTCACTTAAAAACTAAGAGTATTACCCATAGAGCAAAATTATGTGCCCCTCTATTTACTATCACTTGCCAAAAACCTCGTTTCAGTGTATCTATAGATTCACGGAAATAAAACGAGTTTTATTTTTACCCGATTCGGCCTATACAGTAGTATAACGCGTCAAATATGCTATACAATAGTATGACGTGTCAGATATGTAAATAAACAGCCGTCACGGCAGATGTTTGCGCGGTTTGCGTAGCCATATCGTTTTGTGGTTAGCGTTGCTAAATTTCGGTCACCGGGCTTGGGTTCGACACCCGAACAGGTCAGCGATATCCTCCACTCGGGACTGCGTGTGTGGCGGAATACCCCCACGTGGCAGTGTGTGTGTGTGTGTGTGTGTGTGTGTGTGTGTGTGTGTGTGTGCGTGTGCGTTTGCGTGTATGTGTGCGTGTGCGTGTGCGCGTGCGTGTATGTGTGTGTGTGTGTGTGTGTGTGTGTGTGTGTGTGTGTGTGTGTGTGTGTGTGTTGCCGTCGTTATTATCGTTGCGTCGTCACGCAAGTTGTCGAAGTGCCGTGAAATAAAGAGGCCGCCGAAGATACCAAATGAGGTCTCCTGACCATCGATGTCGTATACACATATCATTCTTTTTATTTTTATTATTATTTTTTTCCGTAGTGACTACACCACCACCAGCGCCCTGCGAATACACTGCACTAAACTGGACAGTTTCATACGTCAAACCATTACATAGGAGACTAACTAGAAGTAACCCGGTAAATTATAAAACTGTACCATTCACATTGATTTGTAGTTTAATCTTATACATTGTTTGAACATGACGAATTACCTCGAAGGGAATGGTCTGTTGACACATTGTTGTTGTTGTTGTGGTCTTCAGTCCTGAGGCTGGTTTGATGGAGCTCTCCATGCTACTATATCCTGTGCAAGCTTCTTCATCTCCCAGTGCATACTGCAACCTACATCACTCTGAATCTGCTTAGTGTATTCATCTCTTGGTCTCCCTCTTCGATTTTTACCCTCCACGCTGCCCTCCAATACTAAATTGGTGATCCCTTGATGCCTCAGTACATGACCTGCCAACGGATCCCTTCTTCTGGTCAAGTTCTGCCACAAACTTCTCTTCTCCCCAATCCTATTCAATACCTCCTCATTAGTGATGTGATCCACCCATCTAATCTTCAGCATTATTCTGTAGTACCACATTTCAAAAGCTTCTATTCTCTTCTCGTCCAAACTATTTATCGTACATGTTTCACTTCCAAACATGGCTACACTCCATACAAATACTTTCAGAAAAGACTTCCTGACACTTAAATCTATACTCGATGTTAACCAATTTCTCTTCTTCAGAAACGCTTACCTTGCCATTGCTAGTCTACATTTTATATCCTCTCTACTTCGACCATCATCAGTTATTTTGCTCCCCAAATAGCAAAACTCATTTACTACTTTGTCTCATTTCCTAATCTAATTCCCGGAGCATCACCCGATTTAATTCGACTACATTCCATTATCCTTGTTTTGCTTTTGTTGATGTTCATCTTATATACTCCTCTTAAGACACTGTCCATTCCATTCAACTGCTCTTTCAAGTCCTTTGCTGTCTCTGACAGAATTACAATGTCATAGGCGAACCTCAAAGTTTTTATTTCTTCTCCATGGATTTTAATACCTACTCCAAATTTTTCTTTTCTTTCCTTTACTGCTTGCTCAATATACAGATTGCATAACATCGGGGAGAGGCTACAACCCTGTATTACCCCCTTCCCGATCACTGCTTCCCTTTCATGTCCCTCGACTCTTATAACTTATATTCTTCTTGAAGTCTGAGGGTATTTCGCCTGTTTCATACATCTTGCTCACCAGATGGCAGAGTTTTGTCAGGACTGGCTCTCCCAAGGCCGTCAGTAGTTCCAGTGGAATATTGTCTACTCCGGGGGCCTTGTTTCGACTCAGGTCTTTCAGTGCTCCGTAAAACTCTTCACGCAGTATCGTGTCTCCCATTTCATATTCATCTACATCCTCTTCCATTTCCATAATATTGTCCTGAAGTACATCGCCCTTGTACAGACCCTCTATATACTCCTTCCACCTTTCTGCTTTCCCTTCTTTGCTTAGAACTGGGTTTCCATCTGAGTTCTTGATATTCATAGAAGTGGTTCTATTTTCTCCAAAGGTCTCTTTAATTTTCCTATAGGCAGTATCTTACCCCTAGTTAGATAAGCCTCTACATCCATACATTTGTCCTCTAGCCATCCCTGCTTAGCCATTTTGCACTTCCTGTCGATCTCATTTTTGAGACGTTTGTATTCCTTTTTGCCTGGTTCATTTACTGCATTTTTATATTTTGTCCTTTCATCAGTTAAGTTCAATGTATCTTCTGTTACCCAAGGATTTCTACTAGCCCTCGTCTTTTTACCTACTTGATCCTCAGCTGCCTTCACTACTTCATCCCTCAAAGCTACCCATTCTTCTTCTAATGTATTTCTTTCCCGCATTCCTGTCAATTGTTCCCTTATGGTCTCCCTGAAACTCTGTACAACCTCTGGTTCTTTCAGTTTATCCAGGTCCCATCTCCTTAAATTCTCACCTTTTTGCAGTTTCTTCAGTTTTAATCTACAGTTCATAACCAATAGATTGTGGTCAGAGTCCACATCTGCTTCTGGAAATGCCTTACAATGTAAAACGTGGTTCCTAAATCTCTGTCTTACCATTATATAATCTATCTGATACCTTTCAGTATATCCAGGGCTCTTCCATTTATACAACTTTCTTTCATGATTCTTAAACCAAGTATTAGCTATGATTAAGTTGTGCTCTCTGCAAAATTCTACCAGGCGGCTTCCTCTTTCATTTCTTAACCCCAATCCATATCCACCTACTACGTTTCCTTATCTTCCTTTTCCTACACTCGAATTCCAGTCACCCATGACTATTAAATTTTCATCTCCCTTCACTATCTGAATAATTTATTTTAGTTCATCATACATTTCTTCAATTTCTTCGTTATCTGCAGAGCTAGTTGGCATATAAACTTGTACTACTGTAGTAGGTGTGGGATTCGTATCTATCTTGGCCACAATAATGCGTTCACTATGATGTTTGTAGTAGCTTACCCGCATTCCAATTTTCCTATTCATTATTAAACCTACTCCTGCATTACCCTATTTGATTTTGTGTTTATAACCCTGTAGTCACCTGACCAGAAGTCTTGTTCCTCTTGCCAGCGAACTTCATTAATTCCCACTATATCTAACTTTAACCTATCCATTTCCCTTTTTAAATTTTCTAACCTACCTGCCCGATTAAGGGATCTGACATTCCACGCTCCGATCCGTAGAACGCCAGTTTTCTTTCTCCTGATAACGGCATCCTCTTGAGTAGTCCCCGCCCGGAGATCCGAATGGGGGACTATTTTACCTCCGGAATATTTTACCCAAGAGGACGCCATCATCACTTAATCATACAGTAAAGCTGTATACCCTCGGGAAAAATTACGGCCGTAGTTTCCCCTTGCTTTCAACCGTTCGCAGTACCAGCACAGCAATTCCGTTTTGGTTACTGTTACAAGGCCAGATCAGTCAATCATCCAGACTGTTGCCCCTGCAACTACTCAGGAACCACACGTTTGTCTGGTCTCTCAATAGATACCCCTCCGTTGCGGTTGTACCTACGGTATGGCTATCTGTATCGCTGAGGCACCAGACACCGTTCCTCGCCATTTCTCACAATTGTCTTCTAATCCAATCGCGTGTCTATGGAGTATCGTCGCAGTCGTAAAACTGGAGTCGTGATTCCCAGTCAGAATGGCCACCATTCGTAGTTACCGAAAGATTTTTAGATAATCTAAGCAGCCAGCGTTGATTGTTGCAGATTATGGCGTCGTTTAATATCTATTAAAGTCGTGGGAAGATTAAAACAAATTACAAAATGGTATAGACAAGCTCTCTATCTACCGCGAGAAGTCGACATTGACCCGTGTGAAGTCCCCACACGGTTACTAAAAAAATTTGTGTGACACAATAAATCACAGAAATTTCATAGCTGTCTTTTCCACTAAATGCGCGTATATTGCATTTACGAACAAGTTAAATTGCAACAATCACATGAAACATGTTGCGTGGAAGGCGAACCAAGACTGCGTTTTACTGGATAAACGGTTAGAAGATGCAACAAATCCACTCAAGTGACTGCCTACACTACGCTTGTCCGTCCTCTACTAGAGTATTGTTGCGTGTTGTTATGTCACTATCAGTTAGAACAGACGGACGACATCGGAAAAGTACAAAGAAGGGCAGTTCATGCAGTACCATCACTAGGGAGGGGATATAGTGTCAAGGATTCGACGCGCAAGTTGCGCTAGCAACCATTAAAACAGAGGCATGTTACGTCACAGCGAAATCTTTTCACGAAATTTAAATCAAGAACTTTCTCCTCGAAAAGCGAAATTATTTTGTTGGGAGGAATGAGTATCGTCAAAAAATAAGAGGAATCAGTCCCTTATTTAGGTGTCCGTTTTTCCCTTGTGCAGTTAGAGAGTGGAACAGTAGATAAATAGGCCGAACGTAGTTCGATGAAGCATTTACGTGCGAATTTCAGAGTGGTCATGCAGATTCACACGTAGAGAGACTGGCTTTCTTCGTGGCGCGCCCTCTCCCCGTCTACTGTCAGCTGCAAAAAGCGTCTCAACATCGCACACAGGGTATTTCATGCCGAAAGTTGTCCGAAATTAGTATTTGGCATTTTCCTTTCTGCGAGACGCTAGAGAACGTATTTGTAGGATGGTAATGTATTTAAATACTTTGTAACATGAATTAAGCAAGATTATGGTGTTCTTATTAGAACCTCTATTTCTTATCAAAAATACTATGTATTATTCCGATGATGCCGCCCAACCTTCAGTAGCGAGGAGATTGTGGTGTAGGATTTTTCCAAATAAAAAGGTTTTTATTCCTCCTACTAATAAGATGGAGAGGCGCTGAAGATGACTGAAATATGTTCGCATCCTAATCATGGTTAGTTTCAAATTTTTGTTTAAACTGAATTTGTTGTGAACCATGACAACCCCATCTATAGATAAGTTCCAATACGTTTACGTCATCATCTGGAATATCATTTAAAACATCTTCCGCATATGATATTAATCGCTTACATGATGATAGGCAAGGCTGGAAGCTGAATCTCCGCTCATGTGGCAGTCAGCTGCTTTTTAGCTTCTTGAAGGATATCATAGCAGGGACAGACCTCCTTATAATCTGTTCGGATTATTTCGTAGTGTTTTTTTGTGAGCAAGGCTTCCACAGAAATTCACAAAGCATGGGTATGTGACGGTCGTTTCATTGCTTCTACGTCTCTGCGACTCCGATCTAATGCTTGCACGTATTTACCTCCTCGTGTAAGAAATTATGTAATATCTTTAACCACTTTGGAACGCTAAATATTTCAAGTTTCTCGGAGCGTCATTTGACTGGCATACGCTAATTCTGTGGCCCCAAAAATGTTCCTCATCAGCTGTGTCTCACATGTTTTACTGCGTTCGATTAACTTTACGAACAACTTTGATGGCCTACCAACTCGTGCTTGTCAACACGGAATTTTATTTTGCAGCCCGTTATGCTTATTTTTGAAGAAGATGTTTCAACATTTGTGTGAAGCAAGTCATCGTTTCTTTAATTGTCTCTTTATATAAGAGAGTTTATGTTTAAATACCTTTCTTTCGTTCATCGGGAGAGGTAGGATCTGATAGTATATAATTTGTCACAAAATCCAATCTTTTTACAAACTCTTTTTTAGAACATCTTTTCATAAGCTCATAGAGGTATTTACTTGGCGTAACTTTTACTTTCGAAGGACTAGGATAAAAACACTATGCTTTCAAAATTATTTTCGAAGATGACATTTTTTGTAGCTGACAGGTCATTAATGTAAAACAATGATGCAGAATGAAACTGCGGTATTCAGCGGCTACTTTTCTAATTTTCCACCACAGGATTGATTTTTCTATCACACTGTACAAACAAATATGCAGTAAAATATCCTAAACTATAAAAAAATATTACTAATAAAAGCGGTAAATAATATACATGAAAATAATTATAAATAAAAGGACATACCACCACATTTCAAGTAAAAACACACCTTAACACATTCAGACCCACAGAGTGATTTCAAGCCAGCAGAAAAGCTTCAGGAGCACTGCGACCGATACATAGTTATTCATTCCGGAAATTACTAGCATTTGAAAAGTCAACTTCTGGCCAGCTTTTAGAGCAAAATACCGCCATGTGTAGCATCCTTGTGCCCAGTTTTCCTCGCGCCCTGTGTCAGAGTGATTCAGTGTATCATGATAGGGATGGCCGACGTACCTCAACATATTAAAAACTTCCAGTGTACAGCATCAATGTAGAGAATTAAAGCAATGTATCGTTAGTATTTGGAGATATTCGATGCCTCGAACTTCTTCTTTTATTTGTCTTATCGTCTAAAATCAAATCTAAGCCTGTGCGTGAGCTATGTGTGCAGGAAAAAGCGTATGAATGACATTCCACCGTTCAACAAAATGTTATTGCCACTAAGTGTGTTTCCACAGCCGCACCTCCGGCACTTTCTAAAATTCATCTAAACTGATAGCCATCAAAATGAACACACTGAATTCGAGTCTAGCAAGTCTGATAACAGTACAGAGACCTTTTCTTTGTGAAATAGTCACCATAAATGAGTACATTGAAACTGGAATAGTAATAAATCTGAAGACAGTTTTTAATGATAAATTTAGAATTTGTCTGAGAACTCCAGTAGCGAGAGTAAAGTAAAATCAGTTGGAAGTTCGGGAAAATCACTGAAGACAGTTATCTCCAATCAATGAGATTCCAGGTCGAAGATGCAGAAAAACTGTATTCTATAATATCTGCTGGAATCAGTTAACACAAAGGCAGATTTAAATGTATCAAGTTGTGCAGGCATGGGATGGAACTATGACATAGGAAAAGTAGTATACAAAGTGGATAACAGACGTACGTTAATTGACTGATCCTGGGAAAATACAGGCAGCGTACAAAAGAGATTAGTTGCAGGTCACTTGTGTGATTTTAGAATATTACTCAAGTGCGCGGGACCCATGCAAAATAGGATTCACAGTAGTATTGAATGTACTCAAAGAAGGGAGGCACGAATAATCATGAGCCCTTTTTACTTGTTGGCTTCTTCCTCTTCTGGAGTGGTCAATCCAAGCATTGGTTTGCAACAGCTACAATGGCAGCTTGTCTTTCAGCTTTTCTCTTCGTTTCTTTATACGTGTTACAACCCACATCTTCCACGATTTGATCCATGTACATCAGTCGCGGTATTCCTCTTGGTCTTTTTGGCCTCGACATATCTCTCTATGATTGTGTTGCCTAGCGTTACGGAAATGCTGAAAAAGTTGTCTCTACAAACGTTTGCCCAAAGATGCCAGTTATTCAGGAAAATCCTACTTACAGTCTTTAAAAACCAACATCAGCTGAACACTCAAGGACTATGCTAGACCGTCCCCCCCCCCCCCCCAACCTCCTCCCTACATAGGGAGGGACCTCTAAGAGAATTTTAAATTTATTGCAGCACGACATGACACATTCTTCTGCACATCAACGTTCATGCTCTGCACGATATTGTAGGTATTATCAATTCGCCAACTTGTTCCTTTCGCATATTGATCTATCTTAAAATTACTGTCTATTAAACATTCTTAAGAGTTGCATTCACGGCTGAAGGCCTTATTGACAATACATTCAAATTACTTTTCGGCTGAAAGCTCCAATAGTAATAACTGAACATTAAAATATATTTAAGAAGAAAGCAATCATCACAATCGGATCAAATCAAGAGAGAAGTGGGCCTCAAACAGTGCTCCAATGATCGGCCTGGGAAAGTCGCTCAACTTCGTAACCGATGAGACAAGCAGCCAAGAGTTGTATTCACTTAACCGGATGGCAACTCAAACTAGCGACAGTTTAAACGCAACCCAACACTCTTGCGAAATCTACCTAACGTCTGATAACCAATACAACGATGGAATAACCGAGGTAAGGCAGGACCGGCGGACAGTACTGCGTCTTTAGACTCCTGTGTTTCGAACATCCAGAAGCAGAAGGAACCACTACAACCAAAGTAGTCCAAAAGAAACAACATATCCGGACGACAATCAAGGAGACTCTCAAACTACATACCTTACCCGACAGCAATGACAAGGCGAGGAAAGGTACAGTCAGCGAAAACACGCCAACCTCCAGGGCAGGTAACCGGGGCGCTAGCGGCCAGCAGGCAGAAAAATACTGCTGGTTGAACTTCGCCAATAAACACAAGGAATTCAATGATTAATAATAAGAAGTGGAGGACGGCTAACTAATCTCGCCAAAGCCAAACACTCCACTCGTTGCTCTTCGTCTCGGCGACCCTGCAAGCAGCAAGGTGCAAACAAACTGCGTGATCTCAAAATAGTGGAGGTTTCACTACTGGGTCAGTGTTCGCACAACTCAAACGTCCTGGGTTCGGCGGACAACGAGGTCGGGCCCTCGCAACTGCAGCCCCTCAGTCCGGCAGTGCCTGCATGCCGCCATCGGCTCAGGCGTGTCCTCGCGCTGCCGGCTCTCACTGCTGCTCCGTCCCAACTGAACTCCACGCCACACTCCAATCCGGGAGACACTTGACGTCCTTCCAAAGACTGTACCACGGTACTAGATATCGATAAACGCTGCTAGTGCCACTCGTGGATAGACAATGCTAGCAATGTAGTGGCGTCAGTAAACACAAGAAGAAAACGAGACGCCACTATCCCTATTACACGATGCCAACCTGCCACTGGCACCAACGCGAGCCGCACACGCCTCACATACTTTCTTCGTCATTCTATTTCATAACACTTTGCAACTTTACCCCTCAATGTTTAATCGACGTTAATGCGTCGAGGAGCACATCACTACTAGTGTGTCTGAACATAACAGAATTCTTTTTCCTATTCATCTGGATTAATTTACATTTTGTACGTTTAGAGCTAGCTCCCATGCACCACACTAAGTAGAAATTCTGTATAAGTGTTTGGTCCTACAGGCACTCCTGCTCACCGTGTCCGTAAGATCATTTATGTATATGTCGTGGGCAGAAACAGTCCGAAAAGCTTGTGAGGCTGTTACAGTGTAGGCTGTGCTGAGAAACAGTCGCTAAGAAAATAGTTCGATATGTTGAACCGTTTCCGGGTCACTTAGCAGCGAAATTAGGCAATCATGCCGTTGCGCGCTCCAATTCAAGCGCCCCCCCCCCCCCTCCCCCCCAGACGATGTCACCTTCTTCATTTGTTTTCCTGAAACCGATATAAAACATTGGACGAGGGATAGTAGTAACAACTGAACCCGAGTCATAGGCTCGACAGTCTCGTGCGCTATCATCTACGCCATGAGAAGGGCCGATACGAATGGTATCTGGCGGCCCATTTGAACCTGCGCACTGAACGGCGTGATTCGCTAACTTCAGTGCTAAATAACTCGGAAACGGCGCAACCTAAAAAAATTTTTCTTCAAAATTATTGCTCAGCAGCACATAGCCTGCAACCTCCTTATAAGCTTTTCATACTGTTTCTGACTGGCCTGTATAAAAAACAAGAGCTCTCTTATCACATTTACCTGGAGGCGGGCTGCACGATGTTGGGGCGTGAGCGGAAGACGGCCTAACGGTGTGCGGGGCCGTAGCCCAGCTTCATGGAGACGGTTGCGAATGGTCCTCGCCGATACCCCTACGGCGTGCATCCGTACATCGCTGCGGTCCGGTCCCAGGTCGACGGGCACGTGCACCTTCCGCCGACCACTGGTGACAACTGGTGAGACCTCACGCCCCACGTGTTGAGCAATTCGGCGGTACGTCCAACCAGCCTCCCGCATGCCCACTATACGCCCTCGCTCAAAGTCCGTCAACTGCACATACGGTTCACGTCCACGCTGTCGCGGCATGCTACCAGTGTTAAAGACGGCGATGGAGCTCCGTATGCCACGGCAAACTGGCTGACACTGACGGCGGCGGTGCACAAATGCTGCGCAGCTAGCGCCATTCGACGTCCAACACCGCGGTTCCTGGTGTGTCCGCTGTGCCGTGCGTGTGATCATTGCTTGTACAGCCCTCTCGCAGTGTCCGGAGCAAGTATGGTGGGTCTGACACACCGGTGTCAATGTGTTCTTTTTTCCATTTCCAGGACTGTAGGTGTGGTAAAACTGTTTTAAGTGATAAATTGTGTTATGTGGATATTCCTTGAAAGTCTCTCTGCACTAGCTTACGATCGTCCAACAACGCCACTTTACTGTACGCAAGAATATTGTCAGCGAACAATCTTATAGTGTAGTGGGCCTGATAAATCGTTTACCTATCGAAACATCGGTGTGCCTATCACGCTTTCTTGGGGCACACCCAATTTTAGTTTCGGTTCTGTGGACCAATCACAGTCCAGCCAACCAGCTCAACGAAGACCAACTGCGGGAAAAAATCTGTGTAGTCGCAAAAATTGCGCAGTGGAATGGCGAAGTGTCATGAACAAGCACTAAAAATCCTGACGAGTGAGGTTTGAGCATCGAAGATAGGTGGCGTTAAACCGGTTTTCTTTAATATCTCGTTAACCAAGTCTTCTAGAGAAAATGTTTTCCAGTTCGAAATTAAATTGCAACGCCGGCTGCGGTGGTCTAGCGGTTCTAGGCGCTCAGTCCGGAACCGCGCGACTGCTACGGTCGCAGGTTCGAATCCTGCCTCGAGCATGGATGTGTGTGATGTACTTAGGTTAGTTAGGTTTAAATAGTTCTAAGTTCTAGGGGACTGATGACCACAGATGTTAAGTCCCATAGTGCTCACAGCCATTGGAACCATTTTTTTTTTAATTGCAGCAGATTTCCTGCAGGAAAGGGCTTATTCATTTTTTCTGAGGGACTAAATTGATCTTTATTGCTAAATGAAGTGTGTTAAGATCGAATAATCAATATGTGTAGCACATCTAAGTGTAGTAGAACTAAGGGATAAATTCTGCCCTGTGGGTGTGACACGCTGGAGAGAGAGGGGTGGAAGGGGGTGGAGAACAGACGCCTCGGGGCAGCAAGTGCGTCACCAGACCGTGTTCAGGCATTCCCCTCTTTTCTAGGCCAGCAAAGTGAAGAGCGAGCACGTGGTCCCTGTTCTCTCCGCCCCACTACACCACACAAAGCCACTGCAGGATATTTCACAAAATTATCCGCCCTTCCACAGTGCACGTTATGGATCACTGGCCGCACAGTGTGTAAACGCTCACGGGCTGGATGTATTTTCCACAAAATGCGTTAACACTACGTGCAATGTACACTCCTGGAAATTGAAATAAGAACACCGTGAATTCATTGTCCCAGGAAGCGGAAACTTTATTGACACATTCCTGGGGTCAGATACATCACATGATCACACTGACAGAACCACAGGCACATAGACACAGGCAACAGAGCATGCACAATGTCGGCACTAGTACAGTGTATATCCACCTTTCGCAGCAATGCAGGCTGCTATTCTCCCATGGAGACGATCGACGAGATGCTGGATGTAGTCCTGTGGAACGGTTTGCCATGCCATTTCCACCTGGCGCCTCAGTTGGACCAGCGTTCGTGCTGGACGTGCAGACCGCGTGACACGACGCTTCATCCAGTCCCAAACATGCTCAATGGGGGACAGATCCGGAGATCTTGCTGGCCAGGGTAGTTGACTTACACCTTCTAGAGCACGTTGGGTGGCACGGGATACATGCGGACGTGCATTGTCCTGTTGGAACAGCAAGTTCCCTTGCCGGTCTAGGAATGGTAGAACGATGGGTTCGATGACGGTTTGGATGTACCGTGCACTATTCAGTGTCCCCTCGACGATCACCAGAGGTGTACGGCCAGTGTAGGAGATCGCGTGTTGGCCCTGTGTGCCTCGGTCGTATGCAGTCCTGATTGTGGCGCTCACCTGCACGGCGCCAAGCACGCATACGACCATCATTGGAACCAAGGCAGAAGCGACTCTCATCGCTGAAGACGACACGTCTCCATTCGTCCCTCCATTCACGCCTGTCGCGACACCACTGGAGGCGGGCTGCACGATGTTGGGGCGTGAGCGGAAGACGGCCTAACGGTGTGCGGGACCGTAGCCCAGCTTCATGGAGACGGTTGCGAATGGTCCTCGCCGATACCCCAGGAGCAACAGTGTCCCTAATTTGCTGGGAAGTGGCACTGCGTAGGATCCTACGGTCTTGGCGTGCATCCGTGCGTCGCTGCGGTCCGATCCGAGGTCGACGGGCACGTGCACCTTCCGCCGACCACTGGCGACAACATCGATGTACTGTGGAGACCTCACGCCCCACGTGTTGAGCAATTCGGCGGTACGTCAAACTGGCCTCCCGCATGCCCACTATACACCCTCGCTCAAAGTCCGTCAACTGCACATACGGTTCACGTCCACGCTGTCGCGGCATGCTACCAGTGTTAAAGACTGCGATGGAGCTCCGTATGCCACGGCAAACTGGCTGACACTGACGGCGGCGGTGCACAAATGCTGCGCAGCTAGCGCCATTCGACGGCCAACACCGCGGTTCCTGGTGTGTCCGCTTTGCCGTGCGTGTGATCATTGCTTGTACAGCCCTCTCGCAGTGTCCGGAGCAAGTATGGTGGGTCTGACACACCGGTGTCAATGTGTTCTTTTTTCTATTTCCAGGAGTGTAGATATGAGTTACTGACAAGGTATGCATAAGGGCAGACTCTGAGTCTGTACACATTGTTCTACAGTGCTAGGGAGAAACTGATTCTTAGTCATCCTGTACCGCAGCTATAGCTTCCCCACCAAGAGCATTGTGGGCATTCCAAATTAGAGACAGACTGTACCTTCTCATCTTTTCCTGTCCAATTCTCCAGTAGGGAAAATAACTTCATTGTCATTGTGTTTATATTATGCAGTTATTTTCCGTTTATTAAGTGAGTACTTATTTGAAGTTGTTAAGTGACTTTTATGTAAAATACTTATCTGTAAAGAATGGCCAGGAACTGCTTTATTTGTGTCTTTTGTCAATGACATTTGGAGTGTTGTTGAGAAACGGATTACATTGGTAAATGTGGCATCCTTCTCCTGTATATGTTGTGTAGCCGTAGACGTGTAACTGTGTTGTACTCACTTAATGATGAATTAATAAATCACCAAAAACCTACAGCACTTGCCTAATTGTGTCACTAGACGACTACATAAATCTATGCAAAGGTCACTGGCACTTGCACTGTGAGCTGCGCCGGGTACAGCTACTTACTAAACTGTGATGTCACATATAGATACCACCCCGCGGGAGTCAAAGTCGGCAATAGAACTGCAAGGTTCCGTCAGCAGCCCTACGTACTCAGGCAGATCCAGCCACGGCTCCGTCACCCCACTTGCATTTGGAGCCCCTTCACTCTGTGATGCTAGATTGACACTACCGAGCCGCGGCTCTCACGTCACCGACCATCCTTTTTGACACTCAGAGCTGGACTGCATTTCTGCATTATTTGTAATGAGTCTTCATACACTTGGAGAGATACAGGTTAAGTAAATCTTCCGTGTGCTGTCCTCACTTGTACACCAGTCATTTCTGCTCATGACCAGCTTTCCCATGAGGACAGTTGCTCTGTAGTCCACCTCTGATTACCAATGTGCGTGAAGTCGTACACAATGTGCCTGACGACGAAGATGGGATTTTTTCTCTCACTTTTTCAGTTGTGTCTGACAGCTCAGCTCCCAATGTTATTGTTTTTCCAGTTAAAGGTGTTACAAAAATCTGTATGCCTTCTCTAAGAATTAGCACTAGATGCAATGTAGATTTTTTGAATCCTTTTGTAATGTGACAGCGCCTGTCCATCTTCCAACTATTTTCCTTCAAAGATAAGTCTCTGTTGGTCTAGTGGAACCCTAAATCTTTGCCTTCACGTTTTCTGTTGTGTCTGATAACTCAACTTCTAATGTCACTGTTTTTCCATTCCAGGTTTTGACAAATGTTTGCATCTCACCTCTGAAATAGCGAATGAAGTGTTGATTGTGCTACAGGCTTTGTGCTCTTTGCCCTTTCACAGTCTTCGCCATGTCGACGGCCACCGTCATCTGGAGATGGCTCCCTCTTCCTGGCGACTCTCCCACGTGCTGCCTCTAGACCCTCTGCAGTCGTAAACATACCTCTACCTCCACTTTCTGCTTACCTCTGGATGCGGGCTCTCTGCCTGGTTTTATGGCTGGTGTTCCTGGATAGGTTCAGGGCATATGCTGGGGTGTTGGCATGAGCTTAGCATCGCCCTCAATTTCAGCTACCATCTCCTCATTGCCTCTTGCATCCAGCCCTCCACCAAGTGTTACGTATCTACACTAATGACGATGGTGCAGAGGTTTGTGAGGGAGGGATGTGGTATCACATATTGATACCACCGTATGGCGTCAAAGTTGGCAATGAAACGCCGATAGCGATGAGCCGGACCCAATGGAGCACGCCTACTGAGCCACGCCTCCAGTGGCTCCGTACTACGAGCGCGCTCTGCTGCCACAATACAGGATGGCCGGCAGCACCTGCTGACCCCACTTGAACCCTGGGCCTCAACACCACGTGTAGCTACGCGGATGCCACCTAGTCGCAGTTCCAACACCACAGAGCGTGCTTTAGTTCTGAGAGTCTCATCCTTCTTGACATTGGGAGCTGGACTTTATTTCTTACCGCATTATTTGTAATGAGTCTTCATATGCTTGGAGACCGCCCCCCCCCCCCCCCCATGAACGATGGACCTTGCCGTTGGTGGAGAGGCTTGCGTGCCTCAACGATACAGATAGCCGTACCGTAGGTGCAACCACAACGGAGGGGTATCTGTTGAGACGCCAGACAAACGTGTGGTTCCTGAAGAGGGGCAGCAGCCT
Organism: Schistocerca gregaria; assembly: GCF_023897955.1. Lineage (NCBI taxonomy): Eukaryota > Metazoa > Arthropoda > Insecta > Orthoptera > Acrididae > Schistocerca > Schistocerca gregaria. The sequence continues at coordinate 56,811,167 of NC_064927.1, forward strand.
TTTCAGTAGTTGCAGGGGCAACAGGTTGGATGATTGACTGACCTGGCCTTGTAACACTAACCAAAACGGTCTTACTATGCTGCTACTGCGAACGTCTGAAAGCAAGAGGATACTACAGCGGTAATTTTACCGAGTGCTTGCAGCTTTACTGTATGATTAAATGATGACGGCGTCCTCTTGGGTAAAATATTCCGGAAGTAAAATAGTCCCCCATTCGGATCTCCGGGCGGGGACTACTCAAGAGGACGTCATTATCAGGAAAAGAAAACTCGCGTTCTACGAATCGGAGCTTGGAATGTCAGATCCTTTGATCGGACAGGTAGGTTAGAAAATTAAAAAAGGGAAATGGATAGGTTAAAGTTAGATATAGTGGGAATTAATGAAGTTCGGTGGCAGGAGGAACAAGACTTCTGGTCAGGTGAATACCGGGTTATAAATACAAATTCAAATATGGTGGTGCAGGAGTAGGTGGGATAATGAATAAAAAAATAGGAGTAAGCTACTACAAACAGCTTAGTCAACGCATTATTGGGGCCAAGATAGATACGAAGCCCACGCCTACTACAGTAGTACAAGTTTATATGCCATCTAGCTCTGCAGATGATGAAGAAATTAATGAAATGTATGATGAGATAAAAGAAATTATTCAGATAGTGAAGGGAGACGAAAATTTAATAGTCATGGGTGACTGGAATTCGACAGTAGGAAAAGGAAGAGAAGGAAACGTAGTAGGTGAATATGGATTGGAGGTAAGAAGAGGAAGCCGCCTGGTAGAATTTTGCACAGAGCATAACTTAATCATAGCTAACACTTGGTTTAAGAATCATGAAAGAAAGTTGTATAAATGGAAGAGCCCTGGATATACTGAAAGGTATCAGATAGATTATATAATGGTAAGACAGAGATTTAGGAACCACGTTTTAAATTGTAAGGCATTTCCAGAAGCAGATGTGGACTCTGACCACAATCTATTGGTTATGATCTGTAGATTAAAACTGAAGAAACTGCAAAAAGGTGGGAATTTAAGGAGATGGGACCTGGATAAACTGAAAGAACCAGAGGTTGTACAGAGTTTCAGGGAGAGCATAAGGGAACAACTGACAGGAATGGGAGAAAGAAATACAGTAGGAGATGAATGGGTAGCTTTGAGGAATGAAATAGTGAAGGCAGCAGAGGATCAAGTAGGTAAAAAGACGAGGGCTAGTAGAAATCCTTGGGTAACAGAAGAGATACTGAAATTAATTGTTGAAAGCAGAAAATACAAAAATGCAGTAAGTGAAGCAGGCAAAAAGGAATACAAACGTCTCAAAAATGAGATCGACAGGAAGAGCAAAATGGCTAAGCAGTGATGGCTAGAGGGCAAATGTAAGGATGTAGAGGCTTATTTCACTAGGGGTAAGATAGATACTGCCTACAGGAAAATTAAAGAGACCTTTGGAGAAAATAGAACCACTTCTATGACTATCAAGAACTCAGATGGAAACCCAGTTCTAAGCAAAGAAGGGAAAGCAGAAAGGTGGAAGGAGTATATAGAGGGTCTGTACAAGGGCGATGTACTTCAGGACAATATTATGGAAATGGAAGAGGATGTAGATGAATATGAAATGGGAGACACGATACTACGCGAAGAGTTTGACGGAGCACTGAAAGACCTGAGTCGAAACAGGGCCCCCGGAGTAGACAATATTCCACTGGAACTACTGACGGCCTTGGGAGAGCCAGTCCTGACAAAACTCTGCCATCTGGTGAGTAAGATGTATGAAACAGGCGAAATACCCTCAGACTTCAAGAAGAATATAATAATTCCAATCCCAAAGAAAGCAGGTGTTGACAGATGTGAAAATTACCGAACAATCAGTTTAATAAGTCACGGCTGCAAAATACTAACACGAATTCTTTACAGACGAATGGAAAAACTAGAGAAGCCGACCTCGGGGAAGATCAGTTTGGATTCCGTAGAAATACTGGAACACGTGAGGCAATACTGACCTTACGACTTATCTTAGAAGAAAGATTAAGGAAAGGCAAACCTATGTTTCTAGCATTTGTAGACTTAGAGAAAGCTTTTGACAATGTTGACTGGAATACTCTCTTTCAAATTCTAAAGGTGTCAGGGATAAAATACAGGGAGAGAAAGGCTATTTACAATTTGTACAGAAACCAGATGGCAGTTATAAGAGTCGAGGGACATGAAAGGGAAGCAGTTGTTGGGAAGGGAGTAATACAGGGTTTTAACCTCTCCCCGATGTTATTCAATCTGTATATTGAGCAAGCAGTAAAGGAAAGAAAAGAAAAATTCGGAGTAGGTATTAAAATCCATGGAGGAGAAATAAAAACTTTGAGGTTCGCCTATGACATTGTAATTCTGTCAGAGACAGCAAAGGACTTGAAAGAGCAGTTGAATGGAATGGACAGTGTCTTAAGAGGAGTATATAAGATGAACATCAACAAAAGCAAAACGAGAATAATGGAATGTAGTCGATTTAAGTTGGGTGATGCTGAGGGAATTAGATTAGGAAATAATACACTTACAGTAGTAAAGGAGTTTCGCTATTTAGGGAGCATAATAACTTATGATGGTCGAGGTAGAGAGGATATAAAATGTAGACTGGCAATGGCAAGGAAAGCATTTCTGAAGAAGAGAAATTTGTTAACATCGAGTATAGATTTAAGTGTCAGGAAGTCGTTTCTGAAAGTATTTGTAGCCGTGTATGGAAGTGAAACATGGACGGTAATTAGTTTGGACAAGAAGAGAATAGAAGCTTTCGAAATGTGGTGAAACAGAAGAATGATGAAGATTAGATGGGTAGATCACATAACTAATGAGGAAGTATTGAATAGGATTGGGGAGAAGAGAAGTTTGTGGCACAACTTGATTAGAAGAAGGAATCGGTTGGTAGGACATGTTCTGAGGCATCAAGGGATCACCAATTTAGTACTGGAGGGCAGCGTGGAGGGTAAAAATCATAGAGGGAGACCAAGAGATGAATACACTAAACAAATTCAGAAGGATGTAGGTTGCAGTAGGTACTGGGAGATGGAGAAGCTAGCACAGGATAGAGTAGCATGGAGAGCTGCATCAAACCAGTCTCAGGACTGAAGACCACAACAACAACGACATGCTTGGAGAAATATAAGTAAATGTTCTGTTTGCTGTTTTAACTTGTTTACTAATCATTTCTGTTTCTGTCCAGCTGCCGTTGTAGGACAGCTGCTGTAACACTCTATAGCCTACCCTTCCGTGTACGAAACTGTACACTACTTAAAACCCCACAGTATGTCTTGCAGAGTGGATGTAAAAATGTCTGATGACAACTGGTCATTTTCAAATCTAGAACAGCAATCTTCTGTAATGCATTGCTTGACTTAGGCTGAATATCTTAAGCTCCAGAACACCTATGTGACCTACTTCTGCTCGAGAGAGAAACAATTTCCGCCTCTGAGTCAATTCAGATGTTGGGAGAGCTGGAGCTGTTGTGATGCATTGAAAAGTATTCCAGACATTGACGGCGGAGACAATAAAATCAACATTGTCGACAATGAAATCGACACTGATACGTGGCGCCGTTAGCGCCACTCGATCGCTGTATCCGTTTAAGATCTCTGCGATCGACTGTGTATCACGTCGCCGCCGTTTCGGCTGTTTACGCGCACGACACTGAGGGGAGAGGACTGGTTTTGGTCGGATGGTTGGCGCTCCGGTCTGCAGCCTGGTCGCGGCGCTCTGCCTCCTTATGTCAAGTGGGCAGTGAGGCCGCGGCTGGAGACGTGAGTGCGGTCTGGAGTGGGTACTGTGTCTAGTGACAGCGTGGCGGTCTCGTCTGTGCTGCTATACGATGTGAACCTGTCAAGTTGGGTTTGGAGTGTATCAACCTGCTACCTGATACGCTACAGAATCGAAGTGTGCGAATTACTCAGGTTCTTAAAGTCCTACTCTATACATCTATGTTGTATTTCGTGCTGTTTTGCAATTAACGGCAGTCCCAGTGTTTGGACGCCCATGTTATCTGTTTCTTGTTGGCAACTGGTGCACAACTTATTCAACAGTGGTTACCTGTGCTAATAAGATTGCCTGTTTTTGACGCACTTGAGATTCTGACAAGGAGTGTATATCTAAGTTTATGTCATGTAAATATCACAGGTTTGATCTCCTGGCACTTCTTTCTGCCTTTTGCTATTAAGTGTAATGGACCTATGGTGGTATTATTTGTAAAATTAATGGATTTATGGCGTTGTTTTTCTTCTTGTATGTAATTATTATTTAGTATTATGAGAGCGATTACGTGTTCTGGTTTCTACACATTCTACAGTGTTCTCATGGTGAATTTTTATGTATCGTGGTTCCTGTGCAAAGGGAGTGTCACCTGTTGTTGTAGACAGTGATTGCAAGAGATTTAATTTGGGTGCGAAGAGTAATTGTATTCCGGTTTGTCGGCCGGAGTGGTCGAGCAGTTCTAGGCGCTATAGTCTGGAACCGCGCAACCGCTACGGTCGCAGGTTCGATTCCTGCCTCGGGCATGGATGTGTGATGTCCTTAGGTTAGTCAGCTTTAAGTAGTTCTAAGTTGTAGGGGACTGATGACCAGAGCAGTTAAGTCCCATAGTGCTCGGAGCCATTTGAACCATGTTTTGAAATTTATCTAATGTTTTACTCTGTATACTGTCCAGTTGCTGTGTGGTTCTACGCTATTGTTTCAGTGGTATGATCAGCGGTGCGCGGCGCCCGTTGTAGCTGTCGTTTAACTGTGGGACGACGCCTTGGCGGCGGCAGTTTGAACTGTAACCGACAGCGAGGTCGTTGTGGTTATCAGTAGACTCCAGTTCTTCGGCGAATATAAGTTGAGTGCTTTACCATTTGTTCCTGGTGACGCCGAGGCGTCCGTCTTTCCTTCTTCACCGTTCCTTTCAGGTTTCATTGAGGCTCGATCTGAGTTGTAGTTCTGGCGCACCTCTGACGTGCCATTACTTGTGACTGAAATTTGTAACACCTGAAATATGCCTTTCATTGTACTCGGTTTTTAATTTCTTATTCAGAATCATAAATTGAGATGCTTCTGTTGTTATATCTTAAAAGGTGTACTGTTTCCGTGGGAGATTTTCTCAGTAATCCATTTATTGTTTGCATGGTTCTTAAGATTTACCTAAAGCAGGTTTTAAAATTATTTATTGTTTGGGGTGGGCAGTGACGCCCGCAGACATTTTGACTGTTTAGTAATGTTTCAAATTCTAGGGCAATGGGGTAAGAGCAGTTTGCTGTTGTCATTTAATTGTTAAATAAAATCTGTTGGAAATTACAAGCCAGAGTTTGCGTTTGATTGGTAATTATTGCCTTGTCTTTATGAAGTATCCTAGAGCGTGTGTCGCATGTCTCACCACTGACAACGAGTCACACTTGGGGCAGGCTCTTCAGTGTTGCAGACAGTTTGACAGGTCCAACTGTGATGCTTTTTCTAGAAATAACTCGTGTGACAACTGCAAATAAATAGTCACTCAATAAACTGGAGGTAACTCATCTATGTAAACAAGAACTCAGTGAAGTTATTTCGTCCACTGACCCAAGAGAACTGGACAGGAAATACTGGAGAGGTGTGGCCTCTGCTGCCTTTCCCAGAAGGACGCTACAGCTGCCGTCCAGGGTGACTAAGAAACAATTTCGCCTTTAGCGGTGTAGAACAGTTTGCACAGATTTATCTAGAGTCTGTCATTCGCGTTTATTGCGTTGGTATTATTAATAATCATATCTGTATTCAGTCTGGTGTTAACGCAATTTGTGTAAAGCAAATAACCCACGGACGTGTGTGCACACGGCATCGCTAGTGATTCGTAAGGCGAGCTGTGGAAGGGTCGCTATAAGCACGCTGTAGTTGCTTTTTGTGATGCGGAGGGATGGGGTGCACGGGAAATCGCCTCGTCGTTCTTCTGTTTACGGAACAATGAAGGAGGGAAGTGCACGACCACAATCTGGCGATGTACCTCGCGCCACAATTCCGCTGTCCGACCCCGCTGTGCACTCTTTAGCAGCCTCCCCGAACGCCATGTATCCATTAATACGATTCTCCTGAATTTATATGTCGTATTATTTTTTCTTAACCTACTTCAAGTAACCATAAACACTAATTTCATACAGTTTAAATGCTATTTTTAATAATCTGCAATTTTTCCATTCCTTGCAAGACGGAAACTATTAGTCATACAGAAAAAAATAACGGAACCTTTGTATACTCTTTGTTACTTTGATACGGTTGTAGTATATCATTTCTGAAGGATTTTGATCCCGATTATCCCAAGGTTATAGGTTCTTATCTTTTCACATGATTCTGACTATGATAATTTCTGATAACCTTTGCTGAAAATGTTTCATATATTGGGTTTGAGAGTTGTGTACTGCAAGGTACTTCTTAGAAAATTTGTAAAGTGAATTAACACCTTTCAACTATGTACGTTAGCAGGACTTGCAGTTTGGTATTTATCGTATACTGATAAATTTGTTACATTTTATTCTAAATATGATACTCTTTAGTCTTTATGACGACAAAGGATGTTGTTACCGTAGAATATGTTGTGTAACGTAATTTTGTTACGAGATGTATGATTAGTGTTATATTCATCCTGTGTAAGAATGTAATATCTTTTTAGTCCTTGGTCTTTGAATTGTTTAATATCAGTTCCACCCCTGTGAGGCCTTGCTATGTCTCGTGTTTGTCCCCTTCAGTTAGCTGTTTTCATACTTGGAAAGTTCGAAATGGACTATACTTTTAGTTTTCATATGCAATGCTGGCTACAGATTAATTTTTCAACGTAAGTAGTTTTCCTATTGTTACATTCGAAATAATCTTTCGACCTCGTAGGTCTTTTCCTTCCTGAATTTCGACATGATTTTGTTTTGTATTTCGTACAGCACAGTAAACAAAGTTTATGGCCGAAACCGGCAGGAATAAAAGATTAATAAGGTCAGCATTTGTGTGTCGTTCATTTTGTAAAGTATTTTCAAGGTGATAACTGCATAAAAAAGGTGTTGGAACCTTTTTTGTAGGAAATGTAATGTAGTTTAATTTTGTATTGGGATATATTTTCCCTGGAAGCCGCAGTTTTCGAGATGATCAATAAAAACGAATAGACCTTTCAATTCTTTCTTCTATCGAGAAAGTCATTTTGGAGACCACAAAGAGCAACGTATAACTTTTGCTGATGGAATAAACTGAAATGCTGACAGAAAAATGCTGGGTATCGATTATTTCAGAAAAATGTTCATTTTTGTAGCTGTTTACTCAGTTTTGAAATATTAAATTTGCATTCAGCGGGGACGTGGGCTGCTTTTAACTGCGCCAGCCTATCTTAATGGCAGTGACAAACATCGCAGCGGTAAAACTGTTTTCGTTCGCTTCAGTTCAGCGCACTATTATAAAAGATGCATGGCACAGTCAGAAGAATCGGCCGAGAAGAGATGTGACAGCAGCTATTCAGGTAAGGCTGGCACACACGTGTTCCCTGCGTACCCCCGCGGCAGCGGAGTGACAGACTGTCCCACGTGCAACGCACGTTGGCCTAGATCTTAGGCACATCATTTTCAGGTGTTCTAAACATGCTCAATTCCCAAAATAAACTATGGAAAAATCTTATAAGAACACAGAATCCATTGCCAACAACTATTGAGACATTAAACAATGAGAACAGCTTCGAAATTAGGTATTTAGAAATACATTACTTGCAAGAAGCAGCTATAAATCTATGATGTGTTAAATACAAATGCTTTAATTTTATATATGTACAAAGCCGCTGTAGACATAAAATTCCACTATCGTTGCTATAATAAACAATTGTAAGGGCTCTAATTTTTCCAGCAAAAAGCCAATACAGTTAATTTTTAACTTGAAATCAATAATTCGCCACACAATGTTAGCCAGAAAACCTTTCAAGAATGCATTTGATTCGCTGGGAATAGATCCAACAGACGAAGCCAGTAAAAAAATTTTTGTTTAAGGTAACTTACCGAACCTAAGGCGTGAAACTTCAACGAATACGAGATCTAAAATTAAACTTACAGGAGACATACCTTAGCCATTTGAAATAAAAGTTGATGCTAGGCAAGGGGGCCGGTTTTTCCTGTTTAACTGCATTTAGAAAAACTGAAAGTAAAAAATCACAAAACTGAGGCAATAATTGTGAGAAGTAAATCATAATGGAATTAAGGTAAACTGCCTCGCTTTTGTAGGTGACTTTGCAAAACTTTCAGAAAATCTAATAGAAGCAAATCAATCTTCTGACAAAAATAGGGAATAGAAATGGCCTCAAACTTCCTGCTGAAAAAACAACATTCATGTCAAATACAAGAAATGCATCAAACACAAACAGGTAAAACAAGCGAGAAAGTAAATTTAAATATCCTGAAGAAATCAATTCGAAATAGAAACACTTGCAATAAACGTAAGAGTTAAGAACATGGAAAGAGCATACGGTTTGGCATGAAATACTTCTGTAGAAAAAGAATGCTAAAACATCATACCTCTGTAGTACGACCAGAATGTTTACATGAATGTGAATGGTTAAGAATGAAGTACAAGCTGCACACAGTAGAGATACTTGAAAGAGTGCTTTTTAGAAAAATAACCCGTGTAGTACAAACTACACATAGTTGTAAAATGAGATGTAACGAGGGAGTCTATGGAAATACAGAGAAAATATAATAAGTAATGGCAGAGCGTACATTAATCTTCTTTGGACACATCCATCGAATGAATGACAAGGGCTAACGAAAGAAATATTGTAGTATTGCTGGAGAAAGATATGTACAATAGCAAGGATTACAAAAAAAGAAAATAATTAAAAAGAGGCAACATTAAAAGATCGGAAATAGCATAAAAGAAAACTTGTTAAGAATGAAATACTAAATTCAGAGGGCTGTCAAGACCAAAGAAACAAGAAGTCGGAAAAAACATGTACAAAAGAATTATTCAACACGGGCAGAAGATTGAGGAGAAGTAATGGAAAGATAGAAAACAAGGGAGAAAGAAGAGTGTTTGAATGTTTTGCTTTTAAAAAAAAGTATGTATTTTACTGTAATTTTTCTTAAAATAGTAGGCATCTGTGACATGTTAAACAGGGGAATGGGCGTTAATAACATTACGGGTTCTGGGGGAGGGGAAGTCGGGTGTTACCAACTGTGACACCCCCTTCCGCCTCCCCCCACCAATCCCGTATCCTGGTTCGGCGCCTGATCTGGTATCCTGTTCGCTTTGTCTTAACTGTTTTTAAATAAAAAGACGCGCTAATATCGAATCTCTCATTTGTGAGTCTGTGCGGCAGTGAAACATGATTACAGCAGTATTCCTTCCGTGCTTCATTCGCGAGTGACAGCCTGACTTTTGGTTGGTTCAAATGGCTCTGAGCACTATGGGACTTAACAGCTATGGTCATCAGTCCCCTAGAACTTAGAACTACTTAAACCTAACTAACCTAAGGACATCACACAACACCTAGTCATCACGAGGCAGAGAAAATCCCTGACCCCGCCTGGGCGCGGGAAGCGAGAACGCTACCGCACGACCACGAGATGCGGACTGACTTTTGGTGTATTGGCTGATACCGTCTGCCACGAATCTCACACCGGTTTGCGGAGTACAGACGGAGATGTAGACAGAAGTCCCCTCCGGTGCTGGTGGTAGGCAAGCGCGAACCAGCGATATGCGGTCGTGTTCGGCGTGCGTTCGCAGGCTGTCGCACCTCGGTCCGCCGACGGACCATCACAGGATGTATGCGCCCTCTCCGCTTAGCAGCACAGAGAGCGTTCATCTGCTGTTTTGCATGCGAACTGCTTTTGCTGTTGATATTTCTCTGGCTGATAATAACCAGATTGTAAATATTAGGCTTTGGCGAAGTTATCTTGCTCTTCAGAAATTAGTGTTCTGCTTTTAAATTTCCCTGCCAGTTGTAACGAGAAACCAGCGAAAAGCGTCTACCGACATGTGCAAAGTTGTAGGGTACAGTTGACTACATCCATTTCATAATAGTTCACCATTTATTTTTAGCTGATTGCATCGCATGACGAACATCCATGTGTAGTACCTTTCCGGAATCGTGGAATTATCTACCTGTACACGGTGTACGAATATTACATTTTAGTTGAAAAGGGGGCGACATACGCGGTAATATTTAAGAGAAAACATGCTTCTTCAATAATTTTCTTGCGAGTGTCAGCTTCGAGGATCATACAAGATCGACAGTAATACGTAGAAAAATTACCTTTGCACAGTTTAAAGGTGCATTCATTCTCTACTTACAGGCGCACTTTCATTGCTTTCCAATCAGTCGTTTTATTCTAATAATGGTAAATGTATATCGGCGTAGTTCGCCTGATAATGACAGCTGTTGATGACATGAAAATATCTAAATGCAAGTTCTGTTTTTGTCTTGCACAACTGTTATGTTTCTCCTTACATAAATCTACAGAAAGCGCTGATATCACATCCTTAATTTGTTTCCTTATGCATCTTTATCTTAACGTGCTCACGTGTGCCGACTTTACTGATATGAGTGAAACAACTATTTGATGCGTTATTCTGAAGCTGGACATCAGATACAACAAGTTCTGGACCTGTGCTGATGGAAAATAACCGGATAGCAGGAAAAAGGGACAAGTTTATGTAGGAAATAAGACACTTGTGAAACACTGGATGGACTATCCATTATACTGATGAGAGTTGGTGGGGCACAAATCATTCGAGATAGTTCCGATGGAAGGAACAAAAAATGTTTTATGCGTCAAAAACTGTACATTATTGTTACAGAGGAACTGTTGAAAAGTGGAATTATTAGAAAGAAGAAATTCAAACACCTTCCGGTTCTGGAAAAAGCATCATAATGTGTCACATTTGGAACGGAGATGGGTTCGTGCAAAATGGTGGCTTATGTTTTGCTGGGCAAAAGAAGGTGCATTGTGAGACACTACGAGGAGTGATTTAGGAACGTTTTCGAAAAACTACCAAATAAATCAGCGATTTTTTTGAATCAAGCTCCATATTGCACGATGTTAAATGCAGTATCACGAAATCCATATATTGAAGAAGCAATTCCATTATTGAATCTATGGAAAACAATAATGTAGAGCTTCCAACTCATACCACATTATATGAAGAATTTACTAAATCTGGACTAGTGGAACACGTGCGACAGCAATTCATATCACAAGAGTGCCTTTTGTAAAGCGTATCGCGCTCATTAGACTAGGACACTGAACCACTGTGGTTGCGTACGGCACGCTAAGAATTCAGCGCCATTGAATTTATTTGGGCTTTTGTCGAGTTCAGGCTACCAAAGGGGAACAAGTATTTTGAGACAAATGATACTTCACAGTTGTGACCCTCCGCTCTGGAAGATGTTTCAAAAAGCGTTCGGAAGAAATTAGGGAGTCACGTACACAAACTCAAAAACAATTAGGCCTATGCACAATAGGCTCACTTTCTTCACGTAGCAACAGAGCCGTCGTCCATCCAATTAGACAGCCAGACCTCAGACAGCGACGTAAGCGATTAAGGTAGGTTTTCTTTCATTAATCATTCGTTCCTGCAAAATTTATTCGAGCTAATCGAATTTTCGTCTGCTGTTAGAACGTATAGGAGAGTTCACTGTTCATTTATTGAGTGCTGCTTGCACATCGAGTGTTCGTTTGCAGTTTTACATATTATTGCCCTCCACTCGCAGCAACAACTGAACGCGGTAATGCTGTACTGGAATGCGGCTGCGAATTTGTCAGTTCTCGTTGGTGAATAGGCACTTGTAGTGTACTGAGATAGCGGCAGCGCACCAGTGTGACAACCAGAGTCTCGCATATACTGCAGCTAGTAACGCAACTATTTTACAAAGTCTTAACTGACAAACATGGTGAGTATTCGTTAGTAATGACATACAATGTAACCAACTTAAGCTCAAGCTTTACACCCATACTTTCTCCGTTGCAATTGCTGCAAAGGTAAGCTCAATTGCAACGTTTTATGTTTGACATTATAGAGATGAAATGACTAATCGGAAGATAATTGTAGTTTGCCTGCGAAAATAACAAGGTTATGTCTTTAAAATGTGTGAAGAAAACTTTTCTCCTAATTACGATCTTCGTTTCATAACTTCTCAAAGTAGGCACTCGCAAAAATAAATAAATAAATAAATAAATAAATAAATAAATAAATAAAATAATATAAAAAATAAAAAATAAAAATAAAAAACGCTCGACAAAGTATGCTTTCTCTAAAATATTACCACGTATGTCGTCTCCATTTCAACTAAAATGTTATGTTTGTACACTAAATAAATGTAGTCACTTACATGATTCTGGAAAGGTTACGTCGTGTAATTCAAATACGACCTCAAAGGAAGGGGTCAGTTACTAGGAAATGGATAATAGGCGAGACCGTAAGTCAATCGGAATATCGAAAATCCGAATAATCCGGAAATTTAGAAAAAGTAAGTTGACTTTGGTGAAATACCACTTATTTTTATTTTCAGGTATATATAGAAATTACACAAAATTTTCTCGTAAATTTTGAGCAAATATTGAAAAACAAATTACAGCGAGTTTTATCAGCTGAAATAATCTGTATGTTTCTTTTGAATCAGATTCGCATGTCGTTTTCGTTCAGCACAGTCGCGCAGGCATTTCATCATCAGTAATTCAGCAGAAATTGTTTCCTTGTGGCGTCGAAAATAAATCATTACTAGTTTGTCAATCTTTGTTGTGGTCTCTCCCTGTGTCTCGAGATAGAATGAAAACTTCACCAGCTAATGCATCACCACTACCGTTATTTTCTGCAGACCAACGACTGGCGATAATTTCTTAACCGAAAATTATACCTTTTCAATTTGAAGTCAGTCATTTGCGTCATCAACACCTATGTCTGAGAATCTTGGAATGTTCGTAACGGCTGTAATGAGATGATTTTCCAACAATTCTTCTTTATGAACCCTATGTAGTGCACCTTTTTCGTCCACGGGCTAGCACGACCTTCTTTCTCGTCGATGTCATTTTACACACGCAACAAACGGGACAATACTTCCCAACTGACAGCCCGCCAGGACCCGTGTGTGGAGGTTGTCTGAACCTAAAATTAATGATTGTCATGGTCGATTGTTGCAGCTAATACTTACGGAGTCTCAAAACCGGAAACTCACTGTACTGAACGAAGAGACTGGAATTAATGAGTGCCCGACACACTTAACGCTTACGTACAAATTCAGTCACCTACATTCTTATTTCCGTACACCATTTTGCTTGCTTCCAATAAAAAGCGCGCTTGCCACGCAAAATAATCCTGTATGGATACCACCGTTTTGCCCTAATAAAAAATAGCAGCAACGCAGCGTTCGTAGAGTTGGCTCGTTATGTTCGTTAGTTGCCTTTGCTGTTCCCCCCCATTCCCTGCAATGCAACCCCTTTGGTCACAAGTAAAAGCGAACCATGAGGAACACTAACGAATGTTCGTCCGCAAGTGTTCGCTTCCATTCGCTCCTCTGTAAAGGAAGCTTCCTGGCCCGTGCTGCTTTGTCCCAGTGCCTGGTCAATCGACACATTCACTGCGGCTGACGCTAGACTTTCTTCGGTGCTACCAGTAGAAAGGCCGCCTTTACTTTTTCACCAAAGCAATGAGGAAAAGAAAACATTTTGGTATTTAAATTGTTTTAGTGCTACTCAAAATATTCGGCAGTAAAATTTATGTACTTTTACACCACACCTCGTTTTATCAGTCGACGACGCCTCGCGAGCAATACCGTAGCTCCACGTCAACCGACTGATTCCGCCTTTCTAAACTTACGAGAACATATGGCACTGTACTGCGTCGCCAGATACTCACCACATTAAGACCACGTGGAATATCTTTATAAATAGGTGTCTGGCTCGAGAAATATTAGAGTAATAAACACTGTGCACTGCACTTGACGGCGAATGTTCCACATAAAAGGAACAAGCGCTGGATGTGTGCCAAGGAAACTCAGTGAGATCTGAAATATTTCCCTTACATAAGTAGCATCACAGAAATGCTGCGACAAACTCCGAAAGGCTTTAGGGGACGTCTCGAGGAAACACTGCAGGACAAGAAACCGGCACCAAACGACGCTGCAGATGTCATAGGCGCCGGTGCGTCCCACTAGGTCACCGCTTCGGCAGCAAACGTGACTCTGTACGCTGGCGCACCACAGGTGGGAGGTCTCGCAGTATTGGGTGTCGCTCAGTGAATTACGACTGATTGCCACGATCGGCAGTACAGAAGATGGAGCTGGCAGCTCAATAAGAAAGGCTTGTCTCTTATGAATGCGATGCTCTGTTGCTTCGGTGGATGGCGATCTTGGACACGGGTTTCCATCTGCAGTTTTTTTTTCTGGAACCTCTAATATCCGCCATGTTTCCGATATACAAGAGAAAAATAAAATGCAAATGGAAACCCGTGTCCGAAACCGTCATGCACCAAGCCTGCCCCCTGCGTTTGTTGCCGAGAGGTGGCCCGGTGGCAGGCGCCAGCACTTCAGCACTCAGTAGCGGCTTTTGCGGACACACTGTGTAAACAATTTATCTACGCATCAGCAGCACTGCGAGATTGTTCGATAACGATGCCGCTGCGATACGAAAGTATCGTCGTTGCACTGTTGTCAGGAATGGCGGAAATTGGACAACATTTCGAGTTGCCGGAATGAATGGCAACTCTCCTTAGATCTTGATAAATGTAATAATGCCTATAACAGAGAGAAAGAAGGGTATAGTATCTCATTGCAAGTTTAACGGTAAACATTGTGAGCAAGTCACATAGAGTAAGTATTTATGGTTAACCAGTAACGCCCTTAAACACGATTATTTAAGGAATTTGGCTCCCATGTTTAAAACAGCTTCAAATACCTGGTTCGTTTACATATGAATTATGTTTTAAATAACTGCAGCTTAGCATGTAACGTCTTCATGGTTGAAAAAGCAAAGCCCTCATTATACTAATTTTATTATCTTCAGATTATTCACCTACAGACTAATAAAAAAAGCCGGCTGCTGTGGCCGAGCGGTTCTAGGCGCTTCAGTCCGGAACCGCGCAGCTGCTGCGGTCGCCGGTTCGAATGCTGCCTCGGGCATGGACGTGTGCGATGACCTTAGGTTAGTTAGGTTTAAGTAGTTCTAAGTTCTAGGGGACTGATGACCTCCCATGACCACCAGTAGATCCTCGGCAGGAGTGGTACGAAAGGCACTGGTGAGCCTCAACAGTACGATTCGCTGAATTCCTAGCAGTATTGTTCTGTAACAGCCTAGTCGAGGACAAAGATGCAAACGCTGGTAGCAAAGTCCGCAATGCCGCTGAAGGTGACTTCTTGATATGACCCCACCACGTGCGGGTTGTACGTACTTGAAATCAAGTTTTTCTAACTCTTCGAAGCCCTAGATTGGCAACCTGCTACTCCAGCTCAATGACTGGATAATCTTTTTAGCCGTTTAGATACTAGGAAGGCTTCTGGAAAAAATACATTTCAGCTATAAAGGAGATCGCATAGAAGACGCATCGTCCCAGAGAGAACATGAGAATACGACAGCAGATATCAGGACGCATGTAGAGGCATCCAGCCATTTAGATAGTCACTAGAGTGTATTTGTCCAGCTGGTCGTAGGTTGTGTACCAAAAATGGACAGCATAGAGCCAAGAGTGATGACACTTTCTGCAGCAACTGATCGTCATTTTGCAGGACAATGCTCAAGCACGTACAGTGCAAGCTGTTACTGATGTTTTTGACTGATGGGGCTCCTGAGAGCTATTTCACCTACTGCACCCCCCTGACGTAAGCCCTCGTGAGTTCAACGCGATTTCTAAACTGAAGGAAATACTTCACGGTATTCGCTTCAGAACTGCTACGAATTCGTCGGGCAATAGACCACACTACTCGATCTGTCAACACAACTGGCACTGCTAAGAGTATCCTACGACTTCCACATCGCTAGCAGCTAGTTATACACAATGATGATGACTACTTTGAAGTCCAGTAAAACTTTGAAGCACGTATCTATTTTTTACGAGCTGTAAATAAATAGTCGCCACTATTAAAGTCCCAACGCTCGTATTTGAAGCTGACTCATAAACACACGACAACTTTTCCGCTGCTGGAGTTTGGCTTTCTTTCCTAAATGGTGTATATTCACCGATTTCTAATTTCTCTTGAATCTCCTTTAAGGGGTAGAGCAGGGTGACACTCGATTTTGGAACCTATATTCATGATATTTTTGAATAAAGTAACAAATTACAAAATTGATTATGCACCCTTATTGTACACACTGAAGATGGTGATAAGTATTTCTTTTAAGTAAAAAATTCGCACCCAGAGGAGACGACACAACATCGACGACATGGCTTCGCGAAATGCGAGGGCGGTTGGTTGGAGCACTGAACGCCGTAATTTTAAACCTAGATCAAAATTTTGAAAGTAGCTTTGAAGCTGTTGATATTGTCTAACGTAGTAGGAAGGGATATTTTTTAAAAAAAAATATTTTTTAAAAATTTGTGGTGCTCTCTAATACAAGTCAGTGTTTTCGACAAAAAAAGTCATTATAGAAACGTGCATGAAACATTTTTATTAAAATATATCGCTTAAATCCTACGTACTACATTAGGAAAAACATCTACTCAGAAGAAACACAGAGGTTTAGTATAATTGCATGTATTTTTCATCAGTTACAGTTCCAGCCAACTTGAAAAATGTTTTGAAAAAACAAGCGTTTAAATTTGCAACTTAAGTATTTTAATACTCAAACTGAACAAATCTTTAATCGGCACTGTACCGTCGACCTTTTTTACTGATGAAACGTTCTCATTTTGATGAAATTATGAAGACTAACTGGGTTCCGCTTTTCAGTGGAAGCATTTTTTTTTCGCTACTGGGATTACTCTTAGAACCCTTTGTATACGTATAAATAGATGTGTTTGCCATTTTACTCACGTTTTACTTCGTATAAAAATCAAGCGAAACGAGAAGATAAGTAGACGCGAGACAAGTACGTGCTTTCAGATGATGTTACCAAGAGAAATCTTATTGTGAATGGTAGTTTAGCTGATACTAAAGTCTCCTCCGATACTATCCGAAACTAACAGGAGCCCTGTTCCATCGGGAACTACTATAGTGCTGTTATACTACATCGGTTGCATTCGAGCGTCGGATGGGGTTTTAATATACAGGGTGAGCACAAAGTCTTGCCCTGATTATAAAAATTTATAACAGAATAACTGTTTGACATAATGATTTACACTTGATGCCGTTACATAGATTAGTGTTACTAGTTTTTTAAGACCACTTACGTTAATAAACCTCAACGTGTGCTCCCTTGGTAGTTCGGAGAATGTCGAGGCGGTATTCCAGTTCCCACCAGGTGGTTCGTAACATGTGTTCTGTTGCAGTACCCACAGCAGCTTGTATCCTAGCCTTCAGGTCGTCGTCGTCAGCAACTGGTGTGACTCTATTCTTCATATAGCCCCAGAAAAAAGTCAAGGGGCGTAAAGTCTGGAGAGGGGAGTAATAACCGGATCGGTGGATTGGAAGGAACGGTTCAACACCCTGGCCACCCCGTAATAAATTGTTCTAATCAGGGCAAGACTTTGTGCTCACCCTGCATTTAATATTTATGGTAAACTTTATACAAACGAATGTTGAAAATAGACTGTGTAAGGAACATATTAAGCTAATAAAAATTAGGCTAAAAATATTTTTGCGCTGGTCCTACCCCTTTAAGTTTGGTTTGTTCGCTTTGCTGTTTCCACCGTTGTGATAAATGAGATACAGTAGAAACTGCCTATTCGAACATAAACACTTGCAGCAAGCTGAACGGGTTGCGTAGAGGTTGCCAGGCTCGCCGGAACCCACGCTGGCCTGTGCTGGCCAGCGTGATTCAGACTCTCGCCTCACCGTCGCGGCAGGCTGAGTTCCTTTAATGGTTGCGGTACCGATAGCGAGCAGGCAAAGGAGAACTTGTACACCTCTAGTTGCTAACACCCTATATTGGTATTTTTCAGCTTCGGCCTGACTGACCTATTTTTGTCAATTAATGGGCCACAGCCGCATTCCTATGTTTCCACTTCGAGTTTCCTGTTCGAGTTTCGTTACGTGCTGCAGTGTATTGTTCTCGTCATTTACATTTTATTGTTGTGATTGCAGTTGCACTGGCGACTCAGGCTCCCGCTATGATGATACAGGCACCAGACGACGGTTTTAACTGAAACATGTAGTGCAATAAAAGAACATAAGACAGCTTTGCGATATGAATTTTGTGAAACATATTTGTGCTGCTAACAACTGCCTGAAGAAAATGTTCGAAACTCCTGCGTGCCATTCGACATTGACTGTTGTCTGGGACGCGTCTGTCTCGTAGCTGACTGATCGGCGCGACTGACGGCCATGCGGAGGGCGCGGGTTCGATTCCCGCAACTGCCAGGGATTTTTCCTCGGTGGGAGAACAGGAACGGGTTGTACTCAGCCTCGCTACCTGACCGAGTAGTAGCGGCCCTAGGCCACATAAAGCTGACGTCCGACCGTACGCCCCGCCGTACCGCGTCCAGTGACACGGTGGGGCGGGGGTAGGGGGAGGGGGTGGTGCCGTGGACCTAGGGTGAAGAGTTAACCAGGGGCGCCGTCCCAGGTGCAGGTTCTGTATTTAGCGGCTTCCAGGACTAGACAAAAATTGATTTTTTTGCTATTTTATATAATTGCTGATAGAATTTAAAAACTCAAAATGCCGAGATCATGTAGTCGTTAAGAATTACTATATAATGCCGAACGTTTAACAAAGTAAGACAAGTATTGGAGTTCAGGTAGGCCTACCATATGTCCGAAGGCAGTGCCACTCACGGCGTGCACGCTAGAGCTGTAAAACTACAGCAGAATACCGTAGACTTCGAGAAGTAGACGCACACTATTGTGGTTATCCCAGTACGCTTGGTGAGTTCGGACTGTAACCGCGTTATCTCTAAGTTAGGTGTGTTGCATGGCTATCGGACTTTAACTCATTTCGATACCTTTCTTTGTGAAAGCGATCGGTGTCCTACTGGATTCCCCTAAAATCCCAAAGCCGTGAACTGTCCAGAAACTGAGGGTATATAAAGGGCCGCGCAATGTAAGAAACGTTTTTGTTCTACGTAGTCATCCTTCTATCTGTTCCTCAAAAACAAGCAATACTTGTAGTAAAATTAAAATTGTCATTGTTTAATTCAGGTTTTATTCGAAAATTGTTGATCTCTAACGTGAGACAGCGCCGCGTTATAGTAAAAATAAAGGAAAAAATACACATCCATCACACAGAGCTAGAAAACGCAATTTCCTCCAAAAAAAAAAGAAAAAAACTTAAAAAGCATATGAAACGTCGCACCAGTTCTCCGTTGAAATTACATAAAACGTGTTTGTGTTATTGATAAACAACTTTCGCCCTTATCAATAATAACGGGAAACTCTTGTCTTTGATCACGATGAATTATATTGAATACGAAATAACAATAATAATTATACAGATTTTTTATGTTTGTTCTTGTAAACTGTACCTGCATCAAAAGTAATCGCTTCAGTTACGTAAGAGCGCGAGCGTGTTCACCTAAGTTTTAGTAAGTATAAAATTCAAGTTACATTTTGTAAAGATATAAAATCCACAACGCACTAACACTGAACGGCGTGTGATTCTGTGAAAAATAAGCAAACAAAAAGCAAAGAGAAATCATCGGTTCCCACTTTCTGTCACATACATCCATTTAATATCTGTCGGTCCGTCATGGCCAGGGGACATCGGCTGGTTAAGTAAATATCAATGTCAATAAAATTAACCAACATTCGTGTGCTTTCAGGAATTATTTTATTTTATTGTTAAGGGTACCGGTTTCGATGCGATCTTCAGGCCCTTTATGCAACTGACTCAGTTGCTATCACGTCTTCAAATGAAGCAACTGTATAACGACTGAACTCACGATATCCCGTGATTTATGGCGCTATACGACAGGTTCGTTTATTTGGATACTTGCGTAAGGGCCCTGAATATGGCATAATGAAATGCCGAAATTGGTAGCCTTCAAAATAAAATAAAATAAAATAATATCTCAAAGTATATGACTGCTGGTGAATTTTATTGACATTGACAATCACATTCATTTGTGTCTCCTTCCTATCTGTCCTACCCAAACTACGGATAATCCTACCATTCACTACGTCATTTACGTACTGTACGAAAACTACCGAATCGTAATTTTGCTAGAGCGCAACTCTACCCAAGGTATACTCACTATTGTGTGGGAATGTTGATGACTTCCAACAAACTCTGCACGTAACTGCAAACCTTTACGATACTTTTTCTCGCTGACACCTCCCACATATGTTGAAACGAAAAATGTTTCTCGCCTATGGCATTTTCACAATTCAGGTAGTAAAACTTCAGCATGAGACCTTAATTTGTAATCTACCACATATTTACTACTAATTCTGTTAGAACAACAGTTTTCCACCTGTATCGATAGAGTGTCTGCCAAATTTTGTTACTGTACGACACTTAGTTCAGGAGATATGACGTTATAAACATCGAGATGAGTCAAAAATTTGCTTATCTCTTTTATACGCTGGAGTTAGATTCTTTGAAGGATCCGGAAGGGGGTGGGCTGGGGGGGAGGGATTGTGTTCACTACTTTTCTTGGAAGCACTTCGTGGTGGGACCACTTTTGTTGGTTTTGGGCTCTCGTGCAACAGGCAGACCTCGTTTTCCGACCCGTACCGGTGTACACGGATTTTATGTTTCCCTGAGCGAATGTTTTGGGTATTTCCTTACTCCAGTTGATAAGCGCTTGTTTTACAGCTTGAGTCAAAGCGCGCGGATTCCATCGAGAAGAGATGTTTCTGCCAGGCAGAAGTTGATGGAAAATCGAATGCGTTGCAGTGTTCGGTACGTGCAGGCACAACTTCGTCTCACGGTACGTCCCATACTGATACTCCTCAATGCTGGCCCGGATAGCACGGCCACGAGGAAAGGAAACTGTCCAGTTCAATGCGAAACCTTCACGCGGAATTTCCATTTTTTCTCAACACTGTTTCTTTAAATATGCACTATAGACAAGGTACTCCGAGCGTTTCTGAGCTGCCACGGTTTTAAAAATCTCAGACGAGCAATTTTTGAATCTATAATTCGATCCGCTGTCACTCCCAGGATTTTATGTCTCACTCCTTTACCTCTGGCAGTGTTTGTTGATGCGAAAAAATGTCGAGTTGCACCATGGTTTGGAGAGTTTGTTAAATTGTTCGTCCCGGTGCTTTCGGTCAGTTGGAGACAACCGACTGGCATATGTCTCTGACGGTTGCATCAGCTATGTGCCTCTTTTCACTCTGTGTCCAGATTTGAGTATTCCCACTCACATAGTTAGCAGAGGCTGAAATACTGCTTCAGTTGTGGGTTTTTTTCAGTTCTTAGACCACGACGGGTTTCGGGCTATTACATGCCCATAAACAGGTATTTTGTGTGCTTCGACCCCGGTACACCACTCCATCCCGGGGCTCGGGGCCGAAGCACAAAATTACCATACCTTCTGATGGGCGTGTAATAGCTGGAAAACGATCGCGGTCTAAGCATTGACAAATAATTTAAAAAATCTTGCAACTGAACCGGTATTTTCAGTCTCTAGTATAATGCTCACTTGCAGATGTCTGTACTAACAAATTTGTTCCCACTACTCCGTTACACATGAACTGCTACTTTTTTATACGCAAATAACGTGTCTTATTTCAAGGGGAGGCAAGAACAGGTATACAGTATTTCTAAAAATTATGCGATTAAGAATTTCAGGTACTTATTTTTATTCGTACTTCTGACATTAAATATTAATTATTATATGTTGAATAACTGGTGCCACATTGTAAATTTATGCTTAAACAAACGAACACTTGCTTTTTTAACCTAAAGCTATTGAAACTCTCTCTCTTACCGCCAGGTATTCACTCATTACCGACAATTCTCTTTCTTTAAATGCTGAGGTAACATCAATACAATACATAGGATACAATATTTTTAACTGTTTGCTGAATTACTCACTTGCTTTTTAAATATTTTTTCGAGAAAAATATTAACACGCCTTAATTTTCTCTTAATGGTTAACCAGTCCAGCATTCGCCTAGACGAGTTTAGAGAATTGCCTAAAAGCCACGCTCAGACTTGACAACAGAACCGACGCAGAGGCCGCAAACTGCTTTCACGTGAAAGATGTGAATGAACTGTAATCCAGCCGATACGCAAAACTATAGCCGACGTCATCATTGTTTCATTCGGTCGTCCCCACAACGTGGTTTCCCTCAAAGGAGTTATGAATAGCTCATCCGATATGTAAAACTATAAGCAAGTCAGTCGATTGATTTCCAACAACCGACTGAACCGATCGTTTTCATTCCATTATTGCTACAGCTACCAACAGGACCGCGATGGTGCCGACACCAGTCGTCGGATTGATAAAAGCTTTACGTTTATGTCGGCAATGTGCGAGGCATGTTCAGAGAGGAAAAGTATTATTACCATAACGGGATGTGTGTTTTTTTTCAGCGTTGGCAACATTGAATTGTAGTGGGGGGATGCCCAGATCAGAGCGAGCACCGCGGGAACACGGGCAGTACGTAAACTCACGTCGTCGTCGTGTCTAGTTACGTGAAAGACGTCGGTAGGAAATCCCGACAATTGCGAGCCACGTGCTGTGATCCGCTGCCTCCCGGCCCAAGAGATCCAACACATACAGATTTTTTTATTTTTTTTAATCGAAACGGTTTACGGCGAACGTATTATCAACAGTAGAATACTAAGTTTAGTGGAGGCAAAACAAATGCTCATGACGAACAGAGGAGTGGAACAAATGGGGCAAAAAATCGAGGAAATTATTCGCGAAGAGGAAACTCTTCATGAAAACCACCGGTTGATAGTGGATGAAATTTCTGCGATGTTTCCGCAACTCTCCAGAAATATCTTATACGAGACGGTCACAGAAACCCTGTGATACTGGAAACTGTGCTCAAAATGAGTCCCAAAACAGCGGACAGAGCAACGCAGGTCCGTAACGGCCTCTAGTTTCTTAATCGACTTGAATAGGGAGGTGGTGATTTTGTGAGCCCTATTGTGAACGGAGATGAAACGTGGGTGGCTCGTTACTCGCCTAAGACATGAAGATAGTCGTCACAGACGTATCACACCAATTCCCCATTGGCCTGAAGGTTCAAAATCACAATATCGGCCAAAAGATCATGGCCTAAGTCTTCTGCGACCGAAAAGGTATCACTTTGATCCAATTTCTACCTCAGGGAGTGACCATCAATGCACAATAATATTTTGAGACGCTAAAAACCTCGAAAGGAGCACTCAAAACAATAGTTGGGGAATGCTAACGAGAGGAGCGTGTTCGTTGCACAACGGCCGTCCTCGTCCAGCCTTAGCCACCAAGGCGCTGTTGGACTCATTTGGTCGAGGTGTTTTGGACCGTAACCCTTATTCCCCTCACCCCCCCACCTTTAGATCATCATTTTTTCACCTTTCCGTAGGCACGCGTGACTGGAATTAAATTTTCAACCGACGAGCAGGAGCAGAAGACGATTCTGAAGTGGGGGAAGTAGCTGGCGGGAGAGTACAGCATAAAACTGTTTGTGCTACCGCATGCACTGAACGGGAGGGCGATTCTCCTCCTAACAAGTCAATACTGCGTTCCTCGTGCGTTTTCTCGTACACACGCACTCCGCAGGCCACCGCACGGCGCCTGCTGGGCGCAGCCTCGCACCGCTCTCAGTCCCTGCCCTTCCTGTGCCAACCGGAATGGAACGAAGGAAACACGGCTGTGTACACGCTTCTGGATGAGCCCCGATTTCTCTTATCTTACAATTTCGTCCCTTACGCGAGATTTACATTATTGACGATACACTCGTCCTGCAGTCAGTTCAAATACCGGTTCGGTAAATTTTCTCAGCAGTGTACGGCGAAAGCAAAGTCGTCTTCCCTCCAGGGAATCCCATTGCACTTCACGAACAGTTTCTGTAACACTCGCGCGATGATCGATTCTGCCGGTAACAGACGTAGCAGCAGCACGCCGTTGAATTGCTTCGGTGTCTTCCTTCAGTTCTACCTTGTGACGAGCTGCAGTTTCCCCGAATTCTGCCAATAAATTCAAGTCGACCACTCGCGTTCGCTACCAAGATCCTCACGTGCTCGTTCCATTTTATATCGTTCTGCAAAGGTTCGCCTAGCTATTTGATCGATGAGCCTGTGTCAACGCCACATTACATTATATTAATACTTGTTCCGTAGATCATCACGAACAAGGCACTTTGTAATGATGCGCAACGCGTCAGTTTAACATAAGTTTTAATTACACCATATATATTGCCCCTGCAGAGTGAGGCCGACAATTGCCATCTAGAAGGAAGTGCACGACAGTTATGTTACGTGAGCTGCATGAGATCACGCGAAATCTCTCAACTGCTCTCGTACTTAGAGGGAGACACTATATCCCAAGCATCTGCAGTCAGACTTTTAAAGAGCGACGTGGCATCTCCTACAGGCTTACTAGCTACGCACCGCCCAACACATCGGTTCAAAATTTCATCGGATTGTCACTGTGTTTTTCCATTTCGCGCCAGATCGGACATTACTTTCCAAACAACCCTCGCAGAACCCTTTCGGTGTGCTCGTACCTTCGACAGCTGTCTGCTGTGGGACACCACGTCGAAAGCTTTTCGGAAATCTAGAAATATGAAATCAGCTCGTTGTCCTTCGTTCCATGATTCGCAGAACATCGTGAGAGATGAGGGGAAGCTGTGTTTCGCAAGAACAGCGCTTTCTAAACCCAGTTTAATTTGTGGACAATGTTTTCTGTTTCAAGAAAGTCTATTACATTCGAGCTTACAATGCGCTCAAGAATTGTGTAGCACATGCAGTTAAGCGCGCAAACACTCGAAGTGCGCGCTCACCGACCTGGAGGACGTGTCCCCGCAGAATTCCAGCTCCAGCTGCTGCTGCCGAGGGTGGTGGTGGTGGTGGTGGGGGTGGTGGTGCTGGAGGTCGCGGCTGTGTAGCGCCATGAGCCGGCCGGGCCGTTACCGCTGCTCGCTGCGCCCACCACACACGTGACACTCGCGACGCGGACGAGACTGCGGCCGCGCCACGTGGACCCCCTACCACGCGGGCCTCAGAGGGGCGTGGCCGCGGCAACGCGCATGCGCCGGCACGCCCCCCCCGCACAGCCACTGCCCAACAGGCTCCCGGCTCCGCCCGGCGAGTCCGGCGAAAAACTGCTGCGGCAGTCCAAGTTTCCCCGGACACGCCTCGCGTTTCCCCCAGTTGCAGCTGCCCACTTGCTGTGACGGCGGACCAGTCTGGTCCAGCAAACTCCGAGCCTGGCGGGACCTTAGTGGTACCTGGTTGCAGCTCCTGTCTCCGAGATGCAAGAGTGCCCGAGAGACAGACTCACAGACTTAACCTTTTATACTTATATGTCTACGTCTACAGCAGGGCGGTCATCTCAGCCTGCAGACTCGCGCCTACTCTCGTAGCTGCCGTCTCGCAAACTCGCAGCTACAAAGTAGGTGAACTGGAACAGCAGTCGTCGGCCGCGGTGGTCTCGCGGCTCTAGGCGCGCAGTCCGGAACCGTGCGACTGCTACGGTCGTAGGTTCGAATCCTGCCTCGGGCATGGATGTGTGTGATGTCCTTAGGTTAGTTAGGTTTAAGTAGTTCTAAGTCCTAGGGGACTGATGACCACAGCTGTTAAGTCCCATCGTGCTCAGAGCCATTTTTGAACAGCAGTCGGCGACAGACATCTGGCGCAATGAGCAGGCGAGTTCTCACTGTGCTCGCACTGCAAGTGAAAAAGGCTAGTCTACACGACATTACTTTTTCGAAGTCATCTCGTGAAACCGGTTCTACGAAACCACTTGTCTGTATGAACTAGATACTCAAGCAAAGAAATGTAAGACTTTTATGCAAGAAATTAATGTGGAAATCCCGAGAAGTTGTTTCAACCATCTCAGAACGCCACCAGAACAGTCCACGCTTCTTCTTAGTAGAGTTAATGATCCGACACGGAAGAAAGATTAATGCAAGACGCATTCTCGCCAGAGGTAAAACTACAGATCACAATGCGTTCTATTGACTCATGGAGTCTACCGCAGTCAGATTGCTGTATTAGTTGCTTGTACAAGGTGAAAGTTACTGAACTGTGTGAAAAAAACGTAAATTAGTTACAAACTACATCGTGCACACACTTTATTCAACATGTTAAAGTCACTCAAATACTGGGATTTAGCTTATGACATGTTCGATATGCGTGCCATAACTGTCGAAGATGCGGCGCAGGCAAATCGCGAAGTTCTGGATGGCTCGCTATTGTCTGAGAACATCGATGCTGTCGATGACATCCTGAATGGCTGTTTCCAGCTCAGGAATGGTTGTGGGGTTATTGCTATACACCTTTTTTTACAGACCTTCAGAAAGGAAACGCATGTGTTCAGGTCCGCAGAATATGGCGGCAAATCGAGGCCCATGCCAGTGGCCTCTGCGTACCCGAGGCCAGAATGCTGTCCCCAAATTCTCTTGCTTCGATGGCGTCGACCTCCGTCTTGCATGAGCCACATTTTGTCGAAATAAGGGCCACTTTGCATAGTAGGATGAAATCATCTTCCAATACCTGCACGTGCCGTTCGGTAGTCAGGAACATCGCACCGATTATTCCGTGACTGGAAACTGCATAGCACATAGTCAGTCGTTGAGGGTGAAGAGACTTCTCGATCGCATTGCGGATTCTCATTCTCCCACATGCGCCAATTTTGCTTATTGTCGATCCCATCAGAATCAAAGTGGTCTTCGTCACTAACCAAACCCTGCGCATACTAATTCCCGTCATGTCCCGCGGCGAACCGCGCAGTTTGAACGTCGTAGCGCAAACCGTTCAGAACTTGTGGCGATTTTATATCATATAGTTCAACAATTGTCATCCTGTATTTTTGTAATTAACCTGTATGTGTAATTCTAATGGAATGACTTCCGCTCTTCAGCTCACATATCGTCAGTCAATCACGTTCAGGTCGCGTGGGACTGTCTGAAGTACAGCAATACGTCACTGCTTCGTTTTTTGTCGTCAGCATCATTGAAATCTCACAAAGCCCTATGCCTAACATAGGTATCCGTGAAGCGAGAAATTTGCTCCGTTCCATACCTTATAATCAAGATTGTTGAAAAAAGAAATTAAAACTGAAGATGAAACGCAAATTAAATTTTCATAACGTACTTAGAAAAAGCTTTGTTTCCCTTGAAAACTTTTAAATAATATTTCTAATTTACCGAAACAACTGTCCGCCATGTTTATGGAAAATAATTAACACAATATTGCTGTCTTCTTGCTATCTAGTTTTGAAAAGTTTGCTTCATTATTTTGAAGTAGTAAGAGAAATAGCTGTATACGACAGAACACATGTTTATTATTACCACTTTTAGTTCAGATAGCGACTAAAAGGAGAACTTCTAGTGCTGTACGTTACGTTCAGCGTCAAAGAGAGGATACTCGTATGCTACATCTCAAAGAATATTCATGGAACATTCATGAAACACACATAAATTGATTTTCGTTATAGCAGGCAAAACATTTTGCTTCTTAGCGCACGCTCAGTGAAGGAAAAGTATAGCTATGTTCTGATCCTGCGATACTCGTAAGCGAGAAGGGAAGAAAATGCAAAGGTGAAAATATTATGATGAAACAGTGTATTCGTTAATGTGACCTCACTACGTGTGCACTTTTAGTCATTGATCATTCGTTGTCAGACGCAGCCCATTTCCCTTCCGCTATGAGTATGCTCGAATGGCCACGCTCATGAACTCTTGTACCCGAGCCGTGACTTTCTCGAAGCCTCACTCCACTCTAGCTGCCGCGGTCACGAGTAGCGACCGAGCTTGACGCCAGTTCTGACTGTGTCTAATCTACATTTCTACTCTGCAGGTGCGTGGCAGGACAAAACTTGTCATTGTACCCCGTTCCATTCTCTCGTTTTGCAGAAGAAGAACAACACTGTATTATAAGGGACTGCACCAGTTCCTGTAAAAGTGCCCTTATACGCCGATTAAAATTACCATGTGATTGGTGTTTCAGCGGGTCGAGTTGTAGTGGCCAGCCGTCACAGAATCTAGACCGCCACGTGCTCGCTATGTTGCTTGTTTCGTACATCGTATACAGCGTGGCAACATTGCCCCCTCTTACTGGAATCTGTCAACCACAAAGTTATTTTAATCGAAGTATTGTATTGTCGGTCCACCTCCATAAATGAGTGCTCTCTGTAGAATACGACTGTTGATATTTTTAATAATATGGGGTATCCGCAATATCGATATTTAAAGAAATACCATTATCTGCCGTCGACATATAGCTATATATTACTGTTGTACCGCTAAGGAAATAATATCGACGTACCGGTCAAAAAAATATCGGCTCCTCATAGTAAATATACTGACAGTTTTAGAGCTCTGTGTTTAAGTACTGATTTGTTATTAGATATTCTGTACATCAACAAGCTAGCAGCCTGCTTACTCCCTTTACAGAAAGAATTGAAAAGGAAACGATGCACGTTCACACTTGGAGATAATCATTTTGCTAATAATGGTAATTGCATGTAAGTGGCAGCATGAAAGATGTCCGATGGGTCTGTCGTTCGGTTTCATTATACATCGGATTTTTCCAATTCATGTCGACTTCCATGTTTTCTAGTTTCTGCAACCGACAGCTATCTAGTACCTGTAGTGTCAAAACTCGTGGTGAAGTTAAACGTTGCAGCTTCTGCTGGTAGCACCGAGTGCCGTGTGTGTCACGTCTCCGCACAATCGCAAAGACCAATCTTGTCATTTATATTTTTGTTGATCAGTTTCAGCAGCTGTTTTGGAAGAATACCGATGTAAAGAAATTGCACACTAGTTGCGTTAAAAAAAATTGTAACACAACTGATGTGCTATTTCTTCAACTCAGACATCTTGTTATTCAATTCACACCGCCACACTCCACTCGTCTCCCCCCCCCCCCCCCCCCCTCCTTCCAATACACTGCAATCTATACTTGCTTCACTCAGTCAAAAAGAAACGGATGCTCAAAAAGTATTAAGAATCCTTTATACAGTGAAAGTGAAATTATGTTCTACTACAATTTCAAATCAACAACATCAAATATTTGTCGAAAATTGAGAAAACAATATAACTTTGAACATAGCTGCTAAGGTCCAGTGACCGTGTCAGAATTATATTAGAACAAATAAGCCCTCGGTCAGAAATATTAAGTCAAAATTGATCAGGTTTCGACGCTACTATGAGCGTTTTGTTGCAACCCGTGTTCACTCAGGTACGAGCAGCCCTTAGTGGCTCGCCATCTTATCTTATTTACAATTTTTCATGACGTCGCCTTCCCAGCTTAGATTTTTTTTTAGAATGTTACTTGTAAGTACTGCATCTCTTTCCAGTCAGTACACACTTCAGTTTATTAATTTCTTATATACCTATTATGTTTTAGAACAGTTAGTTTAATTCTGAAAACGACGCTCATAGTAGCGTCGAAATCTGGTCAATTTTTACTTAATATTTGTGAGCGAGGGCTAATTTGTTCTAATATTTAAAAAATGTAATATAAAATAAAAATATTGATGCGCGATTTTGCCGTTTCTGTATTGATATATTGATATATGATGGGGAAAATATCGCCGACATATACTGATATGTTTTGGATAACATATCGATATACCGTTATTTCATCAACAGTCATAGTGTAGAAGACTGCCGTGCGGAGGACCGGGCTTCGATTCCCGGTACTGACAAGGATTTTTCCTTGGTGACATGACTGGTTAAGGGTTCAATGAGCCTTTTGAAGCCAACTGAGAAGCTACTTGGCCGATTAGTAGCGGCTCCACGGTCTAAAACGTCTTCAAAACGGCCGGGGGAGCTGTGTGCTGAGCACACGCCCCTCCATACCGTATCTGCATGACTCTGTGAGGCAGAGGGTTGCACGGCGACAGGTAGACATCCCTCGGATCATCACGCCCTGGACGAAGATCTCGCTTTATAGTGTCGTAGGTGCGAGTCGCGCGCCCGCAAGTCCACTGCAAGCTAGCCTTCCCTCTAGCAGTGCAGGTTGCACGGGTCAGCCTAAGCGCCAGGCGGAGCGAGATCGCAACCTGTAACAGGAGTCGTCGGCGTAACGGGAAATTTGTGGCACGGCAGCAGCCGCGTCAAACAGCCAGGCCACAGTTCTATATCGCTGCGTGGACTAGGCTGTAAACAGTATTTCGCAGCTTAACAACTGGTTACAATTCCAGTTCCGTGGCTGCTTATAACGTCACAAACTTTTACACGAAATTTTCCCGAAGTAATGCAACTATGTCAGCCACCTCAGGATAATGTACTGATAATCATACAAAGATCATAATGCGTTATTAGTATAAATAGCAGTGAAACAATCGGACCTCTCTTTTTTGCTCTGCTCTTTTGTTCTTTTCCTTTTCGTCTTTGCTCTCTTACCATTGCGCTGGTCTCTTTTGGTTAACATGATTCATGTTATGCAATTAATTATACGGATTTGATGAAATACTCATAGGTGATCTTTCTTGGACTGTTAGTTAATTATTTGCAACTGCAACTGTTATTATTCATCAAATATCAAGTGCGTGCATTTGAATACCGCGCGTTTCATGTAGAGCATGTTTTGTTTTAAATATTAGACATCAAAACAAAAGTTTTCTGTTTGGAATAGAGTAAGTTATCTTTTATTTCTTCAAAATATACTGTTAAAGTTTAATCATATTTCTTTTACAGATGTGTCATTCCTTTACAGATTCAAAATTCTGTGTGTTTTCTTAAATACGGAAGCATATCTTTTCGTTATTATACTTTCCGTGTGCCATTTAATGCGCCTTAGTATTTTTGTTTGTGAAATACGATAGAACCTGCAATCATTTTAATATTGCGAAGTCCTAAAATCAATTTAATACTAATTTCCACAAGGAAATAAACCCAAGGCCAGTAACAAATTTTTGCTCTCCAAGATAAAATTACTAAGCAGATTCAGAAGGATGTAGGTTGCAGTAGGTACTGGGAGATCAAGAAGCTTGCACAGGATAGAGTAGCATGGAGAGCTGCATCAAACCAGTCTCAGGACTGAAGACAACAACAACAAGATAAAACTGTGGGCCGTTGTCTCCTTTCAGAAGAAATTGCATTAACTTGCACAAACGTTCAGAATTAAGTCACTCATTTAATGAAAGAGGCCCCAGTTTCTTTTAACGTTGCCGTCATTGCTTATCATTCAAATATAAAAATAGTTCACAACCCGATATTGCATTCCATATTAATTTCAAGTAAAATAATTAAATCGCAAATAACGGACGGTGACGTTAAAAGCTCACCGACCGAGGAGCATCGAACTGTTCGCTGAAGATGAGTCCGGGACGAGATCGGAAGCCTACCTACAACGGAAGGCATCGCCAGAGAAATGTCTACGCCGCTAAGAAGACAGTCATATTCACCGATTTGGACTTACAAAGAGGCAGCGACGTTCGGAGCACGGATTTTCTTCAAAGTTTGTACGCCCTTGGCGTACTACTTCGACGATTATGAAGAAATCGCAAGAGCCGTTTTAAGCGTCAGTGATGTACCGGTGCGTTGCGACCCTGACCACCAGATGGCGGTGGTCGTGCGGTCAGTGTTAAAGCTCTGTAATCGGTGGATAGCTGGATCGAGTCCCGCTCATCTTTCCTTTTTATTTTATATTTTTTTCAACACTAGTCATATTACATCGTACGTATTACATTTGAAAGGTAATATCATAAAAATACACATGTATTTGTATTAAAATTCATGGAATTGCTAATGTTTGGATGTATATTAATTTTTATTGTTATAAAAGCTACTATGCGACTGTCATGGGTGGTTTGCACTAGATTGTCGGAAGAACCATAAATTTTCCAACATGGCAACTAGCTGTGTTTTACCTTAGAAACTCTGAAGATTCCTTGTGCGTGAGGGACAATTACAGTCATTCAATGTAGTAAATACCATTTTCACTTATGTTTCCCTTGTCTGTATGAAACATCCTGCAGCTTGTAATGTCGTAAGCACATCCGACGAATAATCATGCAGTACTCTCATACTCTGGAATGTTGTACCGCACTGTATTATTAAATAAAGTTATTTACACCTTTATTTATCGATGTATGACTTGGACTTTCCAAGCTAGTCTCTCGTCGTTAAAACACGTATCTGCAGATCGAAGCGTCCAAGTGCAAAGCAGTCCTCGGTAGCTTAACTGATTGCCTGTATTAGGGATTTCAGAAAGCATGACAGGCATACATCTTCAGCAAAACTTTATACGTTTCATTGTTTACTTGTCGATAGGTATGATATTTGTTGTGATAATAAAAATTAGCAAGTAACGAAATTCAATAAAAGTTAATGCAAATATGTGCCTTTCATCGTATTACCTTTGAAATGCAATATGTGTGAAACACAATATATATATATATTGTCGGAAGAACCATAAATTTTCCAACATGGCAACTAGCTTTGTTTTACCTTACAAAGAGGCAGCTACGTTCGGAGAAAAACATGAATGGGACCGATTACGGAGCTTGAACACTAACCACATAACCGCCGCCATCTTGTGTTCAGGGTCACAACACCTGCAATTTTTTCAGTAGTTGTAACGTTTATGTGTATGCATGCGTGATACTATTTGCTGTGAGCAGAGCACCTGTATGGTCGGCAGACATATCAGCGGCGCCTAATCGGCTGCCGTCGACGTACGATGCTCAAAACAGCCACATTGACTGGCGACGATATCACGCTACAACAAGCCTGATTTCGCTGGCGACGAGATTATACGAACATATGCAGAGGACTTTATGCGATTAGAAAAGTTTGCTTCAAGGATTCCGTGGTTGTTAAGGTCACAGTGTCGATCAAATCTTCGGTAAGTTCAAAATAAGTTACAAAATTTAATGCCGAGACCCTGTCAAAAAAGTAATTATCTAACCTACCTTCTCCGGGATGAAAACGTAAAAGAAGACTAATCTGTGTTGGGTACATTTACAGATGACGCAACAGCTTGACATTACGGTGCAAGTGCAGCATCTTCTGTAGGCCGTAAGTCACTCACAGGAAAGGCTGATTAAAGAGCTGGGAGGGAAAGATCATGGAAAAGGAGAAGTAAGGTAAGCGCCGCCGACATTCCATGCGTTTGAAAAGTTGACAGATCACATCGCACGGATGGGACAGCTTTTTACGGCGCAGAGACCAACAGGTGATGTAAAACAAAGAGCAGTTTCGCTAGACCAACAGCTCATATAAAACAAAGAGCAGTTTCGCTGTCGAGGCCTAGAGTATAAATTTATGGCGTAGTACAACAGTTACTTTCGGACAAGGATCCGAGTGCACTGTACTATACAGAGAGCAAAGAAAAATTAGCAAAATACTTCAGAAGTAGAGTCCTAGCAGTGGCAGCTCGCTATATATTTTACGGATCATGCAAGAAACAATAACGAACTCTTAAGAAACAAGTCACTATGCTCCATGGCCTTATCAGAAACTGTAAATTTAGATCTGAAAACCCTGAATGCAATCTGTCATATGTGGACACAGCAGTAACGGAAATAAGTTCCTAACGCGTAGTTCGAGAAACAACCTAACTAGGTTACATGACCCAACACCAGAACAGTGCTGAGGCACAGTTGGGGCATCTGAGCAGACAAAACAGACATTAAGGCCCCTAAACAAAGAGGCAAACGAAGTTTTTAAAAACAAAATTTCAATGCTCCAGAAACTTTAAACGGAAAAAAGTAAGTAGGAGTACAAAAATCCTGTAAAACGGTCGAAATGCGAGATCAGTTATAAATACAGCAAAGTAAAAAAAGATCATGTGTCAATTTCATTACACTTGCTAGGAAAGTATGCTATTACAAAGAACGAAATATTTTAATCGCAGTAAGGAAAGGAATAAGGCAGAAGTATGCCCACAAAAGAGTACGCAAATTAAGTATAATACATATAACTAAGAAAATCGAAATGTGGATGAAGAATTCGAAATTAAGACATGTAAAATAGTATCGAGTGGTGCTAAAGCAGTAACGCTAGACGTAGAAATAAAGGGGAATAGGGTACAACTCTAACTAGCTACGGGTTTTTCCAAAACTATAGTAAATAGGGCAACTCATTAATTTATGTGTTCACCCCAGTTAAGCAATTAAAATCTATCAATTAAAATAAAGGACAATGGGCTGGTAATGTTCATTACAAGAAAACAGTAGTCCAAAAAAATACTTCAGGTTCAGTCTCAAGCTCCTACAAACCTGATAGAACTCGACGTCTTTGCAAAGATCGGGCTTACAGTGCATCATTTAGCAAAGTAGATAAAAGTAACAGATGAGAATGAAGAATGTGCAAAACTTTGTAAGAAGTACAGAAGAATTTTTAATGAAACTCCAGGAACGGCTACAGGGTGCAGATAACCTTGAAACCCAACGAAATACCAAAGATTTGCAAGACTAGATCAATACCCTACACAATTCGTTAGAGAGCAAAATAGGAATTAAGTACTTTAGAAAGGAACTGCGTAATTGAAACCATTACTAACATACAAAGGCTATG
This sequence comes from Schistocerca gregaria, assembly GCF_023897955.1. Lineage (NCBI taxonomy): Eukaryota > Metazoa > Arthropoda > Insecta > Orthoptera > Acrididae > Schistocerca > Schistocerca gregaria. The sequence goes on from NC_064927.1 coordinate 56,845,810, forward strand.
CCCTTAGTAATAGCAGGAAACCAAATACGAAATGCGCAGAAGACATAATATCAAAATTAAATAAAGATCATGCATTGATTCGACAGACATTTATCTTCAATTGCCACTCAACGAAGAAAGCTACAAAGTCATGTTCATTGACATATTATCTGGGCTCTATAAAAAGAATATATTAGTTTTTGAAATAAATTCTGCTCGGGCATTGTACCTACAGCATTTAATCAGAAAGATTCCGGGGGTAGAAAACTACGTAGATGATGCAGTAGTATCAGGAACACTCAGAATAAACAGTACTGTGTGTTAATAAGGGAAAATGCTCTTTGTTTCAAGAACAAATGTAGTATATAGATCAAGTACTATCAGGAGATGCTCCACATCCTACCACCAAACTTTTGCAAGGCACCGCAAAGCATTACAGACCGAAAAAATGAAACGTTTGCAATCGATCTCCCAGGAGAAGTTCCAAATGGTGACACTAGCTGCGTTAGTCGCTTCGAGAGAATTCAGCATGGTGGGTGTAGTATTCGATGGCGACGCAATGTGTGTGTTGCATAGTCAATGTGAGGGGTGCGAGGGTTACATTCATCCCTTCAGCAGTCACAACAGCCTATCTGCTACATAATTTGCTAAAAAAAAGGAGAAAAATAGTATTGGACGAAGAATTGTCAAATGGCTTTGCATAAAATGGAAGGTTCTCAGGTAGATTGGTAATGTAACATCCTAAGAAGCAATTGATAATAGCAGCCGATGCTTCGAATATAGGAACTGAGGAAGTGTTATTACACAGAGAGGGAAACGCGGATAAGCCCGTTGTTTTCATATCCAGGAATTTGCATTCAAAGCAACAGGGCGTACCCCCATGAAGGAAAATAAGATATAGCTCTCATACTTGCTGTAGAGTAGTCATATTATTATTTGTAAGGGCGCAAATTGTTGCTTATTTGTAAGGGCGCAAATTTTTGCTATAAATCGACCACAGATGTTTAGTAACGATATTCAGTTCTGCAGCGCAGATTCCGATAAAACGTTAACGAAAGTTGCAAAGATACTCATTATTGCTGTCGGCTTAGAGTTATGACATAGAATGTCATGCTTCCTCAAAACTCACCAATAGAGACATCCCACACGTGTACCAACTGAAAGGGATGGGAATTCTGAAGTCTCCCCGTAAGTACGTTCTCAGATCGATGTCCTGTCACACAAGATGCTAACATGGCTGCCATTAGACGCGGAAGGAAAGGCGGCAGCAGCAGGAAAACATGAAATATGTCGAAAGTGTAAAATTTTTATGGAAAGTACATAGTCATTTCCTACGAAACAATTAATGCAACCTGAATTGGTGCACTTCTGTAATCTACTTTATGCATTACTACAGTTGAAAGGAGTCATCTTCCTCATGCACTCAGTAGAAGGAAAGGCGCGAGTAGTCATTTCGGAAACAGTAAAACAAGAAGTATTAAAACCCTTGCACAGATGGCACTGGGGAATTTCCACAACCAAGAAAATCGCAGGATAACACTTTTATTGCAAGAGTATAGAGAAAGCTACACAAAAAATGTTGCCGGAAATTTCTCACTTCCATAACCAATTCATATTTTCCATGGGCAAAGGTGTCGGAAGCCTGGAGCGGAATCTACTTAGACTAAGACGGACCATTCCTAGGAGAACATTGGCTCACACTGCTAGACACCTATACTAGTTTCCCGTACTTCGCAAGAGTGAGAAGCACTGACGAGGCAAAAAGAGTCCAAGTAATGAAGAAGGTATTTTCAGTAGAATGTTTACCCACGACCGTTGTAACTGACCACGGTACGTAGTTTTCTGCAGGGGAATTTGAAGAATGTGATGTGAAAAACGGAACCCAGCACGCTGTAACCCACCATTCTATCCTAAACCCAATCCTGAGCGTTTCGTCAGGATTTTTTTGGTTACAAATGAGGAAACTAAGCTACTAATACAAAAAGGAAGATGCGCTACCGATGTTTTTAACTGTAGGGCACGGATTTTGTTGGAAAGTCATGTTTTTTTCTGAATTTTGCGGTTAATTTTCCAACAACTTATGCAGAATGTAAGTATTTTAGTGCAGAAAAATGAAATTTTATTGTGCATATAAAGTCATATTTACAGCTTTAGGGTCATGTTTTGGCCGACTTTGCCAAAAATGCATACACCTGTCGTATCTTTAAGCACACAAGAATAAAAATATGGAAATATTGCTCACATTTAATGTGAGTGCTGACAGGGTCAAAAATAGACACAATAATTACTACCAAACTTTACTTGTCAGTGCTATAATACACAAGCAGCCTAATAGACTAGTCGTAAGACGTTGTTTTGCAGGATTGACAAAACGCTTTCGAAGCCGACGCATGTAGCTTCCGATGTAATAAACATCGCACACGTGGTCACACTACTCACTTTGAATACAAACTCAATCAGGTTCAACATGCCGAAAGTAAAGAGCTCCTACAGCATGAACTTGCGAGGGTTTGTTCATGACTTTGGAGACAAGTTCTTCAGCATTGACAAGTATACAATATTTTGTAAACTATGTGAAGTAAAAGGTGGTGCAGAAAATCGCTTCACGGGCAACAACGCTGCAATATCGCCAAATACGGCAGCTATGTGAAGAGAACTGCAGAAAATGATAGCAAGAAAACGCTGTTGTCTGAGTAGGTAGGTCCACCTTCAACCGTGGAATCGGTCAAAGACTTAGGTGAGAGGATGATATCTTGCAATATCCCATTGCAGAAGCTTAAGAATCCACGTTTCAGGCAGTATTTGGAGAAGTACTAAACGCATCCCGTTTCAGGTGAATCTACACTAAGAAAGAATTACTTATCCTCCTGCTAGAGGAGGAGCTTAACAAAATAGGAATTAGTGTTGTTGATGAAAATGTCTAGGTGTCCATAAATGCCGGCCAGTGTGACTGAGCGGTTCTAGGCGCTTCAGTCTGGAACCGCGCGACCGCTACGGTCGCAGGTTCGAATCCTGCATCGGGCATGGATGTATGTGATGTCCTTAGGTTAGTCAGGTTTCAGTCGTTCTAAGTTCTAGAGGACTGATGATCTCAGATGTTAAGTCCCATAGTGCTCAGAGCCATTTGGACCATTTTTAGTGTCCATAAATGAAGTCCCCGATGTGGGGGGCTGATAGGTTGCAAATTATGTTGTTGGTGTTCTAAACGTTACGAAGGTCTCGAAAAAATAAACAGCCCGACATTGGCCATTTTCTGTGACAACTCTCAGAAGCTACTGTGGCCGGATGGCGTGAACAGAGGTAACGGTTGCTGTTAGTAACAGGGAGGGCTTCTTAAATGTCTAAAGCAGCCAAGCGGTTTTTCATTCTCTACCCCAGCATGCACATGCGTTGCACAGAGTTGCAAAAGAGACGTGGTCAAATTTCCGTAATGTGACGAAATTAACATCCTGAAACCTTCGCTAGGGATGCAGAAATTCAGGCAACTAACACCTCCACTGACTGTCTCCACAGCCTGTTCTTACGATGGGGTTCTTGGTTTAATGCTACTAAGTATTATTGCACCAACTAACCCTGAATAAAGACTAATGAGCTTGATAGGGATGGAACAAATTCTGTGAAATCTGTGTAAAAGTACTTTACAGATACCTTGTCTGGAAACTTGGCATACACGAACGCCAAGTTTCCAGTAATGTCGCGAGCCTTCGCACGGCTAGAATCTGCCGCTACTCCAGCGTGTGACGCCCAGGATATTGCAGAGTGAGCTGGGTCGAGTTCGTGGTCAAGTGATTGAAAAAGTGAACAACAAACTGCAAAGTGTTCTTTCCCCAACAGAATCCCGGATATTACAAACTGTGTAAAATTAGTGAGAGTGTCTTTGGATATTACACAACTTTTGAAGACAGTGAGCCAACCTGGCTTGCAGTGGCCTCGCCGCCTTTAAATGCGATTCTGTAACGACCTGTGATGTGGAGACGAGCTTCTCCAGGTACAAAACTATCCTCCAGCGACAACCGTAAGTATTTGAACATGGGAAGCCTGAAAGTGCACCTTGTCAGTGAGTGCTACTGTGCAGAACTTTTTTTTTGTCACATGCTGACTCTTCGAAAATAAGTGCTAGTTAGTTTCAGACACTGCAGAAAGTAAACATAATACACACGATTTATTCAGAATGAATTCTGTGTCGCATGGTATAAAAAGATAGACAAGAATGTTTTTAAATAATTTTATGTAAAGTCATATTTTTAAGGTCATATTTATGTAAGTTTTAGGACATAAACGATCTCATATTTCTCTGTTTTTAGGTCATTAAGATCCAGACCCTATTGATCTCCTACAGAAACCTTTCTCATGAATGAAGGACCGAACGGAAACTTTCCATGAGAGGAAGATGAAAATTGTAGTTCCCCTAACAGCACTTTGTAAGCATGAAGCAAGCGGTACAAGAGAGAATGAAATTAGAAATCGTAATTTCAACATTGACGATAGAATAATATATGCAGAGGTGGATCGAGGGAAAAAAATACTGTATCTAGCGACTGTGATATGTAAACTGAGTAACGTGACGTATGTCATAATGGCTGAAACTGTTGTTACCTGCCGTAAGCACGTGGACCCGTTGAAGCCGCCACATGACAAAGCTTTCCAATCCAGAGGCTACAAAACTTCTTGTGTTTCAGCTCGGAGACAGTGGGTCTACCCCAGGGGTGGTAGGAGGAGTCACGGGGCGACAGCTGTCCACCAGTGGCGAAGCCCCACAGCAACCACAAAACATGTGGGTTGAGATGATCCCAGTCGTTGCAGTGCAGAAGTCAGCATGGAGGTGAGTATGGTCCACATACAGCAGTACCAATATGTGAAGATTTTAAAATGAGCATAAGCAGTTTTGTGGTTACCAGTTTCGGTCTGTTACTGATCAGACCTCATCCTCAGACCGTATTGATAAGCGGTGGTAGCGTTACGGACTCCACGAACGTTAACTGCTGAAAAGAAGAAGATACTCCTCTCTCCTCTGCGGTGGGTGTAGGGGGGGGGGGGGGATGTTGTCACCCCGAGTCGCGTATTCGCAAATTCGCTGCTGGACAGTCTACCCTCTAGCAACTCAGACCCACAAAGGGTCAGCCTACTCACCAGGCAGAGCAAGATCACTGCTAGTTAATCGAGCGACCGACAAAAGAGGTCCGAGCATAAGATGAAAGGGTACAGTACCGCCCGACATTGAAAATAGGTAGAACATTATTCGTTATTCTCGTCAGAACAACATATTTTTTGTAATAATAACTCAATTTCACATAATACATCGAAGACGGATACCAGTGTAGGAAATAAGGACAATTTATTTATTTAGCTGATCACATGTGTACTCCCACAAAATAAATCCCTACATCCAGTTCGGTGAGATCTGTGAAATGAATGAATGAATAAATGGTCGTCTGCTAATTGCAGATAGTGAATGTGCAATATATGATCATCTTTGAGACGGTCCTTTGGTCATCTTTGGTGGAACCAAAGAGATGAAATTTACCTGAGCTTTGAGCGCCTGAAAAGTGGCTGACCAATACGGCAGCATGTTGCTCCCCCACCTCGGGGGAGGAGCGAGATGATCTGAAGAACGGCCATGTTTCAGCACTCTGGCGCTGGATCTTGTGTTGGTAAGACCTGTCTTAGGTGTGCTCCGTAAAGACAAAAGAGTGGAGAGAATGGTATGGATGTGAAATACTTAAGAGTAGCTTGGAATAATACTTTCTCTATTTCAGCAACTTTTGGGGAGAGAATTAAATGACAGGCAGGTAATATTAAGGGGATCGTAGTAATCTTCGGAAGTGACCAACCGTCACAGTGAAACCACGTGTAGCAATAAGTTGGAATACTTGCGAGTGCTAGTACTAAGTTGAAATACTTCCGAGTGCTAAAGGTAAGCTGAATTATTGGCGTGTGTACTATAAGTTGGAAATATTTAAGAAATGGTGTGTGCAGGACTTGAAATTAGAGACGAGTACTTCCGTGT